>NC_064928.1:133450033-133791604 GCF_023897955.1 Schistocerca gregaria
GATGACCGAAATGAAACAGCAGTTGGTCAAAAATAGCCAAGGTGACTTCATCGGAGAGAAAGAGTGGTCATTGTTTTCTAGGATGCAAAAGGGATTTGTATTTTAGATTAGCTTGCAAGTCTGAAACAATACCTCACAAATACTATGCAAGTATTCTGACTCAGCTGGATGAAAAAATATAAAGCCAAGACCCAGGAAAAAAAAGTTTATCGTCAGTGAAATGCATATGGTCACAAAGGCACTTTCACAATAGGAAAACTGGGAGTTTCAAGTGTGAAGTATTAAAATATCTATTCCATTCCCCAATTTTTTCACATTCTGACTTTAGCTTCTTCTTCTTCTTTTCTTTTTGTGTGAATGATTCACTTAAGACTACATGTGTCACAGCTCAAAACTGTTTTGTGAGTTAACAACTGGATATGTTTCCACTGCTCTATCTCTTGTAACTCCGTTGGACATGGAGGTAGCAAATGAGGATGTAGGATGTCCATGACATACTGCTGTGCTGTCAGAGTGACCTGAAGTCATATCCGATGCTGCCCCACACGCCCTCTCCCTATGTCGCTGTCATACTCACTGACAACTGTCATCCCGGGTCTTGCAGAATGTGACTCATTGGTGATCACATGGACAGGTGCAGGTGTGAAAGGGTTACAATGTGCTCAGTGCAATTCTCCCTTGGGGTCGTCAGACATGGTCAACCGGAAGCTTGCTGACAAGCAAGCCGCCCTTACGTTCCCAAGCAGTCCAACATGGGGCCATTACCACCTCTGAATGTCTCACAAATCTGCATATTGCCTAATTTGACCAGCCTGGCAAACTGAGACCCACAATTAGGCCCCTTCAAATTTTGTTAGGTGCTGATAATGCTGACTCACAGAAGTACAGGGCATCTGTGTCCTTCACAGGGATCACTCAACATCTTACACCCTTCACATCTCTTATAGCCCCAACCATTCATGGTAACAATCCGAGACACAAACAAAGCTAATGCAATCTGGTGGCCTTTGTATCCATTTCAGAGAGTTGCAACTATCATCATTTACCACTGGTATGCACACACATTAAACTACATTGCTTCAGGGAGCTTCACTTTATTTTTCCTTCAAGCAGTGTAGTTCTTTGAATCCTTTATTTTTCTTGTAGCTCAGTACAATTATTTTATTGTGTAGCAAACTTACAGAATAGCATTCTGGTCTGAGCTGTCAGAGTTGGTGGTCATGTGTGTGTGAGGTGTGCTTGCTTGTGTGAATGAATGGTGTGTATTTCTATTTCTTTTTCTGATGAAGGTTGTGGCCAAAAGCTTATGTGTAAGTGTCTTTTAACTGTGCCTGTCTGCATTTTAACATGCCATATTTACGGTAATTAGCACTATCTTTTCCTACACTGCTGATATTCCAACCTGGAGTTTCCATTGTTTGAACTTAACAGACTACTGTTTTATGTTGCAGTGCACTTCTGCAAGTGTAATGCACAAATGTTGCCTTAGGAAAGAGTCACAAAAACATCCACGTCTATCGTTTGGTTCTTTTTCTCTTCTTTTTCAAATCCTTTGTAGTCTCAAGGCTATTTTTTACTAAACAGCATGTCACACTCAAAGTTTAACTTAGCCAATGAAATAAGTTTGAAGATTTACTGTTTGTAAAAGACAGGAGGGCACAGTGTGTGGGAAATGTGGGAAGTTCCATGCAGGTACAGAGTTATCCATGGATGCCCTAACTCCGGGGAGCGGTAGAGGTGTTAAAACATCGCCATCAGCTGGGATGAGGGGCAACTTACTCTGTGGTGGCGCTGTGCCAGCAACGAGCTCGGCCCATTGAATATCACCACAGATTACAATGAGCAACCAGCTTCTTCTCTGTGCAGAGGTATAAAATTTATCGCTTTTGGATGTCGGGTGATAATCTGTCACATGGAGAACAATGTTTACCCTGGCAATTTTAAAACTAATCCGGTGTTTTGCAACATGTTAATGTGAAATGTTGTATATGATGTTGAAGAGCATAAGTTAAACTGATATCTGAGAATTTGTTGCATTACCTGGAGAATGGCTTCTCTTGCAGCTCCAAGCATAACTGTCAGGTGAAGAAGAATAATTAGCACAGCAGACTAGAACCGAGTAGGGATCCAGTTTACTGCTCGGCCCCCAAATTAGCATATTGTAAGTACTCAGAACACCAGAAGAGACACTGTACACACTTGCATATATTACATACACAAGTACAAGCATCGATCAAGTTCATCAGTTGAATCTTATTTTTCAAGTATGCGTGAATCCAATGAGCTGCCTGTTTGGATACATTCTTACTATATGTCCCACAAGTTGGATTCTTTGGAGACACATTGTAACAAGAGTTTTTAGGATTTTGCCTGCAGATTTCCACACTGGGTTCTGTGTGATGTATTCCATATTTTATTCTTTGACCTACGATTTTTACTACAATTTTTAATTCTTCTAATTCAGTTTGCTGTTTTCATGTCTTGTGTTGGAGAAGGAGTCTCTCTCATGCATTCTAATTTGATCACTGATGTACAATGTTAGATTTTAGAGTTAAAAAAAAAAAAAAAAAAAAGAAAAAAGAAAAAAAGAAAAAAAAAAGAAAAAAAAAGAGAAAAAGAATACGTTTTGTTAACTGAGAGGCAGTTTGTATTTTCTGAAGTCTGGATTCTATGGCCTTCTTTTCATTATGATGTTCAGTGGTCTTTTTCACCGAATTATTTAAACTCTTTAACACCATATACTGTGTTGTTGCCTATATAAGTTTGCTCAGTGCCATTTTGGTATCAGCCAATATTTGTTCCCCCAGATGAAGTTAGTAGTCCAATTTTCCCAGCTTGCTCCCGTAATATTTCAAATTGCTTTAGCACATCAGCGATGTTTTTGTCAATTAGTATTGTATCATCTGCACAGGCTACACAACCTAATTCTACATCTTTAAGTTTACGTTCTAGTCAGTGTAATAGTGCACCTGCTCTTTGCCATTATCTTACAATTTTCTTAGGGGCATAGTTGAATAGCAATGTGATATGCCATCCCATTTTCATATTCTTATGTCCCTTTTAAATTACACTGCTTGAATAAAAGCGAGGCACTCAGAAGGGGAGGAGAAAACGAATTGAAACATTGCGAATTTAGAGGATACGTGATGTTATTTCAGTGATTACAGAACAGAGTCAAATTTACACAGAACTTATCAGTTTGAGCCCACTTACCAATACAGCATTGGACCCTGTCTGGCCTGGAAAGTGTGTGAGGGTGTCGTAAAGCTGCTGCATACCCTCCTGAGAAAGGTGACCCACAACTGTTGTAACTGGTCATTGAAATCGTGGATACAGGCAGTGGGATGGAGTTGACGTCCGTGTTGGTCCCATAATGTTCTATCGGGGACAGATAAGGGGATTTTGCTGGCCACAGGAGTATATCAATATCACGCAGAAAATTTAAAGAGACACATACTACGTGTGGAGAAGCACAGGCCTGTTGAAAAATAGCACCACAATACTATTACATGAGAGGTAACAAGGGGATACAGGATGCCTATTACATACTGCTGTACCATCAGAGTTCCCTCGGTCATTACAAGCTGTGACCTGTTAAGTCATACCTAATGACTCCCCACACCACGGGACACCTTTGTGACCACCCCAAAATGTGGAAGAATGGGACCTCTCCCCATATCCCCGGGTCACTGTCAAACTTGTCCACGACGGTCATTTGGAGCAGTGCAGGACTGGGACTCATTACTGAACATAATGTGATGCCATTCATTAGCAGTCTGTACTTCTTGATCATGGCACCACTTCACATGCAGTCATTTGTGTTGGGTGTTAATGCAGCCTATGCGC
This sequence comes from Schistocerca gregaria, assembly GCF_023897955.1. NCBI lineage: Eukaryota > Metazoa > Arthropoda > Insecta > Orthoptera > Acrididae > Schistocerca > Schistocerca gregaria. The sequence goes on from NC_064928.1 coordinate 133,453,880, forward strand.
AGGACGTCAATTCCCTAGCCTGGCTGCTCCTAGATGGATGACACAGAATGTTGCAAGGAGTCTATTACAGTGAACTCCTGTTTATCCGAAATGATCGGGACAGTGGCCGGTTCAGATAACGAAAATTTCAGATAAATCGAAGTGCCCCTGTTTTCACGTGTGAAACACTCCAAATTGTGTCAATATCGCGAAATACGATTGTAAAACATGTGTAGCGTACGTAAAATGTTACAGATTTGGTTGCAAATAAACCTGCACATTTTTGAATGAAAAAATTTTGTTGACGTGTTAAAAAGGCACCAAAGTATGATTGAAAACTCAAAGTTTTTAAATGCTGCATAATAAAGCTCATTTACTTTGCATTCTTACAGAAAAAATCTCCCTTATTTGGCAGCAGGAAAAAACAGGAGTTTTAATTTTATTATCTACTCTTTTGAATAAAAAATAAACAACTAAAAAAAATTATGAAACAAATCTAGAGATTACTCAAAGGAACGAAAAGTCTGTCTAGAGGAACTTTCAAGAAAAGTAAAAAAAAAAAAAAAAAACTTTTTAAGTTATGGACATTGAAGTTCTAGGAAGCTTCATTAAAATTTATTTTTTGGTAACCAAATCATGAATGTGTTTTTTTTCTTTCTTTCTTTTTTCCTTGAGAAACTATTGCTGCAGCAATACATCTCCAACGTTGAAAACAAACTACACTCCTGGAAATGGAAAAAAGAACACATTGACACCGGTGTGTCAGACCCACCATACTTGCTCCAAGCACTGCGAGAGGGCTGTACAAGCAATGATCACACGCACAGCACAGCGGACACACCAAGAACCGCGGTGTTGGCCGTCGAATGGCACTAGCTGCGCAGCATTTGTGCACCGCCGCTGTCAGTGCCAGCCAGTTTGCCGTGGCATACGCAGCTCCATCGCAGACTTTAACACTGGCAGCATGCCGCAACAGCGTGGACGTGAACCGTATGTGCAGTTGACGGACTTTGAGCGAGGGCGTATAGTGGGCATGCGGGAGGCCGGGTGGACGTATCGCTGAATTGCTCAACACGTGGGGCGTGAGGTCTCCACAGTACATCGATGTCGTCGCCAGTGGTCGGCGGAAGGTGCACGTGCCCGTCGACCTGGGACCGGACCGCAGCGACGCACGGATGCACGCCAAGACCGTAGGATCCTACGCAGTGCCGTAGGGGACCGCACCGCCACTTCCCAGCAAATTAGGGACACTGTTGCTCCTGGGGTATTGGCGAGGACCATTCGCAACCGTCTCCATGAAGCTGGGCTACGGTCCTGCACACCGTTACGCCATCTTCCGCTCACGCCCCAACATCGTGCAGCCCGCCTCCAGTGGTGTCGCGACAGGCGTGAATGGAGGGACGAATGGAGACGTGTCGTCTTCAGCGATGAGAGTCGCTTCTGCCTTGGTGCCAATGATGGTCGTATGCGTGTTTGGCGCCGTGCAGGTGAGCGCCACAATCTGGACTGCATACGACCGAGGCACACAGGGCCAACACCCGGCATCATGGTGTGGGGAGCGATCTCCTACACTGGCCGTACACCTCTGGTGATCGTCGAGGGGACACTGAATAGTGCACGGTACATCCAAACCGTCATCGAACCCATCGTTCTACCATTCCTAGACCGGCAAGGGAACTTGCTGTTCCAACAGGACAATACACGTCCGCATGTATCCCGTGCCACCCAACGTGCTCTAGAAGGTGTAAGTCAACTACCCTGGCCAGCAAGATCTCCGGATCTGTCCCCCATTGAGCATGTTTGGGACTGGATGAAGCATCGTCTCACGCGGTCTGCACGTGCAGCACGGACGCTGGTCCAACTGAGGCGCCAGGTGGAAATGGCATGGCTAGCCATTCCACAGGACTACATCCAGCATCTCTACGATCTTCTCCATGGGAGAATAGCAGCCTGCATTGCTGCGAAAGGTGGATATACACTGTACTAGTGCCGACATTGTGCATGCTCTGTTGCCTGTGTCTATGTGCCTGTGGTTCTGTCAGTGTGATCATGTGATGTATCTGACCCCAGGAATGTGTCAATAAAGTTTCCCCTTCCTGGGACAATGAATTCACGGTGTTCTTATTTCAATTTCCAGGAGTGTATTTCAGGATAAATCGCCGCCTCCTGTTGGCTGATGTACTCCAGGGCAGTTTGGATCACTTTGTAACAGAACGTGCGAGGAATATTTTTCTCTGCTTCGTCATCAGAGACATATTCTTCTGACGCTCTATGATTGGTCACAATTTGGATGATTTCATCCTCAGTCACGTACAAAAATGCCATTTTCCATCCACTCTTCAACGTCTTCGAAGTGCGCGTCTTTACAACCCAGTAGCTTCTCCAGTAAATTCACCAAAATTATGTCAGCTTGAGTTTCGGTGTTGCCTCCTCCTTCCCACCATTTAGGTTGCGTTAAGATCTAAGAGTTTTTTCCAAGACCTAACGAGAGAAACTGAAGGAATTAGATTCCAAGCTACAGCAATCAATGAATGACACTTAAAACATCAATTTTTTAAAGAGCTTCCACAAAATCATCTTCAGCATCAATCACACCGATTAAGTATTCCAGCATCTTGCGTCTGTAATGTTTTTCCATCGCCTCAAGAATACCATGGTCCATTGGTTGACATAGAGATTTTGTGGGAGAAACACAACTTTGATATATCTATCTAGCAGATCATCTGGGTGAGATGGAGCATTGTCCACAAGAAGTAGCTCTTTTCAAGGAAGTCCATTTTCTTCCATGGTATTTACTACAGTTGGAACGAACTATGCCTGGAACCACTCTCTGAAGATGGCACTGGTCATACATGCTTTAAGACTGATTCGTGTACCTCAGTGGCAAAGGTTTATTAGCTGGTTGGTGTCTAAATGCTCTTGGTGTTTTGGATTTGCCAATTAAAGTAGGACACAGTTTATAATTGCCAGTGGCATTACTGCAAGCAACATCAGTAAATCTTTCTTTGATTTTTTTTTGTACCCGGAAGCCATTTTTTCTTCTTTAGAGGCAAGGGTTTTTGTTGGCAACATTTTGTACTTCAACCCAGTTTCATAAAAGTTGTAAAGTTGATTGCCAGTATAACCTCCTTTGTCGATGATTGTGTGCAGTTTCTTCTTAAAATCAGCAATAGCAGCTTCATCCCCAGATAATGATTCACCACTGATTGCAATTTCATGAATGCTGTGCCACTTCTTGATACGATCCTGCCGGCCATCACTTCCGAGGAATTCTTGCTTCTTTCCTTCAATCAGCTCATCACCTCATTTTGACAAAGTAGAGGACCTGAAACTGGCACACCTTTGGCTCTTACTTATTTGTGCCACAAAAATAAGGCCTCTTAACTGAGGATGTGCACCTTTTCTCCTTGTTTTTCGAGATTTCACCGCGCTGCCCAATGCTTGGATGGAACAAAATTTTTCAATTTCTGATTGATTTGTCTTCCAATCAGTAATCGTACTCTTACTCTGGAGCAACTTTTGTGGGTGGCTCACCAGCATCAATTCTCTGCAAAGTGTGAAGCTCTTGTTCCAACACGATCACATTCGTTTTATGTTTCGTGCCCGTAGTCATTCAGTGTTCTTTTTGCAGACACTCGACTGAGTCCTTTTTGGTTTTTGGCCCCTTTTATCTCTGGACATTTTAAGACACATAGTGGGAGCACAAAACCTCAAACACAGATGCACAACTTGACAACGCTCGAGACACACTAGACAAACTTTTGACTTTTGAACTCAGGCTGTGGCAGCCATCAATGAAAACATTTGATACATCCATCCAATCTCCTCTGTTCTACCCAAGCCCACGTGGCAACACAACAGGGTGTTGTACATTCACTGTTAAACACACGGCTTTGTCTGATGTACCGACAACAGGCGGAAAGTGTTTGGCGCCGCACTCTCATTGTCGGTTTTGACAGGGCTATGTCACGCTGTATAGAACAATACTGTATGCACTGTAATTCCAAGGAGTTCCAATTGATGGCACTGGCATGAAACCATGCAATACAAACTGGAAACACAACAAAAGCTCAACCAACACACACACAAATTGATGACACTCGGACTTTTGACACGTGCCAGTGCACTGATTAGCAGTAGACTGCCGAAAAACACCAGCAAATGCTTGGCTCCAGGTGCAGACAAGTTGAAACTTGTCAAGTGTCAATCTAGGTAGCCAAAAATGTAGCTGCGTGATGCATCAGACAGCGCCAATGTGACCAGTGAAGATAGGAAAATTTTATTTGGATAAGGCAGATTTCGGATAAACGTGATTTGGATAAACGGGAGTTTACTGTACTTGTTCTCAGATGGCAGTCACAGATGTGAACAGGCTACAGTGTGCTCGGTACACTATACAGTGATGCTCCCTTGTAGTGGTCATATGTAGTCAACTGGAACCTTGATGACGATTATGCCCTTACTTTCCAACATTAGGCCAATGTCAGATCCAAATAAAAAATGAAGATGTTGCAAAGTTTAACCAGGCGGCCAAATGGACATCCACCATGAGGTTTCTTTCAAACGCTTATCGCGTGCAGGTAATGCTATCTCACACCAATATGCGGCACCTTCATGTCCTCAGGAGTGATAATTCAACATCTGACGCTATTCGCATATCTTACATATGACACAATGCTTGCTAAACAGCAATAAAAACAAAGAACACTAATGAATAATGCAGGAAAAGACAGACTGTTACTTACCGTAAAGAAGACACCTTAAGCTGCAGATGGGCACAATTAAAAGACACTTACACAAAGCTTTCAGCCACAGGCTTCAGCAGTAAGCAACAATCTGTCTTATCCAACATTGTTGATATTCCTACTGGGGTTTCCATTGTTTCAAGAACACTAGTGCTTTTCTGTGAGTGTTTCCTTTATGATGTTTGCTGCATTTTAGCTTTTTCTTCAAAAAAAAAAGTTGCTGGAAAACTTCTGAAGTCCAATAAAGGAATTACAAGATGGTTGTCTAGTGGACCTTAAAGAATCAAAGTCTAGGGCTGAAACGTACTGTTGACCAATGGGCATTAATCAGAATGAATATTAAATAAAAAATTAAATCTATTTTTACATAAAAACCACAGGCTCCATCATTGTTATTATTTGTTCTATTTTGATCTTATGTTTGCTACGACTTGTTAAGTAGAAATTTTCTTTCTATCTACAGAGTTACATTTGCTGTAATGTTTTTGAATATCTTACCTGCATGTTGTTTCTTCTTTCTTCGCACTGCTGCCCCAATCATGGCAAGTAAGTCATCCTCACTGCATTTGCTTCGTATTGCATCTCTGAAACAATAGTTCAAACATCCGTTAAACAGTACCAGGCAATTACCACACAGTGAAATGTCAGTACACTAAAAGGGAGAAAAACTTTACAGAAATTTTCAACAGCAATCTTGCAGTCTGCAGCAGGCAACAGCGGGATAACAAACCCACTGGACAAGAATGGGGAAAGTCATGATAGAAGTTAGTTTTCTTTTTTTTTATATAAATAAACAGGCATATTACACAAATGTTCAAGAGTGTACATAGAATCTCGGGCTGGAGAGGTGGAGTAGAAACTGACATCAGTTTTGTCGAAGTGGGAGTAGTGGAACACAGCACAATTTCTTGCAAAACGAAGCCAAATTTATTTATAAACTGTTACTTAATTGCCAAGCTTACTAATGTGACCATTTTACAACAGGTACTTACTGCTTGGAGTATATGTGAATTTTCAGGGTTGCTGATAGAACTGTTGCAAAAACACTTTGGGTTTCCCACCAGATAACATTATGCAAGTCCCTCCCTCAATATTTCAGTGACACAACTTTTTGGAATCTTCAGGTGATGATGATTTCCACCAACACTGCTGCAAGATGCAACTGGCAATTTCCACATGATGGCTTTGAAATTTATCAGGCCAGAAGCAGGAATTACACATGTCTAAATATCACGCTTGCTTTTGGGACATCTCGTGGACAACAATGACCATCATATTCAGAATTCGGAGGATTTCATAGGACACATAGGTATGTATCTAGCAGTACACAGCAGTTTCTTTTGCCCTGATAATACGAGCAGACGTGTTGGGGAGCCAACCTCATCCAAAGCCACTCAACAGGAGCCTAACAATTATGAAGACTGGTCACAGCTGAGCAGAAAAGGTTCACATCCAGCTCAGCTGCATCCTATGTTGTAGCCTGCCTACACTCTTCAGTATACAATTGATTGACTGTGAATCAAGTGTGCCTAATGTTCAGTTAAAGCATCAATTCTGAAATATGATCTGAAAGAATGCAGACAAGTATACTACTGAGTGGTATAATGACAGGGAAAAATGCTGCAGTAATAACAACCAGTAATAAAAATGTGGATTTATGTTGAGTAATTCATATTAGTTTTCCAAGTTTGTTATTCTTTTCATTGTTGCCTGTTATGACGTCGACAAATGAATCGTCACCAATGGGAATGAATGGTGGTGGTGGTGGTGGTGGTGGTGGTGGTGGTTAGTGTTTTATGTCCCGTCGACAACGAGGTCATTAGAGATGGAGCTCAAGCTCGGGTTAGGGAAGGATTGGGAAGGAAATCGGCCGTGCCCTTTCAAGGGAACCATCCTGGCATTTGCCTGAAATGAATTAGGGAAATCACGGAAAACCTAAATCAGGATGGCTGGAGACGGGATTGAACCGTCGTCCTCCCGAATGCGAGTCCAGTGTGCTAACCACTGCGCCACCTCGCTCGGTAATGAATGGTGACTAATGCTAAATAGAAACATACAAATCTCTTCTTTGCATAAGCAGCAGGTTTGTCAGTGGAGTTGATAAGGAGCTGGCTGCATTATCTGGGTCTACGACGACTAAAATAATTAGAAGTTGTTGGTAAAAAAATAATATATCGTACTTCACTGGTGGTACAGGAGTCTTCATAGACAGGAGGAATATAATTACAAACAGAGAGCTATAGAGGCATCACATAGGCCATACTTAATAAGAGCCTTGTTAGAGGTTGCTTCTTATCAGCTGAAGGCTATACTGCTTTCCTACTTGACGTCCCGAGCAAGAGTGTGCTGAGCGCACGCTAGACTCTTTTTTTCAAGCTGCGGAGCGACGCTAGTCTCTACTCGCGAGTCCAGCGACACTAGTACGGAGCGCAGTCAATAACTCCAACCCCTAACAAGTGTGGTATCAAACGTTGATACCAGACTAACACTGCCAGGCATCTACCAGAGAATGAAGAATGTGTATCAAGTAACACATCTGTTAAGATATACCACGGTAGAATGATGTGCCAAATTCCTCACTAGTTACAATGCAACAAGCACAGCCCCATATTGCAAATGTGATACAGAAGTTACGCCAACTCAAGTGGGAGACACTTGAGCACCCACCCTATAATTCTGATCTCTTCCATGCAATTATCCCACTTTTTATCTTGTAAAAAGTATGCCAATCATGAAAAATCATTATATGCATTGAGGCAATCATGCCATAAATGCACCAGGTTGAAGATACATGTTTGGTAAAACACTGTGTCCTCCTGCGTGGAGATGTCAGTAACTGCCTGCTGCATTCCAGTGTGAATTGTCAACCGATAAAGGAGGCCTTTTTTCTGCAGTAACTGCCTGCTTAAAAAAGGCCTCCTTTATCGTTTTACAATTCACACTGGAATGCAGCAGGCAGTTACTGACATCTCCACGCAGGAGGACACAGTGTTTTACCAAACATGTATCTTCAACCTGGAGCATCGATGACATGATTGCCTCAATGCACGTCACGATTTTTCACAATTGGAATACTGATTCTGTACTGTATAGCCTTCGAATGAAAGCTTTCTGATCACTCCTCATTTTTGCACCCTGCCACCTGTCAATATGTATCGCAAATCATCAGACAGATGACCTTTCCGCATGCTTCGAGCATCCAGTGGTACTGTTCTGGACCAATGCTAATCTTTGTAACTGTGACGAGCAGTGTGCAGAGTGCATCTTTGAATCCCACTGATAGGTGACAGTGTCTGGTGGCATAAATGGTTACTGTTTATTGAGTGTCACTGAGTTGGTGAGTCATTTGCTGCATTGTGGCCCACCTGTTTGCTGCTAAAGCCAAGATAGTCAGCGGAAATCCTTCTGAATGATGCTCTGTTACCCATAGCAGTTCACTCTGCTCGCTGTGGTAGTATTTTCCTTGAATAAATCTACTGACAGTATACCTTCGACACAGTGCTACAAGAAAGCCCAATGACTATACACATTGACACAGTAAGTGTGTCGAGTCATAGGTAACCACGATATGGGAGAGAGAGAACGTGCTGATATTGCTCACCTTTCTCACCCTGTGATCAACTGTCACACCGCAGCTGTAAGCTGCACCTCATTTTTCAAAATTCTCAGATTCATTTAATCTGAAGTAAATCAGATCTTTCGAAGGAAGACTTACCAAAAAGAGCACACCCAGGAAAGTATGAAATCGTGTCATAATTAACAGGCACACAAAATTAATAACTACTGATGACAAAGATCCTCTGCAATAAAAGATAATGTCCACCGACCTGGTGTATTAGCCTTCAAGTGACAGAATATATGTAGCTATGTCCTTCTCATTTACACTGAATAAACAATTGAAATTCTAGGTAGGAAAATCAACAGTGCAGGGAAAGATAGATCACTACTTACTGTAAAGAAACATTCAGGGCCAGGATGCTCTGGCCAAGCTGCTGGAGATGGCAGGTGTGTGTGTGTGTGTGTGTGTGTGTGTGTGTGTGTGTGTGTGTGTGTGTGTGTGTGTGTGTGTGTGTGTTTTTCTCTGTATCTCTTTTGCTGATGAAGGCTTCAGCCAAAAGCTCTGTGTGAGTGCCTTATTAACTGTCCCTGTCCACAACTTAACATGTCTTCTTAACAGTAAGTAGCAATCTATCTTTTCTATATTTTTCATTCACGCTGATGTAATTAACAAATCAAAAGTCTATTTATTCCGGAGAAGTGTCAGTTTGTTCATGCCAGTTCAGCATGAATCTGATTATATATAGGATGTCCCATTTATCTTGGCCACCCTAAATAACTGTTTGTCCAGATCCAAATTACAATATGTTTAAAGCAAATGTTATTTAGCCGTCAGGGGGACATCAATCAGCATGATTGCCTTCGTTGTAGTTTTGTTTTTTTACACAGATATGAACAGCGATATGACTTTTTTAAATGGCACCCTGTATTTTTTATTTGGTAATTCCACTCCTAAAGACCTATTCGAAAATGTATCACAGTGTACCATTCACCATAACACAACATTATTAATTACATAACACAACACTGATGTTGACGCTCCCAGTGCTTAGTGCATGTACTCAGGGTATGGATCACATTCACGTGCTGATGTTGACAGAGGACAAATGTAAACATAAGTAGAATACGCACCCGTCATTCCGTCAACCATAGTCAGTTGAAGAGTTGTGTGAGTAGAACGTACACCAATGAAGAGAAGGTAGAAATGCTACTCATCTATGGGAAATGTTAGTTAACAGAACAGTAATTGCAATACTGTTTTCTTATGTATGGGTACATTTAGCACAGTAGTTTACTCTTTAAATACTGTTGTGTAGAGTAGGCATACTGTAAAGGCTGTCCTTCCTAGAAACTGCATCGACATAATGTTTCTTTTTTTGTTGTTGTTGTTGTTGTTGTTGTTGAAGGTAGGCGAAAAGCTACGCAGGTAGCGGAACTGGCAAGAACCCACATTCCCGACGGATGTTTTCTTGTCTTGTTGTGACATTTCAGGAAATGGGAAGTTTCAACCCACAACAACTCAATTGTCACAGCACTCGCACAGACGAAGTTGCCAAAGTTACTGTTCTCACTTCTCTGGCTATGAATCCACATGTGAGCACACGGCAGCTTGAACACGAGATTGGCATTCCTAAAACCAGTGCACATCATATTTTTACATGTCACCGGTTCCATCCTTACCATTTACACCTACATCAAGAATTGCATGGGAATGATTTCCAGAATCGTGTACAGTTCTGTCAGTGGGCACGGCAGCAAATCTTCGCCAACCCAAACTACTTCTCCAATGTTCTATTTACCGATGAATGTTCCTTCTCAAACAAAGGGCAGGTAAATACAAGGAACATGCATTATTGGTCCAGCGACAACCCACGAAGGCTTAGACAGGTGGAACATAAGTGTCAATGGAGAGTTAACGTCTGGTGTGGGATGCTTGGTACTATAATTATTGGTGTTTATTTCATCAATGGTAGTCTAACGGCACAGCTATGCCAATTTCCTTCTCTTCTGGACAAAGTGCCGCTAAGAACCAGAATGCTTATGTGGTATCAACATGATGAATGTCCAGCACATAATGCCTTGTGCAGACATCGTGTTCTGAACTGAAGGTATCCTACCAGATGGATTGGTCGAGGAGGAACAGTTACTTGGCTTGCTAGGTCTCCTGATTTAAATCCTCTGGACATTTTTTTTGGAGGGATGCATTAAAGACTTTGTCTATTGCAATATTCCAACAACTCCAGAGGACATGAAGGAACATATTCTGCTTGCTTGTAATTCTCTTCAGCAGGCAACACTGGAAGCAGTAAATTATTGTTCCATTCAACAAGTGCACCAGTGTATTGGTGTACTGGATCACCACTTTAAGCACCTTTGAATGTTCTACTCCTGGGCAATGGAACATGAGAGTCAAAGTAACTTTTATGTTATGCTTTTACTTGGTTTTCATTTGTTTTCTGACAACTCCAACAAGTTGATGAGTTTATGATCCCAGGTTAAAAGTTAATGTTGTGTTATGTAATAATGTGTTTCAATGAATGGTGCACTGTGATACATTTTAACAGGTCTTTAGGACAGAAAATGAATTTCTGAATAAAAAATACAGGGTACCATTTAAAAAATGTCATACCGCTCTTCATATCTTTGTAAAAAGCAAAGCTACAACAAAGGCAATCATGCTGATTGATGCCCCCCTCACAGCTAAAGAACATTTGGTTGAAACATTTTGTAATTTGCACCTGGACAAAGTTATTTAGGGTGGTCAAGATAAATGGGACACCCTGTATATAGCAAGGCTACCTGTAAATTATTCTGTGTGCCAGTGTCCATGCTGACTATGGGGATTCACACTAATCATTTAAGTTGACATCTGATCCTGTAAACTTACTTCTGCTCAATGTGAAAAATTCTCCAATCCACATTTTGTAATTAACCTTAACGTATCAAATAATGTACCCTTCGATATAACTGCATATTGTCCACTTCCCATCACTCTATCCCCTATGTCAACCCAGCTGACCTCTGTTTCTAATCCAAAAACCACTGTTGACTCCACTGTTTGCTATTGCAAGCTATTGATATTGCAACCTAAAAGTGCCGGAGGCACCACTAATGATACACAATTAAAAATACTAGAAACTAAGGCTCACCAGTTAGTACATGCTAAGACAAACACTACAAGTGTCTAAGACACTGCACTCTCACACGATTATGAGGTCTAAACACATTCCAGTTACAATACATTTAACTGTTTCATTCACAGTGGCAATATACGTACTCTCTCCCCAATAAATAGAATATTTGTAACTCAATTGTTCAAAAGTGTATATTATGACACTTGCCACAGCTGTGCAGTCAGTATGCCACAGACATGCCATATAAAGGACTCAGGTTCAATTCCTTGAACTGCCAGGAAATTTTGCTTGTTGGACAGACTGGAATACGGTACACTCTGCTTGCAGTTCCAGCTGAGGAGCTACTCAAGTGAGAAGTAGTGTCCCCAACTCCTCGAAGTTGATAACTGCCAGGAGAGTTGTATACTGACCCCCTAACTCTCCATAGACATATAATAGAGGACATAGCTCTCGGTCAGTATTGCATGGTCTTCTGGGCCCAACTGCAGAGTTCCTTTATCAGTGTATAAGGTATATCACCACTTGTAAACACTCATCAGCACAGTACCATATTGTCTCTTCATGTGGGAAATTTTTATTTCCTTGTTTCCAGATCAACACCTTTTTTTTGCTATCATTACTTGTACCACACATATTCCACACTGTTTGTGCTCACTCCTCCAATGATACTGTCCATCCTTCTCTACTGTGTGAGTTGCCCACACTTTCCTGCGTGTTTAAACCAACAAACACTCTTGTTTCAAAAGAGAAGAATCTGATAGCTTGTCAACATTTTGCGTTTTTATTTAGTTATTGTTTGAGCCTCATAGGTGAATGTCAGAAGATACTGTCAATCACTGCATTCAATAGATTGGAATGGGGTTCATGGTAACTTATAAATTCATTTTTTGAGTTGCTGTTCTCTTTTTCATCCTATCTTGGATTAACTTTTCCATACTTCCACTCTATTTTACATAGTTAAATAGTTATCTGCCCTTGCAAACTTACTCCTTCACTACCAAGCTAACTAATTCTGTGTAGCCTAACAGAAGTTCTGATATCCAGTCTTTCACCACAATTCACCAGCACACACTTTTCACTCACTGGTTTTCTTTTTTTCAATGTGGTAAATATTTTGCTTTCACAGACTGCCATGCTTTGAACATAAAATTGCAGGAACATCTGCCTCAATTGCATGTCCGTAGACCTACACATCAAAACCACAGCTTTTGTTTTTTTATTAAAGAATATGTTGCTTGCTTAATCCTATCTGCTTCTGATACATTCCCATTCTCAATTTTCTTTTCTTTTGATCCATTTCTTTTCTTCTTTGACAGACAAGTCAAACAAATGGCAATATGTTGCAGCCCTGTGTTTCACCCTACTTACTATGACCTTACCTTTCTTATCTGCCAATTTTATTAGTCATTTGGTTTTTGAGATACTTAAATTAACTGTTTGACCCTGTGCCTTATATATTATTTTACCTTGGGTTGACAAAAGGATTTCTGGTATGCTCACAAAGAGTGAGCCGATTCTTCCCGCCCCCCTTAACTTGTCCTGAAACAAACTTATCACCACCAAGTATCTTGCTATTTTTTCCTATTATTATCTCTCAGCCTAGTCATCAATTTAAAAGTGTCAGTTGTTAGTCCCATTGTCTAATAATTTGTACATTTGTATACATGAAGTTCCAATTTTTATTTGGAACATATAGACTCTGATAATCATGAATCATAGTTACCATCGCATATACAGAAATGTTGTGTTAACTTTATTATAACCCAGAGACACAGCTAAAAATGTCTTTACATAATTTCCAGTCCTCATTATTTTCCTTTAATCTCACAAATAGGTTAATGTAACATGATATTGACAGAGGCAAATTATATATACTCAAAAATTATTTAACTAGTGGTACCTGGCTTGCATGTCTGGGAGGGGTATGCAAGCTGAAAAATTCAAGAAAAGATTACTCATTTCATACCTGCTGGATTTAATTGCAGTTTATCTCTTCCATATACCAACCACATACCTAATGTGCATGGCAATCAATTTGAAAGTATTATTCTATACTCAGCATTTGGAACTGTTAGTTCCTTCATGAGAGAGGAAAGAGGGATAGGTTTCTGAAGGTCTGAAAGGTCACTCGGACTCCCTGACAAGAGCTTCTCACTTAATGTGAGGACAAGAGGAAAGAATTTGTCTACAAGAAGTTTTGGAATTTCACTTCCTGAAGGTAAATACTGATCAGTCAGCCTTCTAGTAATTTTATGGTTTTCTCAAGTGAATCCTCACTTTGACACACTTATTCAATGTTTCATCACTTACCTGAGAGATATTTCTGAATTCCCAAAGAGACACACCTTCAAATTTCCATCAGCTGTTATCCGTAAACGGTTGCATGTGCCACAGAAGTGTTCACTCATTGAGGTAATAAATCCCACACGTCCCTTGAATCCCGGAACATGGTATGCCTGCAAAAAGAAATTGTAAGAAAATAGCTACTGCTGTTGTGAAAATACCATAAATGTGTTGCTCAATTGAAATAGGCTACTTACCAAGTGGAGGAAAGAGAAAATGTGCATTAAGGGGAGTTGGAATGTCCTATTCCGACAATGTTAAATTTAGTGACTTGACTTCCCTGTAATTCAGGAACCACTGTAGCCACTGACAGGAAAATTTTACAGGACATTAAACTGTATGTTCAGAGTCTAATGAACTAAAATAATTGCGTTTCTGCCACTACTTTCGGTAATACAATTTCTTAACTACACAGTTAAAATTTTGTGTACTTTTTTGTACATTATACTAAATAATTTTAATTATCCATAACATTATGTTCTTCTTTTAGTTCAGTGGACTCAGGCTATGTATGTTATTACTCCATGAAAATTTGAATACTCTACTCTAAGTAATTTCTGAGATTTAGGGGAAAATGCAACAGAAAATGTAAATTTTCAGGAACGGCTTTTAAAGTTTCAAAACACTGTAACTCAATATATGCTAATTTTTTATTTTTGGTTACTGAGAAGCATCCTGCGCCATACTGTATATCATCCTCTTGATCTTTTTCCAAGTTTTTTCTTCTTTTCTTCTTTCTGGGCTCCTTAGTGGCCATCTGCACTGCATACTCTGCTTTATCAATGCAAACCATGTCCATCCGTTCAAGTTTTCTGATACAGTTTGCTCCAGGATTAATTCCCATGCGCTGTAGCACTTTCAACCTACCAATGTTACCATTATTAAAAGCAATAACAGCATCACTGACTCCCCACTACAGTGTCTTCATTCCAACAAAAACAGGTTTTGGTATAAGATTATTGAATGACTCATTGGGATTTTGAATCTGACCATGCAGACACTTCTTCAGTAATTCAGGATTTTCCAGGTCTCTGTAAATAGGTTTTGTGATATCCATAAGTGCTGCTTGGATGGAATGTTTATGGCTGTATGATCTGTTTGAGTACTGGGCATCACGGTAATTGCATCATGAATCACATCCAGGAGGCGAAGGTTGTGTGCTGGTTTTTCATCAGCTGACAGTCTGTGGAAGAAGGTAGCCCATACTGCCTGCTTCATTTTCAACAAATCCTCAGTATTGTTTCTAATGGCCACCCCATAACAATGCAGTAGTGCACCAATCATTTTGTCTGTCAGCCTGCCTCTTATGGTTTTACCATCAGAAAGTTTCTTGTCTCACAAACTTTGTTTCAACTTCCTCAACCCGGTGCCCATTCTCATCTGGACACGACCAACATATCTCAGTTTTGTGATAATCAGCTCACCATAGGGCTGAGCGACTACAACACTGTTATATGCTTTTGAGTCTCCATCATCTACAAACTTAGTGTAACACACTCCCCTTTAGTTCACAGATTGACTAAAAATCTCAATATCTGCAGAGGCCTCCATACCACCAGTTGTTCCTTCATAATTTCTGTCACAGATATGCCCTTCTTCATTCCCTGATTTACACTTATAACAATGCTTGGTTAAAATCTGGAAATCTATAACCTTTACAGTATCCACACTGATCATCGTAGCAATAGATTTATTAGAACTGCTTCTGCCATCAAAAGCTACTGGTTTGTCAGTCATATCATCATTTATTTCAACAGCTTCATTTGCAGCATCCTTCATTAACTCACATGCAACAGATTCCATTGCAGCACCAATAAATCCTGCATACTTGTCGATTTTACAATGTGGGCATGGCATATTCATCACATTGTTTCTGCTGCAGTGTGTCCTTTCCAATAGTTCTCAATCCATAAGACCACCTAACATTTACTTCAAAATAATTATCTTTACACTTATCATGAACCATGGACCTTGCCGTTGGTGGGGAGGCTTGTGTGCCTCAACGATACAGATAGCCGTACCGTAGGTGCAACCACAACGGAGGGGTATCTATTGAAAGGCCAGACAAAGGTGTGGTTCCTGAAGAGGGGGAGCAGCCTCTCCAGTAGTTGCAGGGGTGACAGTCTGGTTGATTGACTGATCTGGCCTTGTAACACTAACCAAAACAGCCTTGCTGTGCTGATACTGCGAACGGCTGAAAGCAAGGGGAAACTTCAGCCGTAATTTTTCCCGAGGGCATGCAGCTTTACTGTATGGTTAAATGATGATGGCGTCCTCTTGGGTAAAATATTCTGGTGGTAAAATAGTCCCCCATTTGGAACTCCGGGCGAGGACTACTCAAGAGGAAGTCATTATCAGGAGAAAGAAAACTGGCGTTCTACAGGTCGGAGTGTGGAATGTCACATCCCTTAATCAGGCAGGTAGGTTAGAAAATTTTAAAAGGGAAATGGATAGTTTTAAAGTTAGATATAGTGGGAATTAGTGAAGTTCGGTGGAAGGAGCAACACGACTTTTGGTCAGATGAGTACAGGGTTATAAATACAAAATCAAATAGAGGTAATGCAAGAGTAGGTTTAATAATGAATAAAAAAAATAGGAGTGCGGGTAAGCTACTACAAATAGCATAGTGAATGCCACATTGTGGCCAAGATAGACATGAAGCCCACACCTACTACAGTAGTACAAGTAGTAAAAGGGAGAGAGGGGAACGTAGCAGGTGAATATGGATTGGGGGTAAGAAATGAAAGAGGAAGCCACCTGGTAGAATTTTGCACAGAGCACAATTTAATCATAGCTAACACTTACTTCAAGAATCATAAAAGAAGGTTGTATACATGGAAGAAGCCTGGAGATACGAACAGGTTTCAGATAGATTATATAATGGTAAGACAGAGATTCAGGGGGCAGATGTGGACTCTGGCCACAATCCATTGGTTATGAACTGTAGATTAAAACCTGAATAAACTGCAAAAAGGTGGGAATTTAAGAAGATGGGACCTGGATAAACTGACTAAACCAGAGGTTCTACAGAGATTCAGGGAGAGCATAAGGGAACAATTGACAGGAATGGGGGAAAGAAACACAGTAGGAGAAGAATGGATAGCTTTGAGGGATGACGTAGTGAAGGCAGCAGAGGATCAAGTAGGTAAAAAGACGAGGGCTAGTAGAAATCCTTGGGTAACAGAAGAAATATTGAATTTAGTTGATGAAAGGAGAATATATAAAAATGCAGTAAATGAAGCAGGCAAAAAGGAATACAAACGTCTCAAAAATGAGATCGACAGGAAGTGCAAAATCGCTAAGCAGAGATGGCTAGAGGACAAATGCAAGGATGTAGAGGCTTATCTCACAAGGGGTCACAAGGGGTAAGATAGATATTGCCTACAGGAAAATTAACGAGACCTTTGGAGAAAAGAGAACCACTTGTATGAACATCAAGAGCTCAGATAGAAACCCATTTCTAAGCAAAGAAGGGAAAGCAGAAAGGTGGAAGGAGTATATAGAGGGTCTATACGAGGGCGATGTACTTGAGGACAATATTATGGAAATGGAAGAGGATGAAGATGAAGATGAAATGGGAGATACGATACTGCCTGAAGAGTTTGACAGAGCACTGAAAGACCTGAGTCGAAACAAGGCCCCCAGAGTAGACAACATTCCATTGGAACTACTGACGGCCTTGGGAGAGCCAGTCCTGACAAAACTCTACAATCCGGTGAGCAAGATGTATGAAGCAGGCGAAATACCCTCAGACTTCAAGAAGAATATAATAATTCCAATCCCGAAGAAAGCAGGTGTTGACAGATGTGAAAATTACCGAATTGTCTGTTTAATAAGTTACTGCTGCAAAATACTAACACGAATTCTTTACAGACGAATGGAAAAACTGGTAGAAGCCGACCTCGGGGAAGATCAGTTTGGATTCCGTAGAAATGTTGGAACACATGAGGCAATACTGACCCTACGACTTATCTTAGAAGCTAGATTAAGGAAGGGCAAACCTATGTTTTTAGCATTTGTAGACTTAGAGAAAGCTTTTACAATGTTAACTGGAATACTCTCTAATTCAGAAGGTGGCAGGGGTAAAATACAGGGACCGTAAGGCTATTTACAATTTGTACAGAAACCAGATGGCAGTTATGAGTCGAGGGGCATGAAAGGGAAGCAGCGTCTGGGAAGGGAGTGAGTCAGGGTTGTAGCCTATCCCCAATGTTATTCAATCTGTATATTAAGCAAGCAGTGAAGGAAACAAATATTCAGAGTAGGTATTAAAATCCATGGAGAAGACATAAAAACTTTGAGGTTCGCTGGTGACATTTTAATTCTGTCAGAGACAGCAAAGGACTTGGAAGAGCAGTTGAACGGAATGGACAGTGTCTTGAAAGGAGGGTATAAGATGAACATTAACAAAAGCAAAATGAGGACAATGGAATGTAGTCTACTTAAGTCGGATGATGCTGAGGGAATTAGATTAGAAAATGAGACACTTAAAGTAGTAAAGGAGTTTTGCTATTTGGGGAGCAAAATAAATGATGATGGTCTAAGTAGAGAGGATATAAAATGTAGACTGGCAATAGCAAGGAAAGAGTTTCTGAAGAGAAATTTGTTAACATCAAGTATAGATCCAAGCGTCAGGAAGTCATTTCTGAAAGTATTTGTATGGAGTATAGCCATGTATTGAAGTGAAAGTGGACGATAAACAGTTTGGACAAGAAGATATTAGAAGTTTTCGAAATGTGGTGCTACAGAAGAATGCTGAAGGTTAGATGGGTAGATCACATAACTAATGAGAAGGTACTGAATAGGATTGGGGAGAAGAGGAGTTTGTGGCACAACTTGACTAGACGAAGGGATTGGTTGGTAGGACATGTTCTGAGGCATCAAGGGATCACAAATTTAGTATTGAAGGGCAGCGTGGAGGGTAAAGATCGTAGAGGGAGACCAAGAGATGAATACACTAAGCAGATTCAGAAGGATGTAGGTTTCAGTAGGTACTGGGACATGAAGGTTGCACAGGATAAAGTATCATGGAGAGCTGCATCAAACCAGTCTCTGGACTGAAGACCACAACCACAACCACAACAACAACAACAACAACACTTACCAGAATTCCAAAATGAAATATTATATATATATATAAACTGGCACAAATGATGATAACACACATTCACCTAACACCCTTGTTAGGATGTGTAAATCTAGCAGAACATAACCTAACCTACCATTTACATCACTTTTATTTGAGAAAACTGTGTTATCACAACATTTTATTTTAATCTTAAAAGTACTAATGGTGGTGGTGGTGGTGATTAGTGTTTAACCTCCCATCGACAACGAGGTCATTAGAGACTGAGCGCAAGCTCGGGTTAGGGAAGGATTAGGAAGGAAATCGGCTGTGCCCTTTCAAAGGAACCATCCCGGCATTTGCCTGAAACGATTTAGGGAAATCACAGAAAACCTAAATCAGGATGGCCGGAGACGGGATTGAACTGTCGTCCTCCCGAATGCGAGTCCAGTGTGCTAACCACTGCGCCACCTCGTTCGGTTAAAGTACTAATAGGTGTTTCTCTAAATACTGATGAGTATGTCTGTATTACACTGTCTGCAACTTCACACGCCACATGTTGAACACAATGTTTCTCTTTATTCGAACATCTATTACCATGAAACCCACGTTTGCTAAAATCACTTCGTTTCGGCATCATACTTTACTTTTCGAGAGATTTATCGATCTATTCGTCACTTTTCCTCAGAAAAACATTAGCATTCTGACGTACAACGCGTGTTTATACTATGAAAGAATACGATACTGTTTTTGACAGTGCTACCAATACTAACATGTAATTTAACCTTTAAAACACAGCAATCCACAGTCTTCTATATATATATATATATAGAATTACTAATTTTATTAGATCTTGAAGTAACGCTGGTAAAAATTTTAACATTTAAAACCGGTGTAGATTATATTTTAAAAAATAAAATAAAATACTTCCCATGTGAGTTTATAAGTGATGTACATATAATTTTATTCAGAGAACTGCAATTTTTCTAATGAGATAAAAATCCAAAAATGTGATAAAAAAAAATTCCGTTCTAATTCCCCTTAAAGTTATGGAAATGTGCAAACTTCCAGAGCCGGTGGCTTCTTCTTCTTCTGGCAGAAACACGGAAGCGACAGAAATAGGGAAAAAAAGAAATGGTTGTCGAGGTTTAGGAAATGGGGAGAGTTGCAGAATAACTAACCAGTCCATCTCTCATACGACCAGCAGATGGGAAGTATGTTTGTGATTGCTAGCAAGTTACAAACATTAAATTATTTTCAATGTATGTTCATATGTACTACTGCACTTACCTTTGAGGTATCATTGGGTCCATTGGGAAGAGGTTCAAAATCAGGCCACTGTTTTCTAATTATTTGGAGCATTTCACTAAATGAGACCATCTTCCCATCATTCCATTTGTTGCCGCTGAAAGGCATGTACTCAATAAATCTTACATCGACATTTTTGTCTTTTGTTAACTCCACAAAACTGCACACCTCATCTTCATTAAAACCTCGCATTACAACACAATTTATCTGTGGAAGAAAGAAATATAAATCACCATACAACACTATTAATATCTTGGTATCAGATAAAGCATGGTTTAAACAGGGTTTGAAAGACTTTTTGACAGACTACTCCTTCTACTCTATAGATGACTGTTAGGCCCGCTGAAATAAGAATGTCTGTTAGATTTCAGTTTTGACAGCACTTTGTCACAACAGTCAAGATTAGGTACTTTTTGTATGATAAATTTATTAATAGTGCATAACAATGTTTCATTCTGACAGTGTATTAATTCTGTAAATATTAGCTGTTCCGGTTTACTGTATTGTATTAAGCTGGTTTGACAATCTCCTGACAAATGAACAGGGTAGTAAGTACTATATTCAAATGTTTTATGTTTTTTATGTTATACTTTCTGGCATGTTGCATACCCACGAGAATCATCTCATTTCTTGCGTCTATGGAACAAAAACTGAATCTAATGTAATCTAACCTACAAAATAATGGTTCAGCAAGTCTGTTATATTTATATACCTTACTGATTCAGTTAAATTACCAACTCTCAAATTTATCTTAGCATGTCAAGCTGCTGACCTTCTTAACAACTTATGAAAATTAAACTAGAGATATCTTCAGTCTTTTCCCCCCACTTCAACACACACATACTTTGGTGGAGGTATTATTTCAACTATCACATGAAATTAAGAAGCTTTCTTGAAACTGTGCTGCCATTTGTGAAACAAAGATAAAAGTGTTCTCAAGATAAAAAGTCTTCACAAAAGGAGCATCAAGTATCTGTGCAGGTGGTAATATTGACAGATTTCATATAAACAAGCCTAAATGGTAGAAAGTCCAGCTACCTGAATTATACACATACACACAATGGTACAAAAAAGGAGAAGAGCACATGTTTCATTCAGGCACTGAAGATGTATACTGATGAGACAGAACATTATGACCTCCTGTTTGATAATGTGTTTGTTCACTGCTGGAACACAATACAGCAGTGGTTCTGTGAGGGGCGAGTTCGACAAATCTGAGATATGTTTCCAGAGCTATGCAGCACCACATGTCTGTGCATAGGTCATGTAATTCCCATAAATTGCAGATCAGTGCTTTCTGGGTACAGAACTGCTATGTGATAGCATCCCAGATGTATTCCATCAGATTCAGAAGAGGTGAATTTGATTATGGCCTTACGACACTGAAAGTTATTTTGTTGAAACATGTCACCTTAATTAGGAAAGACATCAAGCATGAAGGGGTGTTATAGTGCACAATAATGTTCACACAAACCAAAGCTATCCTGATGCCTTCAGTTACTACCACAGGACCCACAGAAGTCCAGGTGAATGTCCTCCATAGCATAATATTGCTCCCACTGGCCTATGTCTGTAGCAAAGTGCACCTTTCGAGCACCCATTCACTCTGATGACAGTGTGTGCACACACAACTGTCAACCAGGTGTAACGCGAAACACGAATGATTCAACCAGATGACACATTTCTATTGATTCACTGCCCAATCTCAATGTTAGTGTGCCACAGAAATTGTAATTCAACAGTGTCATCAACATGGGAACATAAGGAGGTGTCTGCAGCGGAGCCCTACGTTTAACAATGCGCAATGAACGGTGTGCTCTGAAACACTCGTGCTTTCACCAGCACTGTGTCATCAGACCTGCCACAGAAATTATCTTCCTCAGCCGAATGTCATCTTTTCAAAGGAACCATACCAGTATTTGTCTTAAATCATTTAGGGAAACCAAGAAAAACCCAAATTTTGGTGGCAAGATGGGACTCTGAACCGTTGTCCTCTCAAATCCAAGTCCACTGTCTGACCACTGTGGTCACATGGCTTACTCTTAATTAAGCCAGAAAATCCTGGGAAATGCTGACACGCTTATTGATTTAAGATATAACAATTTAAAACAATCCTTTCATGAATTTTACTACAATTTTCTACTCTTATGAAAAAAAAATGCTTTTGACTGTTTTGACGTTTAGTACGTTTAAATAATGATGGCACACTCTATAAAAGGGCCGTTTGACTTTTTAATTTAGTTATACTGTTTTAAACTACATCCTTCATCTATTTGTCCGCCCAGAAGTGCTACAGGATAAAACTTTAAGACTATGGTGGGGTGGTGGGGGACAGTCATGTGTTGAGGAGCAGGTGCTGCCAGAAACGAAATGTGTGAGGTGACCTTATTTACACTGCATTCAGGGAGAATAAAAATCCTCTATTCCATATTCATTTACAACCATATTCATTTACAATCTACATCTGGCCCCCATATTGTTTTACTCTTCTCCAATAAGAAAAAAGAAACCATCAGTAACTGTCTTTGTAAGGTCTTTAAAAGAAACAAACAATAGAAAATCTAGGATGGAATAATGACCACATTATAAAAAAATATACTTGCTATTCACTGTATACAGGAGATGGTAGGTCGCAGACAAGCACAACAAAAAGACTAATAAACATGTAAGCTTTCCATCAGAAAGTCTTCTTCCAAAGTGTAAAACACACACACACACACACACACACACACACACACACACACACACACACACAAAGGCACACGCGCGCAGCTCTCTCTCTCTCACACACACACACACACACACACACACACACACACACACACACACACAACCGTTGTTTTTTCCATGATGCACACTTACTCCCATTTTGACCCTGGCAGCCTGAGACAGTGGTCATGTATGTGTGATCTGCATTTGCGTGAATGCGTGTTTGTGTGTGTGTGTGTGTGTGTGTGTGTGTGTGTGTGTGTGTGTTTGTGTGCATGTGCGTGTGTGTGCGTGTGCGCGTGCACTAAAAGCTTGTGTGTTTAATTGTTTTTTTGTCTTTTTTTTATGCCTGCCTGCAACTCAACATCTACATTATACAGTGACTGGCAATCTATCCTTTTCATAATACTGTCGTTATAAGGTCTATAAACTTTGCCTGAATAACCTTGCCAAGAGGCATATTGTGGAGTAATCTGAAAGGCTGTACTAATCTGTTCAAGAGGAAGGAGAGCACCATCTCAATGTAAGTTTTTAGAAAACTGGTGTGTGCATTACTTCTGCAAACCTTTCAGAATGGACACGGTATGCACTTCATTCAGCAAGATGAGTAATAAACAATACTATCAGTACTGCAACAAACTGGTACCACTTTCATCTTTGGATTAAACATTCTATTTCAGAGAGTACAGAATTTGGCAGAATCAAATCTTGGGAATATGAGAAACTGGGACAATGGCACGTTTTACCTATTCAATAAACTAAGCACTGCTGATTGCTGCATGTTGTAAATTTTATTGTGTATGCTGCTGCAATGCAGATATGAAATGTAAGTGCAGCATCTATGATGGGATACAATGTTATACAAATGAAACACATAGGCACAGTGAAATAGAGTAGTATGGCTCATCATTTCAGTCTCACAGATTAGCAGATGTTGGCTTTGAAAGATAATATTGAAGAAGTTGAATCCAAAGGAGAGGATGTAGATGGTATTTCAACTAATTCTGACTATGAAATAAAACAAAGTACAGCAGGGAGCTCCGACGAATCAGAGAGCAGCGATGAAGATTCTGATGAATAGTAAAGTATGAGTTAAGAAATAAGATGCTACTGAGGTCGTAAATTTTTGTTGTGTTGGTGAATCTGTTAATAAACATATTCAAAAATGCACTGAAACATTGGCACATTAGTGTTGGGAGGTGATAAACTGTCATTACCGCTAGAGGAGCTATGTATTTCTTGCTGTTCTTCTCCTACACGTCACTGTATCTGAAGGTATAGAATGAATCTTCATTGGTCAGAGAAATGGGTACCACAATTTTACAAGTCTCTGCTGCCATGTAATCTCTTCAGGGAAATCATGACTGTACTAAGATTCGGTTTCTGGTCAACAAGGTCAGAGTGATTATGAAACGCAAGGCAGCTACCATGTCAGTCCTACAAGAGAGAGTCGTAGCAAACTGTCAAAGCATGTACATTCCTGGTCCATATATTTGTGGTGATGTACTAACCAAGTAATACCCAAGTGTGATCCAAGTCGCACAAATATGGCTTTAATAATAACCTCCGAACAATATGCCTCTAAGGACTCCACAAGACACAGAACATTACAAACTAGAATCACACAGAGAGTCAGTCAGCACTGTTCCACACGTATATATGTGCGAGTCGCCAGCAGATAGCACGGCTGGGACCACGCCGCAAACTTGCCTCCCAGAGACGGCCTCCGGCAGCCGACCTGCACCGATCAGTCGGTGACCAATTCAAAGACGCACGTACGGCAACACCACTCTCTGTGCACTCACACTGACACGTACTAGTAGCATGATACAGCAGTGATGAGCAGTGATACCCCTCCTGTCTTGCACGCTTTTTATCTGGTTCTACAATTTACTTTCCTAGACCCACACAAATGACTGATCCTCCTAATTCAATTTGCTCTGCAGACTATTTAAAATCCATAAAGAAAATGAAGCCATAATTGCACTTTGTGTGGCAGTTACTTTCCAATGCACTGGCACCAGCTGATCTTATTTAAGAATACTCAACTTTGGGAGCCATACTTAACAGCATATCCTTTGCTCCCGTAAGTTTCCTGGCCTAAATCCAAGTTAACTCCCAGCCCAGCCGCCCCCCCCCCCCCCCGGGCCACACACACACACACACACACACACACACACACACACACACACACACACACACACACACACACACCGCTAGTTGTGTTCTGTTATCTCACGTCACACCCTAGTCTATGAGTGCACAGATGTCTGTTGCCTGACCCCTCTACCTGCACCTCTAGCTGGCCCACAGATGGCTCCCCACTCTCCCACGAGCCACTAAATGCTTCCCTCCAAACCCCTCCCTGCCTCCCATCTCTCTCCATCCCTCAGATCACCTCAACCCACTCCATCCCACCCCACACTACAGCCCCACCTCACTCCAGAACACTCACCGTGGGCCAGTAAAGAGCTGGCAGTTGAGCGACCACAACATAAGGAGACATGCGTGTGTGTGTGCGCGTGTGTGTGTGCGCGTGTGCGTGTGCGTGTGCGCGTGCGCGTGCGCGTGCGCGTGCGCGTGTGCGCGTGCGCGTGCGCGTGCGCGTGCGCGTGCGCGTGCGCGTGCGCGTGCGGGTGCGCGTGCGCGTGCGCGTGCGCGTGCGCGTGCGCGTGCGCGTGCGCGTGCGCGTGCGCGTGCGCGTGCGCGTGCGCGTGCGCGTGCGCGTGCGCGTGCGCGTGCGCGTGCGCGTGCGCGTGCGCGTGCGCGTGTGCGTGTGCGAGCGCGCGCGCGCGCGCGCGCGCGCGCGCGTGCGTGCATGGGTGTGCGCGCGCGCGCAAATTTCCCCTACAGCTAGAAAAAGAACGTGCATTCTGGAAGCTTGCCAAGCAACTTATCTTTTAAGTTTGGAAGGTAGAAGACGAGTTACTGGTGGAAGTAAAGCTGTGAGGACGGGTCGTGAGTCGTGCATGGACATCTCAGATGGTGAGCACTTGCCCACAAAAGGCAAAGGTCCCAAGTTCGACTCTTGGGTCCGGCACACAGTTTTAACCTGCCAGGAAGTTTCATATCAGCACACACTCCGCTGCTGAATGAAATCTCATTCTATGCACCTTTTGTTAGTGTGCCTATCGGTGACACAGCGCTTCTGCCATTTGGCGAGTCGTCTCCTTTATTCTTAAGTAACTCGTAATTTTCAACTGAAACTTTCCATACGTTATTATTGCATCCTACATTACAATATGCAATTTCCACAATATGTGCTCATCTGTGAATATAATGGGGGTAACAACTGTAGGAGACCAAAAACTGACTGCAGTAAGCAAGTTCAAGTTATTGTACGCTGCAGTAGTTATGCAGAGGTGAAGAGGGTCACACAGTATAGGCTAGCGTGGGCAACTCCGTGATACCAATCTTCAGATGGAAGATCACAACAATAAAAACATTTGATTCAGCATACACCAGACTTCAAACAGCATACACAACCTGTATGCTCAGAAACACAGAAAATCATATTGGTTTCATCAGCAGGAAACTTCAACCTGTAACTGTTACAGAACACTGCGGCGATTTGTTCATTAATAACACCCAAAAGTGGGGAGTAATAAGAGAGTATTGTTGTAACTTCTTATCAACCTGGTTACCAAAATACATATTAAGAAGACTGGCAAAGTGTTATTTTAAAGGGGTCACTACAGAGTGCCACGAAAGAATTTGAGCAATGTATAAAATTAGAGAATCAGTGCACAATATTGAAAGCCTATCTACATTATCTATATCTGCATGACTAGTTTGTAATTCACAATTAAATGCTGACAGATGGTTCAGAGAACCACCCTCAACCTATTTATCTACCATTCCACTCCCTTACAGCATTTGAGGGAAAACTAACACTTAAATATTTCTGTACAAGCTCTGTTTTTATTAGAATGATCATTTCTCCATATGTAAGTGGGCGTTAACAAAATATTTTCACATTTGGAGGAGAAAGTTGATGATTGAAATTCTGTTGCAACAGAATGCTTTTCTTTTAACGACTGCCACCCCAATTCAAATGCAATATCTGTGGCATGCTCTTTCCTGTTTCCCAATAATACAAAATGAGCTGCCCATCTTCACACTTTTAAATGATGTCCTCTGTCAGTCCAATCTGGTAAGGATCCCACACCATGCAGAATACTCCAGAAGAGGACAGACAAGCGTAGTTGTAGATAGTCTCTTTAGTAATCCTAATCTTCTAAGTGTTTTACTAATAAATCACAGTGTTTTGTTTGCTTTCCCACCATATTATCTATGTCAGCATTCCAATTTAAGTTATATGTAAATGTAATTCCTAAGTATTCAATAGACTTCACAGCCTTTAGATCTGCGTGAATTAACATGTAACCAAAATTTAGTAGATGCCTTTTACTACTTGTGGTGTGTGTACTGTAAGACCTTCGGTACACACACCATCAGATTATTTGACTTGTCGCTCTAACGAAGTAGGCAAGTGTCAGCAATATGTCTCGTGGTCTTATCGTGGCGCGTTTTATCTTCTGCCGTTAGGTCAGACAATAGAAATGCCACTTGCACGCTTTAAATATTACGTAACTTGATTCTGGATGCTATTAACAATTGACAATCTGAAGTTCCTTTGGTCTTGGTACATTAATCTTATTCTCACATTTCTCTGATAC
Source organism: Schistocerca gregaria (assembly GCF_023897955.1). Lineage (NCBI taxonomy): Eukaryota > Metazoa > Arthropoda > Insecta > Orthoptera > Acrididae > Schistocerca > Schistocerca gregaria. The sequence goes on from NC_064928.1 coordinate 133,481,400, forward strand.
TTGACAAAGTGTCTATACATTTATCTTCATGACTATGTACAGGAATATGGTCATCTTATTAGGCACAGACAAACTTGACTATAAACTGGTACAGACTAATGCAGACTGGTGCAGACTGACTCATCGGAGGTTTGTACACTCGTTATAATACCTCGCGCGTTCAGGTATCACTGCGCGAGTGTGATCCCCAAGGAGAAAACGTTCTACGTTAGCAGCAATCGCGTTGGCTGCGTTACATATTAATACGCGGATCGGCGGAAGCAGAATTTGGTCTCGTAGTATGGAGACGGACGAGCGCTGTGCCTGCGCTGTTGTGCTTAGCGGGGTGCACTCTAGTGGGAAAGTTGTGTACGCACTGACTACGCGGAACTATGTACACAACACTACTAATGCAGATGACATCACAATTTTTATTATTTAAGGTCAGTTACCACTTTTTGTATCATATGGATATGTAGTCTAAATCATTTGCAGTTCATTTTGATCATCTGATCACTTTACAAGACAGTAAATGATTTACAAGACTGTAAATGATAGCATCATCATCTGCAAACAATCTAAGAGGGCTGCTCAGATTCTCTCTTAAATTGTTAATGTAGATCGGCAACAGCAGGTGGTCTATAACACTTCCTTGAGGAATGTCAGATATCAGTTCTGTTTTAATTGATGATTTTCCATCAATGACTATGAACTGTGACCTTTCTGACAAGAAACCACACATCCAGTTGCACAACTGAGACAATACTCCATAGGCACGCAATATGATTAGAAGTCACTTGTGAAGAACTGTTTGAAAAAGTCTTCTGAAAATCTAAAAATATGGAATCAATTTGAGATCCCCTGTCGACAGCACTTATTACTTTCTGTGAATAAAGAGCTAGCTGTGTTTTGAAAGATTGATATTTCTGAATCTGTCTTGGCTATTTATCAATAAATTATCTTTAAGATAATTCATAATATTCAAACACAATATATCTTCCAAAATCCAAATGCAAATCAACTTTAGTGATATGAGTCTGTTACTTAGCAGAGTACTCCTTGTTGTGTACATAGTTCCGCGTAGTCAGCATGTACACAACCAACTTTCCCACTAGAGTGTGCCCCGCTAAGCACAACAGCGCAGGCGCAGCGCTCGTCCGTCTCCGCTCTACGAGATGGCGCTGCCATAAAGACGGACCAAATTCTGCTTCCGCCGATCCATGTATTAATATGTAACGCAGCCAATGAGATTGCTGCTAACATAGAACCTTTTCTCCTCGAGGATCACACTCGCACAGTGATACATGAATGCGCGAGGTATTATAACGGGTGCACAGACCTCCGATTAGTCAGTCTGCATTAGTCTGTACCAGTCTACAGTCAAGTTTCAGTCTGCACCTAATAAGATTATCAGATTCCTGTACATAGCCATGAAGATAAATGAATAGACATTTTGTCAAGTATCAGAGATATGTGAGAATAAGATTAGCGTACCAAGACCAAAGGAACTTCAGATTGTCAATTGTAAATAGCATCCAGAATCAAGTAATGTAATTTTATGCTAGTTATTTTAATAAATGTGTTTGGAAATTAATCAAGTTCTGTTTAAAGTTGGTCACCATCAATCTGCTACTCTAAGTGTGCTAGTGGCATTTCTATCGTCTGACCTAGCGGCACACCACAATAAGACCACGAGACATATTGCTGACACTTGCCTACTTCGTTAGAGCGACAAGTCAAATAATCTGATGGTGTGTGTACCAAAGGTATTACAGTATGCACACCACACTCTTTTCTTTGTTGAGCATTGCTGTGACCTGAGCAACTTTCCAGTCTCTAGGTATGGATCCTTATCAAATGAGCGGCTGTATATGATTTCTAATGAAGCTACTGTATCAGCATACTCTGAAAGAAACATAACTACTTCTAAGTTACTCACAGTTGCAGTTGTTCTTGATTAGAATACTGCAATATTTACTTTGTTGTCTTTGGTGAAGAAATTTCAGAAATCCGTGTTTAGTAACCCTGCTTTAGTGGCACTGTCATCAGTAACATTACCACAGCTATCGCGCAGTGAAAGTATTGGTTGTGTCTCGCCACTGGTGTACTATACATGCAACCAGAACCTCTTTGGATTTTCTTCCAGATTTCAAAACAAAGTTTCACTGTGGGAACTATTAAACACATCTTGCACTGAAACCCACCCTAAGTTTCGAGCTTCAGTAAAACAACACTAATCTTTGAGATTTTGCATTCTGTTAAATGTTGACATGCTTTTCTTCACTGCTCCTGCAGCAGTGTTTTGACCTGTTTTGTGCACTACCCTTTTAAATTATTTGGTATCCTTTCAATTAATTTGGTATATATCTCTTAATTGATGTCGATACTATTTCTCTGAATTTAAACCACGTCTGGTCTGCACTTACACAGACTTGAAGGAGTAGAGAGACCTAGGAGTAGAGAGACCTAGGAGTAGAGAGACCTAGGAGTAGAGAGACCTAGGAGTAGAGAGACCTAGGAGTAGAGAGACCTAGGAGTAGAGAGACCTAGGAGTAGAGAGACCTAGGAGTAGAGAGACCTAGGAGTAGAGAGACCTAGGAGTAGAGAGACCTAGGAGTAGAGAGACCTAGGAGTAGAGAGACCTAGGAGTAGAGAGACCTAGGAGTAGAGAGACCTAGGAGTAGAGAGACCTAGGAGTAGAGAGACCTAGGAGTAGAGAGACCTAGGAGTAGAGAGACCTAGGAGTAGAGAGACCTAGGAGTAGAGAGACCTAGGAGTAGAGAGACCTAGGAGTAGAGAGACCTAGGAGTAGAGAGACCTAGGAGTAGAGAGACCTAGGAGTAGAGAGACCTAGGAGTAGAGAGACCTAGGAGTAGAGAGACCTAGGAGTAGAGAGACCTAGGAGTAGAGAGACCTAGGAGTAGAGAGACCTAGGAGTAGAGAGACCTAGGAGTAGAGAGACCTAGGAGTAGAGAGACCTAGGAGTAGAGAGACCTAGGAGTAGAGAGACCTAGGAGTAGAGAGACCTAGGAGTAGAGAGACCTAGGAGTAGAGAGACCTAGGAGTAGAGAGACCTAGGAGTAGAGAGACCTAGGAGTAGAGAGACCTAGGAGTAGAGAGACCTAGGAGTAGAGAGACCTAGGAGTAGAGAGACCTAGGAGTAGAGAGACCTAGGAGTAGAGAGACCTAGGAGTAGAGAGACCGTCTCCTTGGAAGGCATCAAGTTAATTTTTATCTGCTTTCTTATTAAATGCCCTGTTGTGTAGGATTGAAAATTAATAGAGATAAGGCAGACAGAATATGCAAAGTAAGTGGAAATTACTTGTCTCTTGCCCAATTGCAGTGCAATAGAAGATATTACAAGATGTTGACTCAGTAGCTTTATATGTAATAATGAGGTCACAGATGCAGAAATCACCAACAGAACTGGAAAACCAGTCAATATGGCAATTAGGTCTATAATATGTCAACAAAGCTTTGGCTGTACTCCTCTATCATTCTACCAACAGCCATTTATGTGTGTGGGACCTGGACAATGTCAGTAAAATCAGCACACAGTCTCAATATTTTTCACCAACAATGTTCGAGACGAATTCTGAAGATCAGTTATCCCAACCAAGTTACAAATGATGAAGTGCTGAGAATATGAGGTCTACACAGCCTGCACAAAATTCTTGCTGATAGAAGACTGAAGCTCTCAGGTTATGTTCGACGCGTGTAAGGTGGAAGAATCACAAAATTAACACTGTTGTGGAAATCAATGGTCAGATACGGATGTACAGGAAGACCTTTTACACCTGAAACTTTTGCAAAGAATCTTCAATGCATGGACACAAACTTGGAGGAAGATGAGAACTTGGCAGCTGATCAAGTGCACTGGTGGAAACCAGTTCCTTATATGGTACACAGCAAGTCTAAGTAAGTAAGTACAATTAGGGATTTTGCAAAACTGTTGGATGATTGATATTATTGTATAGGTTTGACACTGTTGCACTTCTACCTTTTCCTCGATGTGTATTGTTCAAATTTTGAGTTTTATGAGAAAGCTGATGGGTACTTACCAATCAACCTTCCCTCACACAAACTGACATGTCTCCTTATAAATTCTACTGTGCTAACAATTCTTTACTGAGAACCTCGACTATGTCTCCACAGCTGAAATGAGCCAGTTTCCTTTATATTTCTGTCTATGGCTATAATTGTCTTCCAAGTATGGTGACGCAACATCCTGTCGTGAAACTTTTGTCTTTACCCTTGTTCACTTTTCTGGGCATTTGACATTAGTGCTTTAGTGTTCTAAGCTGTGAAGTCATCACAGACAAATAATTTAGTACATATTCCTGACATGCTGTTATTTGGAACAACAACTGGCACAATCCAAAAAATGACTTGCTTTTATTTATAGCTGCACTTTCATTTTGTCTAATGATGACTAATTTTGGTATCAAATACCATCATCAAGCCACCCTACAATCAGAAAGCATACTATATAGTTAAAATATTGTTTAATAAACGGATTACAATCATATCATCATTCCTTGGGGTAATTTACAAAGTGAAAGGACAGATAGATAATTTTGAGCATATACAAAAGTCAGAGTACTGAACTGGATATTAATAGTAGCATGAAAGAAGTGAAACCAGAAGGGGAGTGAGAGCTGGGTGCCTTCTACCACCTTACGTACTTAATATGTTCATCGAGGAAGTAATAACAACAATTAAAGGAAAGATGACAGGATTCAAAAAGAAATTTCTGGAATACTCCAAGGAAATGTGATAGGACCATTACGTTTGAAAAGTGTATAAATGATCTAGTAGAAAGTGTCAGAAGCTCCTACAGTTGTCTATAAGAAAGTAGCAACTACAAAAGACCGTACAAATTTGCACAATGACCTGCAGAGGACTGGTGAATGGCGCAGGCTCTGGCAGTTGACCCTGCACATAAATAAATGTAATATATCACACATACACAGGAAAAGAAATCCAGTACTGTACAACTACCCTACTAATGACAAATTGCTGGAAACGGTATCTACCATAAAATATCTAGAAGTAACTATCCAGAGCAGCCTTAAAGTGGAATGACCACATAAAATAAGTAATAGGAAAAGCAGATGCCAGACTAAGACTCACAGGAAGAATCTTAAATGAATGTAAATAAGGTACTTGATTGGTCATCAATCTTGTGTCCTTACCCGGTAGGTCTGACCGAAGAGATAAAGAAGACCCACTGAAGTGCGGAGTGTTTTGTCAGGGGATCATTACAGAGATGCTTTTGCAGATGCCATATAAGAGCAGTTGTGTATCACAGAAAGATTTACTACCAAAATTTCGAGAGAGAGCACAACCCGAGAATATATTCGTTTCTCCCATATGCAACTTACGAAATGATCATGAGAAGAAAATATGAAAAGTTAGAGATAAAACAGGGGCTTACTGACAATAATTCTTCGCATGCACTATTCACAAGTGGGACAAGGCAGAGGGGATCAGTTAGTGGTATGAGACGAACTCCCTGCCACACACAGTTAGATGGTTTGCAGAGCATGATGCAGATGTAGAAAATCAATTTCATGCATATACACTGCTTCAAATCTGTCAACGACATTGCAATAGTAAATCAGAGAAAGAACTAAATAAAAATGATTAGGGTCTTAAATCAAGAAATGATAAAACTAAAGCTAAAAATGAATGTCGAGGAGACAAAATTTATGGCTACAGATAAAAAAGGAGGTGGAGGTAGGACTGGCATAAGAACAGACAATGAGCAACTCAAGAAAGTAAATGAATTTCACTATCTTGGTAGCATTTTGCAGGAAAACAATCAATACCTCATGGAATACAAGAAACGAATAGCACAGGTGAAGAGTGACTTCCAAAATAAGAAGAACCTGCAATTGAATAAACACGTCAGCTTCCACACTGAGAAAAGATTTGCAAAGACCTTTGTGTGGAGTGTTCTAACACATGATTGCGAAATTTGTAATTAGAAAAACCAAAGGAAGCTCACCTCAAAGCTGTGGAAATGTGGTTCTGGAGAAGAATTACAAGAACTAGCTGGATTGACAGAAAAATTAAAGGAAATAGGACAGAAGAAAGATCCACTGAAAGTTACAGGCCAGTGCAAAGCAAAATACACTGGACACTTAACTGGACATGATAATCTTTTACAAAGGATTTTTGAAGGCAAGATTATAGGCAAGAAAACAAGGGGATGACTAAGAACATCCTACTTAAACAATATGATCAATGAATGGGATGTTCTTCATACAAGGAGATGAAGAAAACTGCTGAAGAGAGGAAGCTGTGGCTGCAGAGACATGGTTTAACCATGTGGAAGAGGAAGGATAAACTAATACAAAATATGATTCTGCATGGCAGCTACATATGGAATAAATAACAACTTCTTGAGTGCATTCATCAAGGTCACTTACCTCAGTAGGAGTAGAAGTAAAGGTCACTGTTGTGCTTTCAATAGATGTAAACTGCACCCTGAAATGGTATGTCTAGTTTGCAGTCGTACAAAAGCGTTTTATTTTGCAAAGTTATTTTGATAATAAGATGACCTGATGTTAGTACTTGGTACCGAAACCAGTAGTAATTACACACAACAAAAGTGTGACTATGGAATTAAGCAAATAATTTTTCCAAACAATTGTTTTTCAAGACAATACCACAAAAGAGGAAACTAAGGACACAAAAGAAAAAGAGAAAGTGTAAAGATATTGAGGCTCTTATGACTCTCTTGGGAGAAAAATATAAGATATTTAATTGGTAAACTTGCAAGGCATACTTTTTTATGTTGTATAAACTATGAAACTGTTAGCACTGTTAGCTAAAATTTACTTCTTCTGTCTTAATATACCTTCTTTCACTCACAGCTGCAGTGTTGAGGGAGGGGTGAGGGTGGGATTGGGGATGGGGGCGAGGGCAAGGGTGTATTGCTTAAAATGGTTATTCTTGCATTAACATTCTTATGAAAGTCAGAATGCAATGACAGCTGCAGTAGTAATACCTTCACAGGGTCGTATTCAAGTTGTAATGCTAGATCTATGCCAGCCATAACACGCTCCCAGCCTTTCCTCCTCGTGATCTGGTTGTAACGTTGGGACTGCAGGGTGTCTAAGCTGATGTTCAGACCGTCAAGCCCTGCCCTCTGCAAGGCAACCAGCTGTCTTGTCAACATCAGGCCATTGGTTGTCATTAAGACACTTTCCAGATTTTTTATTTTTTTCAAGGCACCTGTGAAACAGCAAATTATTCTAAAGAAACTGAAATAAATAATTTCAAACATTGCTGCTGCATATGAAACAAAATTCCAGTTGATAAACTGAGAATACAAATTTCTTAAAGTTAACTGTACATTTGCCCAAATACATGGAGGTGAGAAGGGTTAATAAACTGAATTGAAGAATGCAAGTTAAGATAGTAATGAAAAAATAATAAGAGGCATAAGATCACCTACTACAACAGGGAAATGGGAATCAATATGAACCATTATCCAACTATTGTCAGCTGATCCCATGTCTCCATGTACACTGTATAAGCCACTGCAGGTTGTATGACAAAGTACAGTGGTGTACCACATACTTTTTCCCCACTCAATGTACACGTGGAGTGTGGGAAGAATGATTCTTTAAATGGTTCTGCGCATGCTGTAATTAATCTTGCCTTCATTGTCCCTATAGGAGTGATACATATGGGGTTATTGTATAATGCCTAAATATCTTGCTTAATACAGGTTCCTGAAACTTTGTAAGTTGAGTTTTGACATGTAGTTGGTGTCTATCTTCAAATGTCTGGCACTTCCAATTTTTGAGCATCTTCTTGATGCTCACTCATGCATCAAACAAACCTATGATCAATCATGTTACACTGTTTTGTATGTGTATGGGTCATACTTAAGCAATATTCTAAAATGGACCACACAAGTATTTTGTAAGCAATGTCCTCTATAGACTGACTGCATTTTCCAATATCTTATCAACAAATTGAAGTCTGCATTTTACTTTGCCTACAACTGAGTCTACATCATCATTTCATTTAATACTCTCATAAATTGTTACATTCAGATACTTGTATAAGTTGAGCAATTTCAACTGTGATTATTTGATAATGTAGTCACACAACAGTGTCTTTTTTGTTTTGCGATGTGCTCCATTTTACATTTCTGAAAACTTAAACTCAGTTGCCTATCTTTGGACCAATTTGAAATGTTATGATCTGACTCAATATTTGTGCAGATTTTTTTCAGGCAATACTCCATTATAGATAACTATCATCTACGAAAAGTATGAGGTTCCTTTTAATATCATCTTCCAGATCATTAATGTACAACATGAGTGTAATGGTATAAATTACTATAAGTGTATAAATTACTATAAGTGTATAAATAAGTTTATAAGTGTGCAAAATACATTAAACTATCTGTTACAACAAAACATTAACTGTTATACTCAGCAAGATGTTAAATCAGCAGATAGCTACATTTTATGTTCAACAATTTGTGTACAGCATATATGCTGGAAAGGATTTATATACAAAGTAAATAAATCTGAAGAAATGACAGTGTGTCTCTGGAAAAAAAATCCATAAAAATTCACACAGTCAGATTTGCTATTAAGTCACTGTTATACAATACAATACAAAGTAACTGAATTCGATGACCATTCTCAGAGTGTAATGTGCCTCAGAGTGCAATGCGCAGTAACGTCAACATTATTTTTCAAGGCTACATTTGTGAAAATGGATGAAAGAAAACCATAAATTTTGTTCCCAATCTGTGGAAGCTGTCTCATTGCCAACATCTTTCCCCTGCTGGCTGTTATACACTTCTCATCACTGATTCAATACGTTACAAGATATTTTAAGCTGTACGACACCACAGTCCAGTCTGGTTAGGATAGCTTAAAAATAATATATACATTTCAGTATTGAAATTGGAACAGCAGGAAAGGTAGGAAATAGCAGAAATTTACTTGTAAGGGTGAATACATGAATAAATTTTTAACTGATGGGAGTATTGGGTGCAGACTTTAGTACACAGAACTGCTGCCTTCTGACAGGAACAACAGCTGCCATCATATCACCGAGCTTGGATTACAGCCGTAGGTACCGTATGTCATACGTCAGAGTTCATCAACTGTAGAGGCTGGCAACTGGTGGCATACCCATCTCTTGGCAATCTGTGAACAGACGTTCTCCACAGGTGACAGATTTGGAGAAAATGCTGGATATAGCAACAGTGGAACACACTCTGTATTGGGGTAGCTCAGGACAGCTCGGGTGATGCATAGTCTTGCATTATCTTGTTAAAAGATAACATCACGGAGCCTCTGAAAATAGGGCACAGGCACAGGTCTTGACAAAAAACAAATGTAATGGCTGCTGTACAAAGTACTGGCTATGTGAACCAGAGGTGGTGACATGTATCCAGTTGCACCCCATACCGTCACATCACATGCTGGACCCCCGTGAGAATGGAAGATACAATCTGGCCAGGTCTGCTGGCATCAGAGCCTCCACACACAAGTATATGAATTGTGACGATGTGTGCAAAACAAACTCAACTGATACGACGACACGGTGCCATTCCTGTGTCTGGCATTGTTGTCAGTTGCACCGCTGTCAGTTCATCTCTCTCTAAAGCTGCATTAAAGGCTTGACAGTCTGTGATGCTCCAGATGCCATTGCATTGTCTGTGTGGATACTTGTCTCGCTGTATACAAGCCTATTTCCTAACTAAATGTACACAACGTGGCTGCAGGATCACGTACGTATGAGCGAAGACTTGTCTGCCCTCTCTGGTGCTAGTCGGGTGGCACTATTGAGGCCTTGCAAGGCATTTTGCATGGCCCTCCTGAACCTTCCAATTCTATGTTCGCACAAAATGAGATTCTGAGCAATGCAAGCAACAATATAGTTAAACAATAAACCAGAGACTCAGCGGCCCATGAGCCTGCCACTGCCAAATCTGGAATGCTGATAAACATTTCTCCTTCTTACATTAGGCTTAACATGGTCTTCTCATAAACAACCAACACTGAAATAGAATTTCTGAATGAGAAACCTGCTCCATTAGCTTTTCTTACATGCAGAATATGCATGGAAGTGCTGAAAAGTAATGCCTCTGAATTTTTTATTCTGTTCTCAATATCGGTCTAGGTACGGCACGTCACGCATATTGCTCAGTCGATTTTCCCACTTCACTGACTCGTGGTACACCCCCCCCCCCCACCCCCCCCCCACCCCCCCCCCCCCACTCCCGCAAACAGAGGGAGTAGTAATAGGAAGCCCACTCCAACCAGAGATTGTGAATATGTTTACGGTGCACTTCAAGGAAGAGGCCCTGACATCATCCAAATGGAAACCATCTTCTTTTTCTTTTATGTGGATAACACACTTGTCATCTGGTGCCATGGAAGAGACAAACTTCTTGACTTCTTTGTACATCTGAACTCCACAAGCCGCAAAATCAAATTCATTATGGAGACCAAAGAAGAAGGAAGACTACCATTCCTGGATATCATAGTCAGGAGAAGAACAGACAGCACCCTGTGCCACAGCCTGTATCAGAAGAGAAAACACACTCATCTGCATTTGCATGCGGATAACTGCCACCACCAGGTCACTAACAGTGGGGTTCTAAAAACACTAGTACACAGGACGCATACCACCTCAGATGCAGAGTTTCTGCTCTAGGAACTGAAACACCTCAGACTGTATTGCAAAAGAACAGACACTCAGAATGGCGGATTAAGCACGCTCTTTGCCCCGCCACTACAGTACAGCCTGTGGAGACGGAAGAAAGCATGAAGGAAGAGTTATTCACAGCCTTGTGCTATCAGGGAAAGATGGGTGCATACTGAAAAAGCACTTCGTAATAACTGTCTTACCTGTCCAATAAAACACGGACATTATTAGGGAGTGTAAAAGATGGTTGCAGTTTGCAGGAGGTCAGGGTATACTAGAATCTGTGCAGGTGTGGTAAGGCACATATTGTGCAAATAGAGCACATCATCAGAGATCGATTCCATGAGCACCAGTGGCCCACTTGACTAATGTACTCCAGCGAGGAGAAAAAGGAGGAGGAGGAAATTAGTGTTAAAGTCCCATCGACAATAAGCCCATTAGAGATGGTGCACAGGCTCGTATTAGGGAAGGATGGAGAAGGAAATCAGCTGTGCCCTTTCAAAGGAACCATCCCAGCATTTGCCTTGAGCAATTAAGAGAAATCACGGAAAATCTAAATCAGAGTGGCCGGACACATGTTTGAATCATTGTAATCCTCCTGATCGTGAGTCCAGTGCGCTAACCACTGCACTACCTCGCTCAGTTGTAGCCCACCAAGTTAGGAGTTGTAGAGCATTGTTCATCAGACAATCATGAAATGGAATACGCATGTAGCAGGATTTGAGTGCCGACCTTCAAATACTGGGACAATGTTGTTAGAGAAGCCACTGAAATTCGCACCAGGGGTAATCTTACCAATCAGAACTGCAGCTAGGGTCTCAGCAAGGCTTGGGAACTCACACTGGTTCTAATTAAGAAGAAGCTCAGCAAACGCAAAAATCTGGTGACCAGGCTATATTGACACTACCACAGATGACGACACAAGCATCTCCACGGCTGCTGATGTGCGTCCTCGGGCATGGACCACAAGAAGAACAGCTTCCAGTGGGAGCGGAATATACACTGAAGTGTCAAAGAAAATGGTATAGGTATGTGTACTCAAATACAGAGATTCAGAGTACGGTCCTGCAGTCAGCAATGCCTATATAAGACAACAAGTGTCTGGTGCAGTTCTTAAGCTGGTTACTGCTGCTACAATGGCAGCTTATCAAGATTTAAGTGAGTTTCAACATGATGTTACAGTCAGCACACGAGCTATGGTACTCAGCATCTCCAAGGTAGTGATGAAGCGCAGATTTTCCCATACAACCATTTCAAAAGTGTACAATGAACATCAGAAATACAGTAAAACATCAACTCCCTGATATCACTGCAGCCATAAAAGATCCTGCAAGAACAGGTCTAATGATGACTGAAGAGAATCGTTCAACGTGACAGAAGTGCAATCCTTCTGCAAATTGCTGCAGATTTCAATGCTGGGCCATCAACAAGGTGGTTGGTTGGTTGGTTTAAAAGGGGGGGGGGGGGGGGGCGTGGGATCAAACTGCTAGGTCATTGGTCCCTCATTCCTATTAAAATAATTCCACAAGGGTGGGAGCAAAAAAATTGAGACATACAAAACACAGGTGGAAGAAAGAAGAAAACCACAAGAATGATGGAAGGGCAACAAACATTAAATTGGCAAAAATCAGGCAAGAAAACCACAGAGACACGCAAGAAATGTGTAGAAGGGATCAAAACAAGAGAGCTGATTACCATGGCTGGCTGACCATGGGAATAAAAAGGAGAAGCCAGCTAATCTGCAGCACATTAAAACCTCCACCCTAAAAGCACTAGGGTGGAGGACACAGTGGGACAAAGGAGATGCCCTAAAACCCACCCTCCTAAATAAAATGTAAAACTAAAGCTGCTGTTGAGGCATTGTCACCCAAAACCAAAGGTAGGGTGCTGGTAAAGTTAAAAGTCCACCACAGAGCGGCTAAAGTGGGCAGTCCAGCAAGAGGCAGACAATTTGTGAGGCACAGTGACACTGAGGTGGGTCCTTGCGATGGAGGCGCTAACCATGCGTTAGCCACATATAGCTGTATGGGCAATGCGGAGCCGGCAGGACAACTGATTCCCTGCGAGAGGACCGCATGGAAGACTTCCACACATTTGTAGTCTCCTTAATGACACAACAGGACCATTCCAGGGCATAGATGGACTCCTGAATGGACACTACCAAAGGATGGCGAGGGTATCACTGGTCGATAGCTTGTAGGCTGCTCAAGGAGTCAGTACACAGGAGAAATAACTCACCTTAAGCAGATGTCCTCAAGAGCACGAGAAATGGGAGCTCCTCAGCGCCCTTGCACATTGCCCCAACACGGCTCCTGGGCCTGATCGGGTCGACAGTCAGATGATTAAACATCTCTCATCTGATTACAAGCGACATCTCGTCATCTTTAACCGGATCTGGTGCGATGGCATCTTTCCACTGCAATGGCGGGAGAGCACCATCATTCTGGTGCTCAAACCCGGTCAAAACCTGCTTGATGTGGATAGCTACCAGCCCGTCAGCCTCACCAACTTTCTTTGTAAGCTGCTAGAACGTATGGTGTGTCAGCGGTTGGGTTGGGTGTTGGAATTATGTGGCCGAATGGCTCCATGTCGGGGTGAAAACACTGCAGCCATCTGGCAAGGAGTGCTGTTCAGTATGTCCTCCACGAACATATGCAAAGCCTACGTGACCACCAGCCATTGAGCCATCGGTGTAAACCACTTCATGGCCCCGGTACGTGTCGAGAATCGAGAGAAAGTGATAGCGAAGAGCCACAGGGTTAATGGAGTCCTTAGGGCCACGCAAAAGGTGAAGAAGAATCTGTGGCCTAGGTGTACACCATGGAGGTGTATGTGAATTGACCTCGAGGAGAGGTGGTAACGGGAAGGATTCCAGACAGAAGGGGCTGGACGCGAACCGCAATCATAAGCCCTGACCAGGGTTGCCGGTGCAGGAGATGAACCACCGTCGCTGGGAAAAGGAGACGGTAATTCAGGTGCGCAGGAGAACTATGAACGTTTGCAACGTAACTGGCAAGCAGTTGTGCATGCTTAACTTTCAATAGGACGACTCAGGCCTACACCAGGGCAACGGTCACCGGCCTCATTCTAAAAGCTCCCGCCACTAGACGAACACAACAGTGGTGCACTGGGTCAAGTAGTAAACGCAATGTTGAGGGCGCCACAAAACCTTAAATCAGACTCCCATAGTCAAGGCGGGATTGAACAAGGGGTCTGTAGACTTGCAGCAGCATAGAGTAATCTGCACCCCAGTTGGTGTTTCTCAAGCAGTGGAGGTGCTGCCAGCACTTTTGCTTAAGCTGATGAAGGTGAGGTAGCCAAGTCAATCGGGCATCGAAAACCAGTCCTAAGAATTGATGTGTCTCCACTACAGTGAGTGGATCACCATTAAGGTGAAGTTCTGATTCTGGATGAATGGTGTGACGCTGACAGAAATATATGACACATGACTTCGCGGCTCAAAACTGGAAGCCGTGGGCTAGAGCCCATGACTATGCTTTGTGAATGGCTCCCTGTAGGTGCCGCTCAGTAACAGCAGTACTGGAGGAGCAGTACAAAATGTAGAAGTCATCCACATACAGAGATGAGACCGACAGCCCTAAGCTGCTGCTAGACCATTAATAGCCACTAAAAAATAGAGAGTCTGCGGAATGCCATTCTCCTGAACAAGGGGGAAACTATGGGAGGCACCGACTTGGACACGGAAAGTACGGAGCGACAGGAAGTTATGGATAAAAATTGGGAGCGGGCCCTGGAGATGCCACTCATACAATGTGGCAAGGATATGATGTCACCAGGTCATGTTGTATGCTTTACGTAAGTCAGAAAAGACGGAAACCAGGTGTTGGCATCTGGAAAAGGCTGTTTGAATCGCAGACATGTGGGACACAAGATTGTCAGTTGTAGAGTGACCCTGGCGGAAGCCACCCTGACATGGAGCCAGTAGGCCACGTAACTCCATGACTCAACACAACCGCTGACACACCATACACTCCAGCAGCTTACAAAGTAAGTTGGTGAGGCTGATGGGCCGGTAGCTCTCCACATCAAGCAGGTTTTGACCTGGTTTGAGCACCAGAATGATGGTGCTCTCCCGCCATTGCGATGGAAAGATGGCATTACATCAGATCCGGTTGAAGATGATGAAATGTCACTTGTAATCAGATGAGAGATGTTTAATCATCTGACTGTGGACCCGACCAGGCCCTGGAGCCATGTTGGGGCAATGTGCAAGGGCGCTGAGGAGCTCCCACTCTGTAAATGGGGCATTATAGGGTTCACTGTGGCACGTAGTGAATGAGAGGACTTTCCTCTCCATCCCCCATTTGAGAGTGCGAAAGGCTGGGGGTTAGTTCTCTGACACAGAGACTTGAGCGAAGTGCTCAGCAATTGCGTTTGTGTCGGCAGATAACACGCCATTAACGTTAATGACAGGGACACCTGCTGGGGTCTGGTACCCAAAAAGATGTCTAATATTCGTCCAGACTTGAGAAGGTGACGTATGGCACCCAATGGTCGAAACGTACCTCTCCCACCATTCCTGTTTCCGTCATTTTATAAGCTGGCGAACGTAAGCACGAAGTCACTTAAAGGCTATTAGGTGCTGTAGGGAAGGGTGCCACTTATGTTGTTGTAGAGCTCGTCGATGCTCTTTAATTGTTTCAGCGAATTCCGGCGACCACCAAGGGACTGTCTTTCGCCGGGGCACCCTAAAGAATGAGGGATCGCATTCTCTGCCACAGAAACAATTGTAGTGACCTGCTCAATGACATCAATGACACCATGTGAGGGAGATTCAGCGGTGACAGCAGAGGTCAGGCTTCCCAGTCTGCCTTATTTAAAGCCCATCTGGGTAGGCATCCGTGGGCATGATGCCAGGGAAGAAAGATGGGGAACTGGTCACTACCACACAGGTCGTCATGTGCTCTCCAGTGGATAGATGGGAGAAGGCCAGGACTGCAAATCGAGATATCAATGGCTGAATATGTGCCATGTGCCACACTAATAAGTGTGGGGACACCTGTATTTAAGAGGCAGAGGTCGAGTTGTGACAGTAAATTTTCGACCTCCCTACCTCGCCCAGTAAGCACGGCAGCACCTCACAAGGGGTTGTGCTCATTACAATCTCCCAAGGTAGGAAAGGTTTAGGGAGTCGATCAATCAGTGTAGATAATACATTCAGGGATACTGCACCATCTGGAGAGAGTTATTTCCTGCATCATCCTTATCCTGATAGCCACAGCTTCAAGAGGGGTTTGAAGGGGCGTAGGTTCACTACATACTGAGTTCAAGAAATAGATGCAAACTCCACCTGACACTCTTTTATAGTTGCTACAGTTCCTGTAATATCCCTCATAGCCACGGAGGGCAGGGGTCCGCATTGTCGGGAACCAGGTTTTCTAGAGAACAATGCAAAAAGCAGGTGTGAAGCTTAAGAGTGCTGTAGCTCAGCCAGGTGGTGGAAAAAACCACTGCAGTTTCACAGGAGGATTATGTGATCGTGAGACTGGGAAGGCATGAAACACTCAATGAGGCAGTCTACGGCTCAGGGTCACCTGCTGCCACCAGGTGAGTACCTGTGCAATTGACACCCATGGTGTCTGAGGTGCCAGCAATACCTAGGTCGTCAGTGGACGACAGGATCTCCACTTCATCCTCAGACACATATCTTGTAGGTAGTGGTGGTGTGGGTGCCACTGCACTGCCTCATTTCTTCGGGGTCTTTTTCTTTTTAGGTTTGTCTGGATGGGAGGGCTTCACTGATTAAGTCTCAGGGACTGAGGAGAACTGTGAATCCCTATGATCAGGTACCTGTGGTTGCTTCAGCCACTGGTAGGAACTTGGGATCCCTTTCTGGTGAGAGGAGTCAAAGAAGACTTATGCTTCTCCTACTGAGAAGTGGGGACTGATGTCCCCGATAGTTGGGGGGATGTTGCTCCTGAAGTAGGTTGTGCAGGAGCAACAGAGAGCAAAGTGGCCCCCACCATCAAGGGGGCAGGTGGAGTCTGACAGCTCTGAGAGCCAACTGTACATGGAGGAATGGAAGATGGGAGAACCGCTGTCATAGTGGCAGCGTACGTTGATGTCATATGTCCAGGATGTAGCCTCTCATATTTTCTCTTAGCCTCAGTGTAGGTCAGTCGGTCCAGGGTCTTGTATTCCATTTTTTTTTCTTTCTTTCTCGAGAATCCTGTAGTCTGGTGAGCAAGACGAATGGTGCTCTCCACAGTTGACACAGTGGGAGGCATGGCACAGGGAGTATTGGGATGCGAAGGACATCCACAATCGCGACAGGTGACACTGGAAGTACAGCAGGAAGACATATGGCTGAACTTCCAGCACTTTAAGCACCGCATCGGGGGAGGGATATAGGGCTTGACGTCACAACGGTAGACCATCACCTTGACCTTCTCGGGTAATGTGTCACTCTCGAAGGCCAAGATGAAAGCACCAGTGGCAACCTGATTACCCCTCAGACCCCAGTGAATGCGCCAGATGAAATGGACGCCTTGCTGCTCTAAATTGGCATGCAGCTCACTGTCAGACTTCAAAAGAAGGTCTCTGTGGAAATATGATACCCTGGACCACATTTAAGCTCTTATGGGGCGTGATGGAAACAGAAACATCCCCCAGCTTGTCACAGGCGAGTAGTGCCCGTGACTGGGCAGAGGATGCTGTTTTAATCAAGACCGACCCTGACCGCATTCTGGACAAGCCCTTCACCTCCCCAAACTTATCCTCTATAAAAAAACCTGAGGTTTCATTGACAAGAAATATTCTCCATCAACTCTCGTACATACGAGGTACCGGGGTGAATAAGCTTTGCTGCCATCCTTAGCCAGACATTCCTCCAATGGTGTGGGAACGATTTGGGGTCACATTTCTTAGCATTGAAGTTATACCTTGACCGCTTGGGGACTGCTGGTGTTTGACCACCAGCAAGAGATGACGTACTACGCTTCATGGCGTGTCGTCCACCCTGATGCCACCTACCCCAACCAGGAGCCCTCTCCGCGGGTGCCAGTTGCAGCAAAGGCCACCTGGCAGCATGGCCAGCATGCCCCCAGGTGATGGACATCTACTTCTTGGTATAAATGGAGAGTTAATGGCGCAGGCAGTAGAGTGATCCCTGTGTGGTGAGGGGGGCTACAACCAACAGGTTACATGGCGGCCCCACCAGAAAGGACTGGCTACCATGCTGGATATCAAGTGCAAACAGGCTAAGAGGTCCAGCACAAAAAGCAATACTGCACAGAGGATGGAGGAAAACACACCCAGGAGGGTGATCTTGCCCAACAGCTAGAGAATGAGTGGAAGTGCAGATCCACGTCAATGAAGGATGCGAGAGGTCTCAGCACATGACGGACACTATGCACCATGAAAGGCACCCTTCCCTAATTGGCTTGCTCTTCAGAAAAAGTTTGAAAAATGGAGGTCACAGTACAGGGGACCATCACATAAAGGTCGAAACATGTGAGACTCCTTTTAGTCACCTCTTACGACAGGCAGGAATACCTCGGGCCTATTCTAACCCCCGAACCCACTGAGGGGCCTTCAACAAGTGTCAGTGAGTGAACCGTTCTTCGAAATATCATCCATATGGGCTTTCGGAGCCGAAGGCCCACTCGTGTATCCTTGATGACTGCATGACTCAAAGCTTTAACCTCGCCTGGGCCCGTCAACACCGACATTGAGCTGTTGATGACTGGAAACACGTTGCCTTGTCAGATGTTTCAAATTGTATCGAGGGTTGATGACTGGAAACACGTTGCCTTGTCAGATGTTTCAAATTGTATCGAGTGGATGGACATGTACGGGTATGGAGATAACCTCATGAATCCATGGACCCCGCATTTCAGCAGGAGACTTCTCAAGCTGGTGGAGGCACTGTAATGGTATGGGCCATTTGCAGTTGGAGTGATATGGGACCCCTAAGATGTCTGACATGCTGAAGATAAGGTGGATAGATCACGTAACTAATGAGGAGGTATTCAATAGGATTGGGGAGAAGAGAAGTTTGTGGCACAACGTGACTAGAAGAAGGGATCAGTTGGTAGGATATGTTTTGAGGCATCAAGGGATCACAAATTTAGCATTGGAGGGCAGCGTGGAGGGTAAAAATCGTAGAGGGAGACCAAGAGATGAATACACTAAGCAGATTCAGAAGGATGTAGGTTGCAGTAGGTACTGGGAGATGAAGAAGCTTGCACAGGATAGAGTTGCATGGAAAGCTGCATCAAACCAGTCTGAGGACTGAAGACGACGACAACAACAACAACAACAACAAGATGTCTGACAGGTGTCAAGTATGTAAGCATCCTGTATGATCATCTGCATCCGTTCATTCCATTGTGCATTCTGACAGACTTCGGCAATTCCAGCGGGACAATTCGACACCTCACACATCCAGAATTGCTACACAGTGGCTCCAGGAATACTCTTCTGAGTTTCAACACTTCTGTTGGCCACCGAACGCCACAGACATGAACATTATTGAGCATATCTGGGATCATTTGCAATTTGCTGTTCAGAAAAGACCTTCACCCCCTGATTCTCTTACGGACTTATGGACAACCCTGCAGAAAACATGGTGTCAGTTCTCTCCAGCACTACTTCAGCCATTAGACAAGTCCCTGCCACATCATGTTGAGGCAATTCTGCATGCTCTTGGGGGCTCTACACAATATTAAGCAGGTGTACCAGTTTCTTTGGCTCTTCAGTGTAAGTCAGCCACCTACCCTCAGGATTTCAGTTCCATTAATCAGCACACCTGATGATAACATGTCTGATCACTGAAATATTATGCCTGTCAGACACTACGGACCAGCAGTACACCTGTTGATTGTTGATCATCAAATGCACCAGGAGAAACTGTACAATTACATGTAGAATGTTAATAAAGTTTGTTTTATTTAAAAAGCTTTAAAAGTCTTCATATAAAAATGGAGGCATTACTTTGAAGTACACCTTTGTACATAGCATCACTCCTTGTGCTGTTACACTGAAATGCTAAGCATTTTCATATCCAAGTATGTGGTTCATTTCAAGCCAATTTGATGTGTAATGCCAACTCCATGGTGTTACAATTTTAATGTCCATCATTGTATTTAGCAACAGCAACCAAGAGATCAACATATCACACATAGCAAAAGGAATGTCAAACAGTGTACAAAGACATTACAATATTTGTTGATAAACACTTACCAACAATGTCTACAATGTCCCTCCGGACAGTAGGTTCACCACCAGTCAGTCTTATTTTCCTAACTCCTTGTTTAACGAAGAGTTCAGCCAGGTAGATGATCTCATCCATAGTCAGCAGCTTTTCTTTCTTTGTTAAAGTGACACCTTCCTCCGGCATACAATACTGACCTGAAAATGATGTAATAGCTGAATAATTAATTGACATCTACAGAATATACTGTCCTTTTCCAGAAATCAAAAACCACACATATTGCTGAGGAAATACAGCTAAAGTACATCCAGCTTTGAAGCAGCAGCAGCAGTGAACAATAATAATATAGGATAAAGCAGGTAACCACACATCTTGCATCAAGATCAAGAAATAGAACATAATCTTTGCACTTTAGTGTGATAAGCCACAGCAAGATGGTGTCTCGCTGAGGGTGCAATAAAAAGTGCATTGTGGAGTCAACATGGAGGCCAGTTACTTTAGAGTGAATTTTCGTGCAGAGATAAGGTCATAGATGTGTATTATCAGCCAAATCGGTGTGATACAGCACCATCATCTGAGATAAGCACCAGGAAAATGTGGCTGTGTGGCATGCCATATTATAGCATGTGGCTATGTGGTTTATTGTGACAGTGTGGTGCATGTAGTACACTTAAATAATAACACTAATAATGTATAAAACATTCTCGGTATTCTTGCCGCGTCAGTTCTAGATAAAATCTCGAGCTTTCGACGATTACCTCCATCGTCATCGTCAGGAGCTGACTGTCTCCACTGCTGATATGGTAGCCTCTATATAGTCCGAAGACGGATTCTGATTTGTCGGCTTATGATCAATCAGAAGCCGTCTTTGGGCTATATAGAGGCTACCATAGCAACAGTGGAAACAGTCACCTCCTGACAATGACGATGGAGGTAATCATCGAAAGCTCAAGATTTTATCTAGAACTGACGCGGCAAGAATGCCGAGAATGTTTTATACATAAGTGCTGCCGCAAAAAACTTCGTTCCCAACACTAATAATGACATTATGAAAAGGATAGATTGGTACTCGCCATATAGAGAGTGGATGTTGAGTCACAGAGAGACACAACAAAGAGACTGCTATTCATTCAGGCTTTTGATCAAAAGGCCTTCTTCCAAAGTAGAAAAAATGCAAGCACAATTCACACACAAATGACCACTGTCTGTGGCTGTTGACTCCGGCCCTAGAGGTCATAAATGTGTGAGTTGTGCTTGCTTGAATATATATATTTCCCATGTGGAAGTTTCTTTCTATTTTATATATAAAATAGAAAGAAAGTTTCTTTCTATTTTATATATAAAATAGAAAGAAACTTCCACATGGGAAAAATATATTAAAAACAAAGATTCCAAGACTTACCAAGCGGGAAAGTGCCGGTAGACAGGCACAATAAAATAACACACAAACACACAAAATTTCTAGCTTTCGCAACCGACGGTTGCTTCTTCAGGAAAGAGGGAAGGAGAGGGAAAGACGAAAGGATGTGGGTTTTAAGGGAGAGGGTAAGGAGTCATTCCAATCCCGGGAGCGGAAAGACTTACCTTAGGGGGAAAAAAGGATAGGTGCAAGCACGCACACACATCCATATCCATCCATACATATACAGACACAAGCAGACATATTGCTGTGTGTGTGTGTGTGTGTGTGTGTGTGTGTGTGTGTGTGTGTGTGTGAGTGCGCGCGACTATATACCTATCCTTTTTCCCCGTAAGGTAAGTCTTTCCGTTCCTGGGATTGAAATGACTCCTTACCCTCTCCCTCAAAACCCACATCCTTTCGTCTTTTCCTCTCCTTCCCTCTTTCCTGAAGAAGCAACCGTTGGTTGCGAAAGCTACAAATTTTGTGTGTGTGTGTTATTTTATTGTGCCTGTCTACCGGCGCTTTCCCACTTGGTAAGTCTTGGAATCTTTGTTTATATATATATATTAAACGTACAGCAGTCTTTTTGTTGTGCTTGTCTGCAACATTTTCTCTATATGGTGAGTAGCAATCTATCTTTTATATACCAGGTGTACCGGTATGAAATGAGCATTAAGATACAAATGTGTCTATAGGGAACATTTGTTGTGAACAAGCCTTAATTTTTGTTTGTATGACATCTGTCAAAGATATTTAGTATACATCAAGTCATGGAACAAACAACATAATATGTTTTCATCGTGTTTACAATGTCAAATTTTGTACCAGAAAGTTGACGATTTGCAGAAAGCATTAATTTTTTGTTTTCATTTGAAAAAAAGTGCTACAGATTAGATTAGATTAGATTAATACTTGTTCCATAGATCATGAATACGACACTTCGTAATGATGTGGAACGTGTCAGGTTAATAAAAGATGTCTGTACAAGAAATTACATTACACAAAATATTGCATGACACTAATGATTAAGATTTTTTTTTTTTTTTTTTTTTTTTTCCTTACTTTATATCTAAAAATTCAGCCAATGAGTAGAAGGAGTTGTCATCTAGAAATTCTTTTAATTTATTTTTAAATGTTAGTTGGCTATCTGTCAGGCTTTTGATGCTGTTTGGTAGGTGCCCAAAGACTTTTGTGGCAGCATAATTTACCCCTTTCTGTGCCAAAGTCAGATTTAACCCTGCATAGTGAAGATCATCCTTTCTCCTGGTGTTATAGGTATGCACACTGCTATTACTTTTGAATTGGGTTGGATTATTATCAACAAATTTCATAAGGGAATATATATACTGTGAGGTTACTGTGAGGATCCCTAGATCCTTAAATAGATGTCTGCAGGATGACCGTGGGTGGGCTC
This sequence comes from Schistocerca gregaria, assembly GCF_023897955.1. Lineage (NCBI taxonomy): Eukaryota > Metazoa > Arthropoda > Insecta > Orthoptera > Acrididae > Schistocerca > Schistocerca gregaria. The sequence goes on from NC_064928.1 coordinate 133,504,062, forward strand.
CAGCAATTATTCTGATTACACGTTTTTGTGCAATGAATACTTTTCTACTCAACGATGAATTACCCCAGAATATGATGCCATACGAAAGCAGTGAATGAAAGTAGGCATAGTAAGCTAATTTACTGAGATTCTTATCACCAAAATTTGCAATAACCCTAATAGCATACGTAGCTGAACTCAGACGTTTCAGCAGACCATCAATGTGTTGCTTCCAGTTTAACCTCTCATCAATGGACACACCTAAAAATTTTAAAAATTCTACCTTAGCTACAGACTTCTGTTCAAATTCTATATTTATTACTGGAGTTTTGCCATTTACTGTACGGAACTGTATATACTGTGTTTTATCAAAATTTAAAGAGAGTCCGTTTGCTGAGAACCACTTAATAATTTTGTGAAAAACATCATTTACAATTACATCACTTAGTTCTTGGTTTTTGGATGTTATTACTATACTTGTATCATCAGCAAAAAGAACTAACTTTGCATCTTCATCAATGTGGAATGGTAAGTCATTAATGTATATCAAGAACAGTAAAGGACCTAAGACCGAACCCTGTGGGACCCCGTGCTTGATAGCACCCCAGTTTGAGGAATCAGCTGTTTTAACATTACACGAACCACTTATTTCAACTTTCTGCATTCTTCCAGTTAAGTATGAATTAAACCATTTGTGCACTGCCCCACTCAAACCATAATGATTTAGCTTATCTAAAAGAATTCCATGATTTACACAATCAAAGGCCTTTGAGAGATCACAAAAAATACCAATGGGTGATGTCCGGTTATTCAGAGCATTTAATATTTGATCAGTGAAAGCATATATAGCATTTTCTGTTGAAAAGCCTTTCTGAAAACCAAACTGACATTTTGTTAGTACTTTATTTTTACAAATATGGGAGGCTACTCTTGAATACATTACTTTCTCAAAAATTTTTGATAGAGCTGTCAGAAGAGAGATTGGGCGGTAGTTGTTGACATCCGACATATCCCCCTTTTTATGCAATGGTTTTACAATGGCATATTTCAGTCTATCAGGGAAAACACCCTGCTCCAAAGAGCTATTACATACGTGGCTGAGAATTCTACTTATCTGTGGGGAACAAGCTTTAAGTACTTTGCTGGAAATGCCATCAATTCCGTAAGAGCTTTTACTTTTCAGTGAGTTTATTATTTTACTGATTTCAGAGGGAGAGGTTGGTGGAATTACAGCTGTTTCAAACTGTGCAGGTATGGCCTCTTCTATTAATAGCCTTGCCTCTTCTAGTGAAGATCTAGATCCTATTTTCTCCACAACATTTAAAAAATGATTATTCAAAATATTTTCAATTTCTGATTGTTTGTTAGTGCACTTGTCATTCAATTTTATTGCACTAAAGTCTTCCTGTGCTCTTGGTTGCCCTGTTTCCCTTTCAATAATATTCCAAATTGCTTTAATTTTATTATCAGAGTTACTGATCTCAGACATGATACACATGCTTCTGGACTTTTTAATAACTTTTCTTAGTACCGCACAATAGTTTTTATAATATTGAACAATTTCGGGGTCAGTACTCCATCTTGCTGTTAGATACAGTTCTCTTTTGCGGTTGCAAGATATTCTTATTCCTTTAGTTAGCCAAGGTTTTTTATATGTTTTCTTGGAATTATGTTTAACTATTTTCTTGGGAAAACAATTTTCAAATACCCTTAAAAATGTATTGTGAAATAAGTTATATTTCAAGTTTGCATCGGGTTCCTTATACACTTCATCCCAGTCTAGCTGCTGTAGGCTTTCCCTAAAGTTTGCAATATTTATATTGTTAATTGAACGCACTGCTTTGAAAGTCTGATTTATTATACTGCATGGAGCTATGTCATGTACTGTAACTAGCTGTGCACTATGATCTGAAAGACCATTCTCAACAGGATAAGCATTTATGTCCTTAAACTTATCTTGGTCTATAAAAAAGTTATCTATCAATGTACTGCTGTTCTTTGTTATCCGAGTAGGAAAATCAATGACGGAGCTCAAATTGAAAGAACTGAGTAATACTAAAAGGTCATTCTTCCTATTACACTCTTTCAGGGAATCAACATTGAAATCCCCACAAATGATAATTTGCTTCCCCCTGTCTGACAGATAGCACAACAAAGCATCCAAGTTTTCCAGAAATAGCTGGAAATTCCCTGAGGGGGACCTATACACTGTTACAATTATGAAAGTGCCATCCTTTAGTTTAAGTTCAGTGGCACATGCTTCCATATGTTGCTCTACACAAAATTTTTTAGTTTCTAAATTTTTTGCACTGTGGAAGCTTTTGACATATATGGCAACTCCTCCTCTCATCATATTATCTCTACTTACATGTGCAGCTAATTTGTACCCATTGATGCTAACCTTTTGCATATCAGTGACAATGTGATGCTCAGACAGGCATAGTACATCTATTACATTCTCAGTTTCTATATCTTCTAAACAAAGCAGAAGCTCATCAATTTTATTGTTCAATCCCCCAATATTTTGATGAAATATACTAACATTTTTCATTTTACTTTTGCAACTATCTTGAACTTTTTTGACATCTTTAGTACTTGCATGGCTGAGTTTCCCACTGGACACTGATATTACACTAAAAAAGAGTTTCCACCATGAGATGTAGTTCCTCCCCCCTTTAAATTTCCTGCTATCAGCCAAGCCAGTTTACCCTTCCCTTTCCTGTTGAGGTGTAGGCCATGTCTAGTATAGTCCCACCTACAGAGTGAATCAACACGAACCACACCAATGTGTGACCCCGCATCAGATCCAAGTAGCCGTTCCAACTCCAAATTAACTCTCCTGACAGAAGAGGTCAAATGAGGTCGGTCGTGGCGCTCCAGAACCGACACAAACCCAACACTGGTATGATTCGATGCCGATGCAATATTTGCCAGGTCACACTCTATGCTGTACCCCGGATCTCTGTCAATACTGTTGCCCGGCCCACCCACAATAACCACGGTGTCTTCCTTAGTAAAACCTTTACATAGTGAACCTAAATCCTCTGTAACCTGCCCAAGTTCAGCACTAGGTTTGAAAAAACTTGTGACCTGGTAATCCAACCCTAATTCATCCTGCAGAAGTTGGCCCACACCCCTAGCATGCGAACTACCTAGCAACAAGACTTTCTTTCTCTTTGCAGACTTCCCTACATTCTTAATCAATTTGCTGCTGAAAGCTTGTTGAGCCCTGTGTACATCTACTTCTGTGAGAGGCTCATCAGTTTCTGACTGAGGCAACAGGTCAAACCTATTTTGTACATCAATAGCAAAGCGGTCAGAAGAATTTCTTGGCCTGTTCCTCATGCCTGTTGCCACTTCCCACCCCTGTTTACCCTTCTCCCCCCTTAACCTGCCCAGTTCTCGCCTAGCCTCATCTAACTCAGCCTGAAGGGCAGCAATTTTCCCCTCCTGTTCCACAATCTTCCTATCTCTACTGCATAGCCTACAGAACCACTGATGAGTCTCGCTCATTTTCCCAATTCCCACGCCACTACAGTCGCCCCAATGAAAAAAGTTACTACATCCATCACACCAGACCCCGGAGCTAACGATCCTACGGCACGTCAGGCACTTTACACTTATGGTACAAATCTATTTTAGTGACAGAAAGACAATTAAGTTACCGGAAAACAATGAAAATACGTGTACGAAAAATTAGGCCTACTCGCGACTATGTAAACAGTGGTTCAGAAGTTTTTTACTGGAAATTACTTAAGAGATGACGATACTCTACAGATATAAATGGGCAGCAAACGTATTTAGCACACTAAACTATCAGTAAATGCACTTCAGATTGCGGTATGAAGTTTAATCTGAAAACTCAAAAGTTCGGCCTGGCCGCGATATGTAAACAAAATGAACTTTACGTGATTACTGTGAAAATACGCGAGTAAGACAAAAACCTTTAATGGTATGCTTGCAGAGCACTATAATTAACGTAATAAATTAGTTTAAAGTGTTAAAAAACAGTTTATTACTACTTAAATTACTTATCTTGTACAAGAGCTGTGACTCAGTCGCATCGAATGCTCGTCGAGGCATATAGTGATCATGCTCTATCAGAAGCAACATGCAAAAAGATGGTTTCAACAGCTCAGAAATAATGATTTTGATGTAAGAAATGAAGAACGTGGAAGACCACAAAAAAGGTTCGAAGATGCCGAGTTGAAAGCAATATTGGATGAAGATGATACGTTGAGTCAGAAGCAAATGGCAGCAATGCTAAATGTTGCACAACAAACAATTTCTGACCGTTTGAAAGCTTTGGGAAAGACCCAAAAGTGTGTAAAATGGGTGCCAAATGAATTGAATGAAAGACAGATGGAAGAGCGAAAAACCATTTGTCAAATTTTGCTTCAAAGACACGAAAGAAAATCAATTTTGGATCGAATTGTTACTGGCGATGAAAAATTGATTTATTTTAAGAATCCTAAATGGGAAAAATCATGGGTTTATCTGGGGCAACCATCAATATCGACCGCAAAACCAGATCGATTCGGCAAGAAGACAATGCTCTGTGTTTGGTGGGATCAGAAAGGTGTGGTGTATCATGAGCTTCTAAAACCCGGTGAAACTGTGAATACTAATCGCTACAGACAACAAATGATCAATTCAAACTATGCATTGATCGAAAAAAGACCAGAATGGGCCAGAAGACATGGCAAAGTAATTTTTTTACACGATAGTGCACCTGCACACAAAGCAAAACTGGTTCAGGATACAATCAAAACACTTGGCTGGTAGCTGCTACACCACCCGTCATATTCACCAGACTTGGCCCCTTCCAACTACTATTTCTTTTCATCAATGGGACGTCCATTGGCTGAAAAACACTTCCAATTCCTATGAAGAAGTCGAAAATTGGGTTTCTGATTGGTTTGCTTCAAAAGATGAATATTTCTATTGGCGTGGTGTCCACAGATTGCCAGAAAGGTGGTCTAAATGTATAGAAAGCAGCAATGGTCAGTACTTCGAATAATTTTTTTTTACTTTTCAATTCAAAATTAGTGTTTCATTTTCACAAAAAAAACCCTCATTTCAGACCAGTACACCTGGTAATAGTGTTGTTGTTTCAACCTTGATTTTCCATTGTTTACTCTTAAATAATACTAATATTTTATGAAATCATGAACTATGGGACAATCTCTAAGATAGTTATCTAGAGTCCATTAAACATAAACGATTCTTGCATTTGTGATGGGCATTACCTTGTGCCTACTATAGGGTTTATATGTCTGTTAAATTGTCGTACTCTTAAGTGTAGTTCCGTAGGGTCACCCCCCTTTTTTTTCCTTATGTAAAAAGGAAATACAGCAAAGGGTGGACTCCATTAGCTCCTCAGAAGCTATAGTGTTCAAATTTTTGGCTTCAGATCCTGAAACACATTGTTCACAGAGACTTCTGTGAAATTAAAGTCAAGAAGCATGGCCATCCTATACAGATAACACAGATTATGACCTTAACACCAAAATACCATAAGTGTATATCTGTACAGCGTAATAAACTTCCTAATGTCATATGTCTGCTTGCCTATACAGGATGAGACAGCTGCCCCAGTCTATGGCTTTTATGCAACCTGCCATGCAAACTATTAGCCCTAGAGAAGAAAATGAACAGCATTTTTATAGGAAATTTAATGTAGTTAAATTTTGTGCTAGGATATGTTTTCGGAAGAGGTCGTAATGTATTTCTCTTGAATAATTCAGAAACTACAGCCTCCAGCAAAAATGTATTCCAGTGCAAAATTTAACTACATTAAATTTCCTACAAAAGTATCCTGTTCATTTTTCACATAGGACTAAAAGTTTGCATATATCAAGAGAAGGAATATCAAAATCTTGCATATGGTATTTGAAGGAGTTGCAGGCTGCATAAAACCCATCAGTAGGGCTGCATAAACACCTCAGGCACATCATGGGTATTATTTGTCTCCAACTCAGTATGAAACCAGAAAGCAGGCTGATGAAACTGATTTAACTGATGGTAGTGTCTTAGATTACACTGAGAGCAGTGTCAATTATGATCACTGAAGAAACTTTGGTGATATATTATGACCAGTCATAAAATTATATGTATTCGTTGTATTTGTTTTCACTATGTGCAGTACTTCAGAATGCCCTATTGCATATGAAAAGAATACCTTAAAGTATTGAGTACCTCATAATACAATATACATACCTCTTATGTCGATCAGCTGATTTATGAAACTTTTTGAACATTCACCTGTCTCTCCTGTATAATTTACTTAATGTGACTCAACATTACTTAGCCCCAAGCACCTCAGTTCTTACACTCACTTTCCAACACCTCCTAACACCATTACCAACAAGATTCAACTTCAAATGTACTACATTTTACACACCCACCATTATTTTTCTTTGTTCTTCCCCCCACCGCATATAGCATTTACCTCCATGTGCTGTGTTTTATTCATATACCAGAATTTGCATTAAGTCAAAACAGTTAAAAGGAAAGAAGATTAGGGTTTAATGAACTGTTGATGACAAGGTCATTAGGGACAGAGCACAAGCTCAGATAGGAGAAGGGAATCATCTGTGCTCTTTCAAAACAATCAGCCCACTATTTATGTTAACTGATGCAGGGAAACCATGTACAATGTAGATTTGGATGGCTGAACAGGGATATGAACTCCCGTCCTCATGAATACTAGTTCACTGGGTTACCTCTGCACTGTGACACTCAGTCTCAAGTAGTCTGCTTCAGTTATATTACAATGTGACACAACATATTTTCATATTATAAGGATATGAACAACAAATAATTCATCCATTTCATGATTTCCTGAGCACATGGTAGCACTGGCACATAGCTGGTTGCAATATGTTGCACCGAGTCCGTGCAACAGTAACTGCAAATGAATATTTGTGCTGTTAGTGAGGCCAAAATGAGCTGTACAAGGAGAGCTGATCATTTGTGCTGAAGCAATGTGCTACATCAAGTGGCTCCCAGCAGAAGGTAATGCTCCACTTATTTACTGAAGACTGACAGCTGTCAGTGATAATGACTGTGAGATGTTAATCTGCAGCACTGAGTACACTGAGGTACTGCTAGTGGCAACTTCATCAACAACCAAAGAGTTTCACAATAGGAAAGTTCATAGGCTAATTCAGGTGAATCAGTACATCATTTGGCAGGAAAGTGGTGGCAGAATTGGAATTCTGTAGCAACAAGACAATGTTAGGCCACAAAAACTCGCACACAATCGAGGAAGACATAAGGAGGTTGAAATATATGACATTCTACATCCATCACACAGATCGGGTTTGGCACCCCGTAACAGTCATCTACATGACATCTCTCAGATTCAGAGTTAAGTCTCGGTTATATTTGGGTCCACAGCCTTCAGAAATTACATAAAAGAAAACATTGTCTATTGTATGCTGTAGCTTTGTATTCTTTATTTGTTGTGCAATTCGCTAATTTTGATTCCATTGTAATTATCAATCACATATACATTAACATTCACTACATTGCACACAGTGTAGCACACAAATTACATTATCAATCCACATGTGAAGCTACACATGAAACAGTCAATATACAGTATAACTTGAGGATGAACGCACTGTCCTTTCATTACAAGACCATATCATATGATGTGCAAATCACACATGCGGTTTTGGTTAATGTATTTGGATAACGTATGCCAAAATGCGTGCGACATAGTGCACAATGTTAATATATATATGTGTTTGATAATGACACAGTAGTCAAAATTGGCTAATCACACAACAAATAAATTATACAAAGATACAGCCTAATATGGACCATTTTGTCTTTTATCACACCCTTCACCACCTTCAGAATATCACCATCTTCAGAATATTTCCCTATCATTCCACTCTTACACCATGTAGGATGAAATGAACGCTTAAATCTTTCCAAATGAGTACTGATTTCTCTAATTTTTTACGATGATCATTTCTCTGTATGAAGGTGAGCGTCAACAACATATTTTAAAATTCAGAGGAGAAAGTTAGTGACTGAAATCTGATGGTGATTTAATCAGTTCCATAAGATAAAGAAATGTCTTGTAGATACATATAGGTCTTCAATAAGGAAATCCAGATGGTGGTGGAGACCAGTTTGAGGAGTCACGAGGTACTGTTCTTTCACGACTGATTTGTGAAAATTGTTTACCACTGGTGAAAGTGTATAGAGTTATCTGTCAATTTGTTGAAAAATAAGAGTATGTCATCAAAAAAAGAAATTGTATGGAAGCTTCCTGTCCCATTTATTAAAATATTCCCATAAGCACTTGCACTATTCACAAAGGCATTTCTTTGCATTTGACTGTGGTACAGGTCAAAAACAACAAAACTTGCTGGTACAGAAGACCAAATAATTTTTTTTTCAATTTATTTTGTGCTTTTGATAGTTGGAAATTTAAATTATAAATTTTTAAAAATTATGTCAAATACAAAAAACCCGTATGGTCAATACACTGATATACTCATTTTCTCAAACCGAGGTTGCCTTTTTCAGGCATAGTGATGAGTGCCAAGCTATTGCTCAATACACATTCTTCTTCAAGTGTGCAAGGCTCCTTGGACAATTAGTGTAAACAATGGGTATTGGATATCCCGATTAAAAAATGGCTATTTGAGATCAGCTTCAAGAATTCGCTTTGATGAGCTATCAGAAATTCAAAAGCCAGTTGCAGGTGGTGCGCCGAGCATCAAAGAGATCGCAAAAAAGGTTGTCCTACTGCTGTGGAAGATCGAGGTTGGAATAATGATACTATTATGAAAAGTACAGTTGCTACTCACCATATAGTGGAGATAGCAGAAAGGCACAACAAAAAGACTGTCAAACAAAGCTTTCAGACAAACAGCTTCATCAGAATAAAGACACACACACACACACACACACACACAAATTCAGCTCTCATACACATGTCTGTGGTCATGTAGCAATTATTTCATAATACTGCCTTACTTCTCTGACATTTTATTACAATGTCACAGGCTGTACTAGACCCATACTTCTTCTTTGGACATTTACAATTCTAAATCTACATCTACATCTGCAAACCACTGTGAAGTGCGTGGCAGAAAGTACCTCCAATTTTGTTCCACTCACATATGGAGCACGGGAAGAATGATTGTTTAAATGCCTCTGTGCTTGCTGTAATTAATCTAGTCTTGTCCTTATGATCCCTATAGGAGCAATATGTAGGGGGTTGTAGTAAATTCCTAGAGACATCATTGAAAGTCGGTTCTTGAAACTTTAATTCTCGAAATAGCTACCAAGATGATGTTAGCATTACTGATACATAGCGCTCTAGAGAAGTGATACGCATCCCTACATATTATTACTGATGAATGCCACTCACAAAAAAAAGTTGTTCATGTAGTAAGAAAATAACAACATATATGCTTGGTATAAACGTGCAGATGTTGTGCATGTACTGAGCCACATTGAGGGATGATGCGCCTCTTCAGCATGGTGGAACGGTCGCAGCAACTAACGAAAGGAAATACATGCTTGGACATGGAGTAAGTATTCTATGGATTGCCATCATGTCCTTGAGATGTGTAGACTTATCCCACACCAACCATAGAAGAATGTTGTAATGAAAGACAGATGACCTTTTGAGCTAATGCTGATCTTTTATACAGAATCATTAAGATGTTCTCTTAATATAAGATTTACGTGTCTTTAAATGGAAGAAAATATATCGCATCTTAAGCCACAAATAGTGTGAAAAGTTTATTCACCAATGTGCTGTAAAATAGATTTTTCAAGGTTATACAGCTTTAGTGAAGAAGGCCAGAAGAGCACTGGGGAAGCTACACAGTCAAACTACTACTATATACATTAGCCTCATATTAGAAATAACAGCTATGCTACACCATCGGCAAAACAACTGCTTGCTGGCCAAGAATGGAACTTGGGGCAGGAATAATTGACCACCCATTACAAAAAAAAATAATAGGCCTCTACGACAAATGCACTTCGCTCCTTCAGCCAATGCATTGTCGCTGCTGAGACAGAAAGGGAAGAGACATCACTACTCTCAGCTTTAAATCACTGCGCCCCCACCTTCAAAACTACCGTGGCCTCCCTTCATGGTGTCGCATCTGAACTTGAGAGTCTCGGACACACCCTGTAGTTGATTAACAGAATGAATATTTCAAAGCCCTCTACATAAAGCATCTACACTGAATGTAAACTACCACAGTCTCCCATCGCTCTCCGTCTGGGGTGTGACTGATGTGCTCCTCTTTCCAACCTTCCCACACCACTCCCTGTTTCCTGTCAAATGAAGGAACTGCTGTTGTTGTGGTCTTCAGTCCTGAGACTGATTTGATGCAGCTCTCCATGCTACTCTATCCTCTGCAAGCTTCTTCATCTCCCAGTACCTACTGCAACCTACATCCTTCTGAATCTGCTTAGTGTATTCCTCTCTTGGTCTCCTTCTACGGTTTTTACCCTCCACACTGCCCTCCAATGCTAAATTTGTGATCCCTTGATGCCTCAAAACATGTCCTACCAAACGGTCCCTTCTTTTAGTCAAGTTGTGCCACAAACTCCTCTTCTCCCCAATTCTATTCAATACCTCCTCATTAGTTATGTGATCTACCCATCAAATCTTCAGCATTCTTCTGTAGCACCACATTTCGAAAGCTTCTATTCTCTTCATGTCCAAACTATTTATCACCCATGTTTCACTTCCATACATGGCTACACTCCATACAAATACTTTCAGAAACGACTTCCTGATACATAAATCTATACTCGATGTTAACAAATTTCTCTTCTTCAGAAACACTTTCCTTGCCATTGCCAGTCTACATTTTATATCCTCTCTACTTCGACCATCATCAGTTATTTTACTCCCTAAATAGCAATACTCCTTTACTACTTTAAGTGTCTCATTTCCTAATCTAATTCCCTCAGCATCACCCGATTTAATTTGACTACATTCCATTATCCTCGTTTTGCTTTTGTTGATGTTCATCTGATATCCTCCTTTCAAGACACTGTCCATTCCGTTCAACTGCTCTTCCAAGTCCTTTGCTGTCTCTGACAGAATTAAAATGTCATCGGCGAACCTCAAAGTTTTTATTTCTTCTCCATGAATTTTAATACCTACTCTGAATTTTTCTTTTGTTTCCTTTACTGCTTGCTCAGCATACAGATTGAATAACATCAGGGAGAGGCTACAATACTGTCTCACTCCCTTCTCAACCACTGCTTCCCTTTCATGCCCCTCGACTCTCATAACTGCCATCTGGTTTCTGTACAAATTGTAAATAGCCTTGCGCTCCCTGTATTTTACCCCTGCCACCTTCAGAATTTGAAAGAGTATTCCAGTTAACACTGTCAAAAGATTTCTCTAAGTCTATAAATGCTAGAAACGTAGGTTTGCCTTTTCTTAATCTTTCTTCTAAGACAAGTCGTAAGGTTAGTACTGCCTCACATTTTCCAACATTTCTACAGAATCCAAACTGATCTTCCCCGAGGTCGGCATCTATCAGTTTTTCCATTCGTCTGTAAAGAATTCGCTTTAGTATTTTGCAGCTGTGACTTATTAAACTAATAGTTCGGTAAGTTTCATATATGTCAACACCTGCTTTCTTCGGGATTGGAATTATTATATTCTTCTTGAAGTCTGAGGGTATTTCGCCTGTCTCATACATCTTGCTCACCAGATGGTAGAGTTTTGTCAGGACTGGCTTTTCCGAGGCCGTCAGTAGTTCTAATGGAATGTTGTCTACTCCCGGGTCCTTCTTTCGACTCAGGTCTTTCAGTGCTCTGTCAAACTCTTCATGCAGTATCTTATCTCCCATTTCATCTTCATCTACATCCTCTTCCATTTCCATAAGATTGTCCTCAAGTACATCACCCTTGTATAAACCCTCTATATACTCCTACCTTTCTGCTTTCCCCTCTTTGCTTAGAACTGGGTTTCCATCTGAGCTCTTGATATTGATCAAGTGGTTCCTTTTCTCCAAAGGTCTCTTTAACTTTCCTGTAGGCAGTATCTATCTTACCCCTAGTGAGTTAAGCCTCTACATCCTTACATTTGTCTTCTAGCCATCCCTGCTTAGCCATTTTGCACTTCATGTCGATCTCATTTTTGAGACGTCTGTATTCCTTTTTGCCTGCTTCATTTACTGCATTTTTGTATTTTCTCCTTTCATCAATTAAATTCAATATTTCTTCTGTTACCCAAGGATTTCTACTAGCCCTTGTCTTTTTACCTACTTGATCTTCTGCTGCCTTCACTACTTCATCCCTCAGAGCTATCCATTCTTCTTCTACTGTATTTCTTTCCTCCATTCCTGCCAATTGTTCCCTTATGCTCTCCCTGAAACTCTACAACCTTTCGTTCTTTCAGTTTATCCAGGTCCCATCTCCTTAAATTCCCACCTTTTTGCAGTTTATTCAGTTTTAATCTACAGTTCATAACCAATGGATTGTGGCCAGATTCCACATCTGCCCCTGGAAATGTCTTACAATTTAAAACCTGATTCTTAAATCTCTGTCTTACCATTATATAATCTATATATCTTTTAGTTAGGAACTAGCAGTTCAGAAAGCTAGGGATAGTTACTTCTACTTTCAAATGTGTCTACTGGCAGTACTTGGAAATCTCCCTTCTGAGAGTCAATGACATGCTTCCAGCTGACCTGCACGGTTATTGCTTCCACTTTACACACAAAATTTTGATCATCAACCCAGCCATCTACTTCAGGTGCCGCAAGTTTTGCTGCTATGTGTACTCACTGCCTGGACTCCAACCAGACTGTTGATCGGAGTCCAACAACAAGCATAATAATAGCATGACTTGCAGCACATCACTGTTGGTTCAATCATCAAAATTTTGTGCATAAACAGAAGCAATAATTCGACAGGACACCTGGAAGCACATCACTGATGAATAATGCTGAGAAAACCAGAAAAATCACTACTGAAGGCTATCAATTAAAGACTCGCAGTCCATCCTGCTAACAGGCACTGCTAGCATAGGCACTTTTCATTTGTGGTGCATAAATTAGCACTGCATTTGTTTTGAAAAATCAATGGGAGGATAGTTATACATATTCAGTAAGACACAAAAAAGGGCAACACGTTCCAACTGCCAACATTAAATCAAATCAACAGCCTTTTAAGATTGTTTCTGGTTATATTGGATCACAAACAGTTGTCTCAACTGGCCACAGCAGGTCATTTTTTTTTTTTCTACTTTCTTGAACTGAAGGTGGTGAAACTGGACTGATTTTTAGTGTAGCCTGAGGTATAGGTTAGGTTGTAAGGGATAGTGTGGTTGAGAACTGGCAAAGCTTCACAAATGTGATGTCAAGAGGAGCTCAGCTACAGTTAACTATATCATCTGATGTGACATTACTGGATAACTGTGAGTGCATTTTCCATGCTTGAAGTCATGCACAAACTTGAAGTTTCTGTGGGCTATATGCCACTAACAATTGTGTTTATGACACTAGAACCATATCTTGTCACTAAACTGTACCTCTAGTTTACATTTCTTTAGAAGAAACATATATGTGCCATATAAATAAATTAACTGTATTGAAAGTTATGTTTGTTTACTTTTATGGAATGTGCATTACTGCCCACTGTGTGAGTCGCTGGCAACGCTTGCCTGGCATATTACAAGAGAAACTGCAGTGCAATTGCCATCCTTTAAAGTCTAATCATTTAGATTGTATGAGGTTTAGAAAGGTGAAACTAAGTCTGTGTCACTCACTGTACATCTAGTTTTCATTTCTGTAGAAAACACAGATATACATACAGGTTAGCCCATCAGCACTGGCAGTTTTCCTCTAGTCACATTAGATGGCTTCATCAACTCACAACCGAACTGTAACATTCCAGCCTAACCTCTAACAAATTATCAGAACTATGGCCATATACGGTGTCAAGTGAAATTTGTGACTGGACTGAGGATTTTTTGGTAGGGAGGACACAAAAAGTTACCTTGGATGGAGAATCATTAACCAATGTAGATGGAGAGTCAGGTGCATCCTGTTACTGTTGTTGTATGTGTCGTGTCACCGCCAGACACCACACTTGCTAGGAGGTAGCCTTTAAATCGGCCACGGTCCGGTAGTATACGTCGGACCCACGTGTCGCCACTATCACTGATTGCAGACCGAGCGCCGCCACACGGCAGGTCTAGAGAAACTTCCTAGCACTTGCCCGAGTTGTACAGCCGACTTTGCTAGCGATGGTTCACTGTCTACTTATGTTCTCATTTGCCGAGACTATAGTTTAGCATAGCCTACAGCTACGTCATCTGCTACTACCTAGCAAGGCGTCATTATCAGTTAGTATCGATACTGTGAATCATGTAATGTCAAGAGCAACGTTCGTCATTAATGGATTAAAGTTAAGTATTCCACCAGCTAGGTCCGTTTTTCTAAAGTCTAATTTCCTTGTTCCGTTCCAAACCTAACGCCAGCCTGCGTGAGCTAAAATGCGTGCCTTTCGGCCTCCTCTAGTAACATGGTGTTGGCTCTCCTGCCAAGCAAAACAGTATGTTAATGACCTTCCAGACAATACTATTAGTAATCTCAGACTTTTTGCAGATGATGTAGCTATATATACTGAAGTACTGTCTGAAAGAAGCTGCATTAAACATTCCATCAGATCTTGATAAGATATCAAAGTGGCACAACGATTGACAACATGCTGTAAATATTCAGAAATGGAAAATTAAGCATTTCACAAAAGAAAAATGCAGCATCCTATGACTATAATATCAATGAGTTACGACTGAAAATTCATATAAATACCTGGGTGTAACACTTTGTAGGGGTATGAGATGGGATGATCACACTGACTCAGTCATGGATAAAGCAAGTCGTACACTTTGGTTTATTAGTTGAATACTGGAGACATGCAGTCTGTCTAAAAAAGTGATTGCTTACAAATAGCTCATGAGACCTGTTCTAGAATACAGTTCCAGTGTGTGGGACCCACACTAAATAGTACCAGCAGGTGATACTGAACATATATAAAGAAGGGCAACACAGATGGTTGCTTGACCCATGGGAAAGTGTTACAGATACACTGAAGAAACTGAACTGGTAGACTCTTGAAAGTAAGTGTAAACTATCCTAAGAAAACCTACTTACAAAATTTCAAGTATCAGTTTTAAATGATGACTATGTATCATTCCCATAGGAATCTGGAGAACAAACAGATTAATAACAGCACACAGAAAGGCATTTAAACATCATTCTTGCTGCACTTCATATGTGAATGAAACAGGGAACACATGCTAATAATTGTTATGATGAGACGTACCCTCCGCCAAGCATTTCACAAGGGTTTTACAAAGTGAAGATGTAGGTGTAGAGATACGCTACAGATCAGTCTGTCACCACAGCCAGTTTACCCCCAGTCATATTCATTGGCTTTGCTAACCCACAACCAAACTGTTACATTTCAACCTAACCTAGACCTTGAGCTACACTACAAATCAGTCAGTCACCACAACCAGCTTTCCCCCACTCGCAACCATATAATAACATTGGATTATGAAAAGATATCTCAAGAAATCCTGTTACATCCTGCGAAAAAAACAGTACAAGAAATAAATACAAAATTCAGTAACCAACCTTATAATTCACAATAGATTTGAGTTGGGGGGATGGGGGGGGGGGGGCACCAAACAAAGAGGTCTTTGATCCCATGATCTAAGATGACAGAAACTGAGGGAGGAACAACACAAACACCACAGTCCAGAAAATGGGCAAACAGAGAGGATGGGAGGCAGGAGAGGAGGAGGGAGGGGGGGGGGGGGGTAGAGCAGGATGCTCCAAAGGTGCTGCACACAATGGGGCACCAGCACTGCTACTGATCCATCCCGATGCCCCACACCACGAGTGTAACAACATGAACAGCAGCAGGGGATGAAGACACAGGAAAAGGCAAAAGAAAAGACACAAAATACCAGACAAAATGTATGGAAAAGAGGGGGGGATGGGCAATCTGGCTGGCATGAAGGCAAGGCCAGAGGCCTCCCAAACCAAGGCCTATGCTAACCAAGGGACTCTAATACCAGAAGGAAGGGCCAGAAGAGAGGACAGTCCACCAAAATATGGATCACAATGAAGGAGGCTCCAGAGCTACAAAGGGCATGGCTCATATGTAGTACAAAACTATGGGTTAACCTGATACAGCCAATACGAAGACAGCAGAGGGTGGTAGATTCCCACCAAGAGAGGAGGAGGAGGGAAGAATGCCATGTGGTGCGAATTCCTTATTCACATGAAGTTATTAAGTTTATTAGGCAGAAGAAAAAGTGCGAGAGGGAGTGGGGGGGGGGGGGGGGGGCACAGAGCGTGTGGTCCTCCAAAAGTGGGGCCATGACTGAGCAAAAATGGGAGAATAGGGGGTAGTTCGTAGCCCCACTAGTCAGCTCATTACCCAGGATACCCATGTGGCCAGGAAATCAACTGAACGAGCAGCACAGTCAAGATTGCGGAGCAGGTCACGCATAGCAGAGACCAAGGGGTGGCGGAAAAACCCTGAGTGGTAGCCTAAGGGCCACTAATCTAGTCCATAAACAACAAAATATGTGTGAGGGAGGACCATTTAATGAAGTAGAGGACTTGATAGATGGCCACCCAAGACATGGTAGGCAAGAGATGGTATTCTATGCCAACAGAAGACATGAAGGCATATTCCACGTGATCAGCAAATTTAAAGCCTATGGTGCAAAAAACAAGAGCATGTCCCAGAACTGCGACAGGAACAGGTGGAACAAACAACAGAAACAAGAGATCCACTGGAATACAGAAACGAGGAACATTGGGGGATGGGAGTGGGAAGAGTGTTCGAGAGAGAACGTGAGGGACAGGACAGAGAGGGAAGATGGAAATCATGGTGGAGAGAAGCAAGGCAGAGCCCAACAGATAAACCAACACAAAGGAGGGCAATGGGCAGGTCACATCCCTAAGCTGCAAAAAGAGCAGTGAAAGAGCAGATAGTGATGGCATTGCAAACAAGAAGCTGGGACTGCTCAACCAAAAGAGATGAGGGTCCAAGTGCCAACCAGAAAACTATCAACACGGCTAGTGGCGCAAATAATTGGATCGGACTTGTCACTGCTGACTCATTGACACAAAGAGGAGGTAAACATGACCTGGAGCAAGGTTGCAAACCAGCCACATAAATGGCTGTCTGGCAACCCAGATGATTTACACTGAGAAACTTTAGAAGGGGAGGTCAGACCCCAAAGGGGAACCATAAATGCCAAAAAGGAAAGGTGAAAACGAAAAAGCAAGTCGTGAGAGAATGAAGCCATGGAAGGAAGAAAGGCCCGCAATAGCTCAGGGCTTCAAGTTTGCCAAGCACGAACTCACAAAAGAGCCATGACCCTCGGAGGGGAGGCTAAAATTGTGCTCTCGTATCTTCTGAAACAACTCATTAGATTCAACGATTCTCTTTGGCTACTGTACACTATCATCTGATGGGCTATGGCTTATGGAAATGAAGGGTCAACAGCAACACGCAGCAGAAAAGCCGCTGACACCAAAAGTGCACTTTAGCCACGCTCCACCACTAACATAGCTAAATCCAGGTTAACATGCTGACCCCATGAAGATGAGGGATAAAGTCAAAAAATATAAAAAAAATGAATGTCAGGAGAAAAACAGCTAACAGGTACTTCGGAGAAAGCCACCACTCTTACTCCTGCTATGCTATGCAGCTACTGTTTTCATATTGTTCTGCTTTAGCTTTGGATAATATGTAAACATCTACAGATACTTTGATGACAATCACACTCTTAGATGTGCAAATGAAGATAACAACTATATTTATTCTGTTAGCGTGGATGAAATGTAGCAACATTAAAAATTAATGTGCAATATGAATGTAAAAATACTTGTTCCATGTCATTATAATTTATTGTGCATAACGATCCACAGAACATGAAACTGGCTAACTGATTAATTAACAATATTGTGTATAGTTTTCATGACAGTTATGGTTGCATCCTTGAATTCAATGCTTGTGTAAAACTTATTACTGACACCTAAGAATCGCTGTAAGGATAATGATCTAGTCATTTAACTTTAAAAACTAAATTTAAGTATTACAGTGTTATATTTTACTCATTCAAACATAATTATATTCCATAAATCAGATCAGGAAGGAAAGCCTTTACGAATGCGGAATGAGTCACGCCATACTAAAGCTACACTAAAAGGCTGTAGCCACAATTGTCAGCTATTTATGTGAAGTATACTGATGACAAATTATTAATAGTGCCAATCTACTGAAAACAATATTTTTTTTTAATTACTTCTGGATTACATTATATGGAAACTTAACTGCAGAAAGGGAACAAGTCTGCTTATTCAAAGTTTACAGGCCAGTCAAAAAACTGTTTTATACAGAAAGCGTAACGTAAAATTATTGAACACTTTTTCTATAAATATATTGTTGTAAGGTATTTAAATTTCGTAATTTTTATCCATTTTGTGTTCCCAGTAGATCAATTTTTTTTCCTTCTTTTTATTTTCAACTTGACATACTCCCTTCTTGTAGCAAAAGATGTGGAATATAAATTAAAAGATTTATATTTTGAGGAAGAAAATTTATTTTACATATTTTCCTCAAACTAAATACATTGTAATAAATATTATATCAAATTAAGTCACTGGGCTTATCATACTCTTCCTCACTCTCTTTGTGGTCAGATAAGACATAATTTCACTCCAAAAATGCAGCTTTTCTTCCAGAACATAAATTTAACTTTATTTCATATGATCCATTTTAAGATTATATGTAGTTTGGCTTTGTAGGCTAGTT
The DNA here is from genome assembly GCF_023897955.1 of Schistocerca gregaria. Lineage (NCBI taxonomy): Eukaryota > Metazoa > Arthropoda > Insecta > Orthoptera > Acrididae > Schistocerca > Schistocerca gregaria. Next base: position 133,522,899 of record NC_064928.1, read on the forward strand.
CCTTGGGTAGTTCTAGATTCACCTTAATATTTCTTACATAAAATCTATCAGTTCACATAGTTTTGATGTTTATCTTACACTGAGCTATCGGTGGTGTATCTTTATTGAAACTAAATTCATGATTGACAGGACAAAAGAAATCTTTTGCCTCTTTGGAACACATTTTCCATAAGAACTGTTACTAGAGGAAGCTTTTATGTAGAGTCTTGACCACCAAGTATTGTAGTCTGTGAAGTTCACTGTTTTTATGAGAACAACGTAAATTTGTCTTTCTTCTGTGATGATCCAAATATGAGTTTTATCACCTTACTGACAGTGTAATATCAATCCTGGTTTCTCAAGTTTTTCCTGATGATACCAAACTCTCCACACAGTTCACAACAGAAAGGGAACATGTCTAGGACATGATCTCTTTCTGCAGTAAGCAGTTAATTGTACCAAGTTACTAGAAGCACTTTATGACTTCTGCAATAACAGAAATTTTGAAAATTTTTGACCTGTTGTTTTTCTGCAGTTAGCTATTCCTGTGGATGTTAGGAGAAAAACAACTATTTCGAAAATGTGTAGCTTTACACATTCTACTCTCAGCTTATGTGTTGGAAAAGCTAGGGCCTGTCTACTACCAATATTAGAATTACCATTCATAGTGTTTACACTGACTGTAAATCTCAAATTGTAAGAATGGCTAACGAGTCATTCTTGTACTTTTTTTTATACATTTGAGAAAGTTCAGTTTGTGAAAAGTTGAGTTCATCCCAAATTCACTCTGGTTGTTCAACAACCACAAATATCATTAGGGAGCATATATATTGGCATGTACTTTTAAGAATCTGTAATCCCTGAAGAGGTTTATAGAAGATATTTGGCTACCAATTATAAATGATATTCTCATTGCACACTTCTATAGAACACCTTTTTTGACCTTAGCTGCAATGCCCCAGAAGATTACGCCATATTACATAATTTAATGAAGGTATGCAATATTTCATATAAAAAAGTATTTGTTTCAATGACACACAAAATGTTTTGCCTATTCTGTGAGTACTGAAACAAATGGAAATATTAAAAAATATAGTATGTTAACAAAGCCTACTGCTACCATGGTAAACATCGGTTTATAAACTAGAGTTACAAGATACTTACATCTCAAATTGCATCTTTCTGTCAGTGATATCCGTAAATATGTGTGATATCGCCCGAAAGTATCTGTCAGTATGTTTTGTTCCTCAACGCTCGCTTTCTCTTTCACTAAGGCCTGAAATGAAAAAAAAAAGTTTAATATTAAAAACTATTCCCTTAAAAACAAATTTGATGTCTTACAGGGCTTGCCCACTATAGTAACCTTCACTTTGTATTACTGTGGCGAATATTTATCATACACGACAAAAAAAGGTAGCGAAGTCCGAGCAGTTAGACAGCTGTTATAAATATGCACAACAGAGCACTGAATGCATTAATTTCAATGATAACCGGCATAGTTTTTCACTCTTGAGAACTATATATGACACTCAAAAGATGCGTGAACGTTCTTATATTATGCAACAGATATCTCTTCCACTGTTAGCAAACAATGTTATTTTTAAAATGCTTACACCGACAGCAGAAATCTGCGAGTTGTTGGCATCTGTAAACAGACTCCTGGACACGCATGTTGTGCGCTTCAGCATACGCAGTAACATCACAGGAAATTCTTCTATGCGTTTGTTTCGTAACAGGCAGCGAGTTTTCTGAACAGAAGTCGGGAGAGCACTTGCATGAATACACTCATACAAAGGAGTACATTTATCTTGGACTGCAGACGAAGAAAAACACCAATTTAATCTCGACGATTAGAAAGGATTAAACTTTGAGAGCGTCAGTAGGTAGTCGTACACGAGACACGATAGACGACACGTAAAGAAATTGTTTTCTCACGGCGCGTGGGAAGTCTGTGGGTCTGTTATTCGAGTTGTGCAGTGATAGCAGACGTGTTGTGTATATGCAACAGCGTCGCTCTCCCAATTAGTCTCTATTCTTCCCAGGCTTTTCATGGTCGCACGCAGACTCTCTCTGCGGGGCTTGTCGTTCCCCCTTTTCGTCCTCTGCCTTATCATCTCCTCTCCCTCTTTGCGTAAACTTGGCCTTTGAAAGCACCAAGTCAGCTGATACACAAGTAAACAACAAAGACGAAGAAGAAGGGGGAAAAAAAAAACACACCCTCTTCTGCGCAGGCGCTACGCTGCACCTCACAGAGAAAGAGTTAACAGCCAGTGTAATTAGACCTCGCTGACGTCACAAAGATACAAACGCAAAGGCGGTAACGTGACATTGCATGTCACTCTGACGTAGCAGTTCAACAAGCCATGGCACCATACCTTCTTTTTGACATGACTTGAATTCTTACACTGCAGAAATTTTGCGACTGTGAAATAAATGTTTCGATTATTAGTTTAATAAGAGCTCTTAGCAGTGACGAATCTCATTTATGTATTTGGCCTACAACGAACTTACGTTGTGCGTCGGAGAGTACAAAGTGTACCGTTTTGCTACCACCACTGAAATGAAAATCCACCGAAATTTATTATTAATGGCATTTCTCCTTTTTTATATTACACTTATTTTAGGTATGCCATTGAAAGAAAGTACTTGCTTCTGAACTATGGATTTAATGCTGCAAAGGAGTACATGGCTATCTCTACTACGTTTTGGTTACTAGATTTACATTTCAAATTTATAATACCCACAGTGTGATTTGCTATGTGCGCATGTATTCCGCCTGTCTAAAACACTGGCAAAGTCCAGTGTCTTAATTGTGAAAGATTTTAACACAGAAGTGTACAAATTAAAATTATCTGCTGTTTTGATATTTTCATTGAAAATGCCGTTCGAAATTTGTCTTCAAGCATACGTTTATTTCTATCACAAAAGTTCCGTTAGTCACAAGCCATGATAGAACAGCCACATCGCGATTACCTCTTGATTCTGAAGCTCAACAATCACATTAACTTTCAAAGGAACTACGAAACCGTCAGAGTAGCACAGAAGATTTCAAAGAGGCGCAAAAATTGGCAACTCGCTTTAAATGCTCAGAAACGTAAAACTGTGCACTTCACAAAACGAAAAATCGTAGTATCCTATGACTATAATATTAATGAGTCATTGGGGTGTAATCTAGCTCGCGTCCTTAGTGGAAAACTACACGTGCAGCCCGGGTAACGGTAAATGAGCTAGAACGAATAGGCAGCCAGACCACATATTGGATTTCCTGGCTACAGACGTGCAGACAAACCAAAATCAAAAAGCTTTAAAAAGTGGACCTTTTCAGGACCAACTGATTAAAAGACTTGGCTCTTCAATCCGAGTATTAAATTTAAAAATAGAAGTTTTTAGCCGAGCTGAAAGAGAGTACATGTCTAAAGTCCTAGTAGACAATGATACTGCCGCAGTTCTAATCCAGGAAGCACTTGCTCCAACTATGAAAGAAGAGGTAGGATCCATGGCTACGATCTTATGGGTGATACATATCACAGTGTGTATGGTGTTGCCACCCATGGAAGGAGCAATATCGAGCATGCTACCCTCATATCGACAAATACAGAAAATGAGATCCATCAAGTCTCTATGCAAGTGGAGGAGACCATTATAAATAATATTCACAAGCCACCAAATGTGCCACAGCCACTGGATGTTCTGCCAATTACCTTCCAGCCATCGATTTATGCTGGAGATTTTAACAGTCACCATAGTCATCGGACTATGCACGTGACAATGAATGTGGTGTTGCACTCACCGACTGAAATGAATATGAAAATCGATACGGTACCTGGTTTATGGTGCCAAGGATTTGGGAACTTTCAGATCGGCCACTTGAGATTACAACCCGGATCTCTGCTTTGTGTCCTGGGACTGCAGCGGGCACCCAGTGCCTGTTTCCAGAGAAGTCATACCTAATTTCACTCACAGTCAGCACAGGCCAGTAATACTCGATATGGGGCTCTCTGTCCCAATAGCGAGACCTGTACCACAGCCCAGATGGAATTTTTGCAGGGCTGATAGGCGGAGTTTTGCTGACCACCTAGATAAATACATCTGTTTTATTCCACCAGAACCTAAAAACTACCCTCGATTCGTCGGGGCTGTTCTTACTGCTGCTGAGAAGTTTATTCCTCGTGGGTACAGAAAGAAATATATTCCAGGCTGGAATGAACATTGTAAACAACTTTGTGAACAGTATAATGGAACTGGCGTCAGCGATATTGCAGACGACCTCCTCCAAAGTCTTGATGCTGCTAGAAGGGTACGATGGTGTGAGATGCTAAAAAATGTAAACTTCAGACATTCAAGTAGAAAGGCATGGAGCCTTCTGCACAAGCTTGGCAGATCCTCCAATAAACCCGGGCAGAAACCTGATATTTCAGGTAATCAAATCGCTAACCATATAGTTGAAACATCTAGATCATCCTGTGACAAAAACATACTTCTAAAATAAAACAAGAACTTACCTCTCTAAAAGCTCAGTACCCAAAAGAACCCAATTTCTCTTCACCATTTACACTGGCTGAATTGGGTGAGGTCTTGAAACAAACTAAATATGGTAAAGCAGCTGGTCTGGATAATATATACCCAGAATTTCTCATAAACAAGGGTAATGGTGGAAAAATTGGCTGATCCGCTTCTTCTCCAACATTCTAGATAGTGGAACGCTGCCCATAGAGCTAAAGAGAACAAAAATAGTGGCAATTTGAAACCAGCTAGCCACCCTCAAAGCTTCAGTCCAATTTTTCTTTTGAGCTGTACTTGTAAAATTTTGGAGATGCTCATCTACAGGATGTTACAAAAAGGTATGGCCAAAGTTTCAGGAAACATTCCTCACACACAAATAAAGAAAACATGTTATGTGGACATGTGTCCGGAAACGCTTAATTTCCATGTTACAGCTCATTTTAGTTTCGTCAGTATGTACTGTACTTCCTCGATTCACCGCCAGTTGGCCCAATTGAAGGAAGGTAATGTTGATTTCGGTGCTTGTGTTGACATGCGACTCATTGCTCTACAGTACTAGCATCAAGCACATCAGTACGCAGCATCAACAGATCAGTGTTCATCACAGACGTGGTTTTGCAGTCAGTGCAATGTTTACAAATGCGGAGTTGGCAGATGCCCATTTTATGTATGGATTAGCACGGGGCAATGGCCGTGGCGCGGTACGTTTGTATCGAGACAGATTTCCAGAACGAAGGTGTCCTGACAGGAAGACGTTCGAAGCAATTGATCGGCGTCTTAGGGAGCACAGAACATTCCAACCTATGACTCGCGACTGGGGAAGATCTAGAATGACGAGGACACCTGCAATGGACGAGGCAATTCTTCGTGCAGCTGACGATAACCCTAATGTCAGCATCAGAGAAGTTGCTGCTGTACAAGGTAACGTTAACCACGTCACTGTATGGAGAGTGCTACGGGAGAACTAGTTGTTTCCGTACCATGTACAGCGTGTGCAGGCACTATCAGCAGCTGATTGGCCTCCACGGGTACACTTCTGCGAATGGTTCATCCAACAGTGTGTCAATCCTCATTTCAGTGCAAATGTTCTCTTTACGAATGAGGCTTCATTCCAACGTGAAAATTGTAAATTTTCACAATCAACGTGTGTGGGCTGGCGAGAATCCGCACGCAATTGTGCAATCACGTCATCAGCACAGATTTTCTCTGAACGTTTGGGCAGGCATAGTTGGTGATGTCTCGATTGTTCTTCCACCTACGCTCAATGGAGCACGTTATCATGATTTCATACGGGATATTCGAACTGTGCTGCTAGAACATGTGGCTTTACAAGTACGACACAACATGTGGTTCATGCACGATGGAGCTCCTGCACATTTCAGTCGAAGTGTTCGTACGCTTCTCAACAACAGATTCAGTGATCGATGGATTGGTAGAGGCGGACCAATTCCATGGGCCCCATGCTCTCCTAAACTAACCCTCTTGACTTTCATTTATGGGGTTTATGGGGGCATTTGAAAGGTCTTGTCTCAACTCCGGTACCAAATGTAGAGACTCTTCGTGCTCGTATTGTGGACGGATGTGATACAATACGCCATTCTCAAGGGCTGCATCAGCGCATTAGGGATTCCATGCGATGGAGGGTGGATGCATGTATCCTCGCTAACGGATGACATTTGAACATTTTCTGTAACAAAGTGCTTGAAGTCACGCTGGTACATTCTGTTGCTGTGTGTTTCCATTCCATGATTAATGTGATTCGAAGAGAAGTAATTAAATGAGCTCTAACATGGAAAGTAAGCGTTTCCAGACACATGTCCACATAACATATTTTCTTTCTTTGTGTGTGAGGAATGTTTCCTGAAAGTTTGGCCGTACCTTTTTGTAACACCCTGTATAACAGAATTAGCCGCTTCATTCTGGAACATATTCCAGCTGAGCAAGCGGTGTTCAGGCCACAGAGAAGTTGCTACGACCAGGTACTGGCCCTAACAATTTTCACAGAGGCTGGTTTCCAAGAAAACGTAAAGATATCTGTCGCGTTCATAGACCTAACGACGGCATATGACACAGTCTGGCGAGAAGTGATGGTACGCAAATTACTAAAAACAATCCGGTGCTGAAAAACAGTAATCATCAACACCATGATAGACAACAGATATTTCCGTGTCTATCTGGGAGAAGATGTGAGTAAGGAGGTGAAATTAAGTAATGGTCTACCACAGGGCTGCGTCTTAGACACCCTACTATTCAGCCTATATATCTATGATCTCCCGAACACCAGGTTAACAAAATTGTGCTACACGGATGATATCGCTCTGCTTGTAAAACCAAGGATCTAGGACGAGCGGGGACAATTCTCACAGAATATGTACCTGTAATGAGTGCCTATTATAGCAAGTGGCGACTTAAATCCAGTACAAGTGAAACTGAAGTATGTACAGTCCATCTGACAAACGAACAAGCTAATGCAGAGCTTAGATTGAATCTTAGCAGAAACATTCTTTGCCATAACAAGTACCCCAAGTACCTTGCTGTCACCTTTGCCCAGGTCCCGAGTTAGAGTCTCGGTCCGGCACACAGTTTTAATCTGCCAGGAAGTTTCATACCAGCACACACTCCGGTACAGAGTGAAAATCTCAGCCGGCCGGAGTGGCCGTGCGGTTGTTGACACTACAGTCTGGAACCGAGCGACCGCTACGGTCGCAGGTTCGAATCCTGCCTCGGGCATGGATGTGTGTGATGTCCTTAGGTTAGTTAGGTTTAATTAGTTCTAAGTTCTAGGCGACTGATGACCTCAGAAGTTAAGTCGCAAACTGCTCAGAGCCATTTGAACCATTTGAAAATCTCATTCTGGTTTTGGCATTGTTTTGCGCTTAAAAATGACCACTGGATTAGGCGTAGTACCGTCAGCACAACATGATAGAACAACAATGTGATGCATCCATGGCAAAATTCTGTTACTCGGCACATCAAATGTCAGAGGAGTTAGTTACACACCGCTATTCTTTCGATGTTGAGTAACAAGGCTGGGGAAAGATGATATTTTCTCTTCATACTCTCGTGGCATTTTCTGAGATATTTTGATTTTGGTTCGTATGCTAAATCGATGACTCTACATAAACTAGTAGTAGCAACCAACTCCAATCAAGTTCCACTGCAGCGCTAGCTTACCACCGTGTATTTGAATCATCTTTGTATTAATTCCAATGCCATTTTGACGATGTCCTTGAACCTATTGCAATATGTCATCTCCTAATTTTGACAATTTCGCATTCAGTTCTCTGATTTTCACATGTAGTCTTCCTAATTTTTTTTCAGTTCTTATTTATTAGCGCGCCAATCACGGGTTCTTTTTTTCTGTTGGTGAAGGATCGAAGTGCTTCTCAGCCGTTTGGCTTCCATATTCGTCTGCATATTCTACTACTCCCATTTATAGCTCGCATCATATGAATATCTTTTATTTTTTCCTTTATGAAACTAGCCACTAACAGAAATATCGAACTGCTACTGAGAACACAAATCACGTTCAATTCAAGTTCACCGCCACCGTAGACTGCAATGATGCATCATGGGCTAGACAGTGTTCTGGGTTTATGATAGCAGGGCATGACGGAGACAGTGTTAAGCTACGTTTTCCTAACTGCGGGAGTTTTCCACAGCATGCTGCATCAAACGTGTGCGAGACCCCGCTGTCTACTCGCAAATGCAAACATACAAGACCTTTTTCCTTGGGTACAGAGAATGCAGTGCCGCAGCGGGCTCCGCTTGCGAGAAACACTTGCGTGCTTCGGGAGGAGTCTGTCCCGCAAAATTGTTCAGGGCGATCCCAGATGAACAGGCAGGCTTTTGACCAGGAAGAAGTTGTACTGACCAGATGTTGTCACTCACTACTTACATTGAGGCGGGATTCCAGAGAAAATTGAAAACATCAGTCGCCTTTATTGACCTCTCAGCAGCTTACGACACTGTGTGGAGGGAAGGCATCATGTACAAAATTCTTTGAGTAATTCCCTGCAAATCTATAGCACGCTTAATAGACAGCATGCTCAATGATCGGGTGTTCCAAATAAGTGTGGACATTGACTACAGCTCCATCAAAAAACTAAAGAATGGCTTACCACAAGGATCAGTGCTTGCACCACTGCTGTTTAGGCTCTATATTGCAGACCTGCCGGAAACACAATCAAGAAAGTTCAGGTATGCTGACGATTGGGCCCTCGCTACAAGATGTAGCACAATTGAAGCATCTGAGGTTATCCTAACGAAAGACCTTAAGATAAAGGGTGAATATTTCCGAAAGTTTACACTTCAACCAAATGCTTCCAAAACAGAGTTTAGTTGCTTCCATCTCAAGAACAAACTCGATGGAAAGGAACTCAACATTCGATTTGAAAACACCGTTCTCAGTCATAATAAAACTCCGAAGTACTTGGGCATGACGCTGGACAGAACACTATCTTTTAAAGAGCACCTAACAAAGATTGCCGAAAAATTAAAGACAAGAAACAACATTATTCAAAAGCTCTGTGGTACTACCTGGGGAGCAACGACCTCCACTCTCCGCACCTCTGCTTTAGCAATTGCATTCCCGGCTGCCGAATACTGTGTTCCGATTTTGGTAAACAGCCCACATGTAAAAGAGGTAGATGTCCAGTTGCATAACACTCTAAGGATGATTTCTGGAGTAATTAAACCCACTCCAACGCAATGGATCCCAATATTAAGCCACATCCTGCCGCCACACCTGCTATGTACTGACGCCCTAGTACGTGAATACAAAAACATCATGGGAAATCGAACCTTGCCAATCCACCAAGACATTGAGGCTGCAAACACTAATAGGCTTAGATCTAGGAACACGCCAACAAGAACAGTAAGGAACTGTGTACAAGAAGGTTTCAGTATCACAAGCGCATGGTCTGAAAAAGGGAACGCATGGCAAAATCATAACATGCCTTCCATCACACAAAAGCCACCTGGTTTTGACCTACCACGCAAAACGTGATCCACTCTAAATAGGATTAGAACTCGTCATGGCAGATGTGCTTACTCCCTGTATAAATGGGGTAAAATATCATCCCCTCAGTGAGACTGCGGAGAAAGTCAGACCATCAGCCACATTGTTGAAGAGTGTTCCAGAAGAGCCTATAATGGGAGCCCCGACGACTTCCTGCTCGCAATTCCAGAGTCGATAGATTATATTAATAATTTGATATTTGTTTGTAATCCATAAACTTTGTTATATTAGTAATGATGGTTTGCAATTATTAACGTTTGTTCAGTGATTTGTATGCTTGTTTCTTATGTGTCTGTATCGCCATAGCATAAATAAATAACTGGAGGTAGTCGAACTGGGCAGCAGCTATACGACGGCTGCACTGTTTTGTTTCGTGCACACAGGCAACAACAGACATTTTTTAACAGAGTTGTTACACAGGGTGTTAAAAAAGTCTCTCCGCAGTGCCACTGCTGTGTGATTGTTCGCCTGCCTGGGTTACTTCCATTTAGATAAAAATAAGAGGAGTTGTCATGACGTCACAAACTTGAAGCCGATCCAATTGAAGATCCGCCATGTTAGCTACCCCAGAACATTCGCTTCTGGTGGTTTGATTCCGTGTAGTCGTGAAGTGTTTTAATAAAAAATGCCGGCTTCCGTCGCTTACGGGTGTACTAATCATTCTGATTGTAGTCTAAAGTTTAAACAAATCACATTTCATTCGTAAGTGGACTTATTTAAGCGCTATCTTCTTATATACTTGAAATTCTGATGCACTGTAAAGTTTTACAGTATGGTTATATTTATGTGATTTGACGTTAGATTTCCGATCAATCCAATGCGAAGAGCTCTCTGGAGGTGAGCAATACACTTGGTTTTCCTTGTTTGATTATTCACAAGTAACTGAAACGTTCTGGCAAGAAATATCCTGGAAATTGGGACTAATGTTTTAAATGCAATAATATAGTATAAAAGTATGGTAACTACGTGTAGTTAATTAAATCTTCAGTAAAATGTGTGGAACACCTGTTACAGTGGCTAACTTATAAGTACTTAAAGGGTTACATATTTGTTAAAGCAAAGTTCTGTGTGTAAGTATAGGCTATTTAGATCATTACATTAATAACTGTGTTGTCGTGTTACCCTGTAAATTGCTGTTATTTGCCACACTGAATGTCACTTGGTAGGTACAATTTAAAAACAAAGCAGATGTGTAAACTAGAATGGGTCTGACGATCTTAAATTCACTTCTTTTCCCTCGTAATTTAAGGAATCTTTCACTTTGTTGACGTGACAGCTGGCTTGTTTATATCATCCCTGCATAAACCTATGGGACACCAAAGGAAATCAGGTAAGTTTCGTGCAAACTTGAACATTTAAAATTTACATTTGACTTGAAAATGCAACGAATACAAATCAGTGCCTCTAAACTATCAATCATTGCTTTTGGAGTTCTGGCTTTATCAGTTATCGACACAAACACAATGAAAGTGAATAGAAATGGATTACGAAAGCACGCTTTTCATAGCACATACTTCCGTTCTCGATTATTCTAAGTGTATGAACAAGAAGGCATTACAGTACTGAGGCCAGAAGCGTCATATTTCCGTGTCGTATTACTGTATCGAATACGCATTTAAGACCAGATAAACGTTTGAAGTTGCGTTCCTTTTGCTGTATTTTTCACTAAAACAATGTAACATTTACTATATAAAACAAATATCGCGTGCACGCGACAGAAATAACGAACAAGAAGCAATTTTTAACACTTGTCTGCTAATGTTTTGGGGAATACAAGATGGCGGCAGGCCCCGCCCACTGGCTTCAAAACAACGTACAGCGGAAATCTGTAGCGCCATCTCACCTTATTCTACCTCCATGGTTACTTCCATGGAGTCCATGGTTACTTCCCCCTTCAAGTGGACTCTCCCAACATTCCACTGTTTATCGTTTATCTCAGCCAGCGTCAGTAGTATCGTTGGTGTGTGACGTTACGTGTGAAACGTCCCCTTAGAAAAATTATACATAACTGTGCTTAAACTGACACACAATATTTTTTTAGCACAACGCAATCTGACTTTTAATAATCCCTATAAAAGAATGGTCCTGACTAACATTAACCTATAACTTTCACAAATCACTTACCTCACCAAAAATCTTCGTTACTCGAACTACTGCAATACAGCGAGCGCCACTACTGCCAGATAAATAAAAGATTCAAACTACGGAAGTCACTAACTACTGATAGGCACAGTTAGCAAATGAAAGATTTTAATAGAGAACAAACAATGTATTTACCTTAATAGTCAGAATATATATATCAGTTCATGACATCCATTCTTACAAATTTCAAAACTCCGGCATCTCTCTCCCTACATCCACCACTGCTGGCGGATCACCTCCAACTGCGCAATGCTATGCGCTGTTCACATCCAGCTGTCCAACACTACAATGGCGAGTATTACAACAGTGCCAACCAGCCACTGACTGCACACAGCACAGCCAGTGATTTTTCATACAGAGCGCTATGTCGCTTTACCAATAAAAAAACCTAAACAGTCTATTTACATAGTAGCCCCCATGCTCCCCACAAAAAAAAATTACAAATTGTTTTGGGCAGTGGCCAATATAGATTTGAAATTTTTTTCATAATTACAATAACAAAGAAATGAAATGCACACACTTATCGATACAATGTTGGTCAAAAGCTAAAATTTTCTCACAGTCCATAAAGACAGTCCTGATCGTTCATCACAGTAAAATAGCAGTGGTTTTGCTCAATGTCTGAGCAGTAAAAGAAAATGCACATGGAAGTAGTGGATTTCCACACAGTCTTGAAGAGGTAGTGTTGTCCTTCCAATGGAAAGACAGTGCTGACTCTTGACATGCTGACAGGTAATGGGCCACAACAGAGTAAATCCACAGCAGAGTCAGTCGAAGTTTTGAAGAATATTGGTAGGTTGGTCATCACAGAGCAGACCCACTGTAGTCCTAGTAGAGATTATGGTATTGGTGGACCACCAGAGGTGCAGACCCAGTGCAGTCCTTGTAGAAATAGTGGTATTGGTGGATCATCAAAGATGCAGACCCACTGTAGTCCTTGTAGAGATGGCTAGCAGCCAACTGTTGCGACTGTGCAGGTGCACAATCACCATTGGAGAGTCTTGTGGACAATATAGCAAGTCCATAAACCACCACTTGTCCACTCACAAAGAATTTGTTTGAAATGTCCTTAGAACCAGCAATGCTGTTATCCAGTCCCTTGCTGAATTATTAACACATTTGCAAACACTATCAGTCCCTAATTCTCACATATTGTCCATATACTATGACCAACAGAAACGTGTGCAGTGAAATGTAATTTACAAGTTACTTAATTTGATGAACTGGTGTCAATTACAATTTTATAACATACGAATACAATAACAAAGGTACAAAATACATTATTAAAGAACATAACAATACAGATAAATTTGTAGTAGTACAGGCTTTACAAAAGAATAGAAATATACATACACATCAGTGTTACAAGAATTATGACATAAGTATATACATAAAGATCAGAATAACTTTTGAAACATCAACTTCACATATGAGCAACAAAACAGAACAGATAAATAATGTCTAAACATCTTTACAAAGTAAATAACATATTATTAGAAAACTTCTACAACATAAATCTTATTAGCTAAACACATAAAGACAGGACAAACACAGATTCACATAGGGTAATAACACAAAATACGGGACAGGGTTTGTTTTCAGTGTGACATATGGTACTGCAGTCCAACCCAAAACTTCATCCTGTAGATCTTTCGTCGTATCTCAACATTTGTTTCCACCAAAAATATCCTATCCAAGCATGCTTTCTGTATTTTGTTCACAACCTCTTTCAAAAATAGTTTTTTCTCCACTGTACACTACTTTTTTGGCCAAATCATTTTCTTATAACTTCTCAATGCATTTCTTCCAATTCCTCATAGTTAGTTTCTTATATAGTCTACCCCCTCTTAAGCTAACTTAAAATGAGCTCAGATGCTAAACTAAGGGACGAGGCAATGCAGCAGCACAAAACAATTAATAAAAACAGCAATGAAAAAAATGGAAGTTGTCAAAGCAGGCAGCAATATTACAACTAATATAAAGCAATTAAAAAAAATGGGAGTTGTCAAAGCAAGCAGCAATATTACAACTAATATAAGGCAATGTGCAGCAAACAAGAAAAATAAATCCGTAGTAAAACTGGCTTAACAGAGTAATACAAAGTCATATGTAACATTATGCCTGGCAAACAGCAGCAGCAAATGCAATAACTTTTACCTAAACATGACAAAGCTCAAGCAGAAAAAATATTACAGTAAAAATGACCATGTTTAATACCTACGTCACATCTTAATACTAGAGTGATCCATAACGATAACTTACTCTACGAAAAACTACCAAGTAGTTGAAAAGAAAATTATGTATGCAGTTCCTGTGAATGGAAATGTCTTTTTGTGCTCCCTCATTTTTTTGGAAGTGTATCACATTATTATTATGTACTGGATCTGTAGACAGAAAATATTTATATTAGTACATCTATAAAATTTTATTTTAACCAATGCTGCAGTGCAGCTAGAAACTAGATATTGAACAAAATAGACAAAGCAAGGCGTGAAACGTCATTCACTAGCCACATGGCGTATCATAGTGCAGTAAACAAGCTTTCAACTAGTAAGACAATAGACATGAAATGTTTCTCATCATTTCATTTCAGTAAATATCATAAATTAAGAACTTCACAGTGTAATCATGTTTTCAAGTTTGAGGGTGTCGTATTTACGATGCTTTCTACAATGGAATGTCAATAGCGAGGATAATGGCCTCTTTTTTTTCTCTCCACCTGTGCCTCTGACAGGCACACACTAATGGCTTTTTTCAAGCCGTCTGTCGTGGAGCTGGGTGCTCACGACACATTACGTGCAGGTGGTCACTTAACTTTCTTACCGAAATATTTACGACAGCAGTTTCCGCTACAGTGACAGTCTCATATAAAAATATTTCACAGGTCAAGAATTTGCGTTACAAATCTTTAGAAACAAAATCCTTTAAATATAATAGTCTCCAAAAAATTTTCGCCAGCACAGTGGTACATTTACGCATATATATACACATTTCATAACTCTTAAAGAACGATTCTCGGTTTCCAACATCCTTTTTCACAAACCAGAGTCCCTAACCACTACTCATTATTCCTTACCTTATTACACATATACATATTCGTCGACACTTCTTCAATATTTCATCATAACAGATACGTAGCATAACCAAATAACTCATATAGCATCAGCTTAAACATACCTCAGCAGCATAATTCAAATCGTCGTCGTGATAATAACATCATAATCCCTCAGTCAACTCTCAAAAACGTCATAGCTTTCTGCAATAATTTCAAAGCCTAAAAAAAAATTCTCTGCTCATGTCAAAAGTGTCATCTACTTCAAACGTACTTTAAAAATCATGATCTCATATCAAATATGCCATTCAAAGCTCTCATAGTATCACATTGTTTCCGAAAAAATATGAACAGTTCACAAAGTAAAGACAAAATACAATTTCGTAAGTGTGAAGTTATCCAACTGTGTAATTACGTAAACAACTGTCACTGATGTAGTAAAATGAATGTTTGTCTCTCCCAGTTAAATGATCAGATAGCTGTGTAATTAATGTGTTAGAGAAATATGGTACCGATGTGTAAAGTTGTATAAGCAAATACCATATTAGCTAGGGCTCCTTGTGCTTGCCATACACATGGTGCACAAAGTAAGCGTGTACCCCCCTGAGGATTAATGTAATTATATCCTCAGGTGTTACAGATTACAGCAATGGAATGAAATGTATCACGGAAAACCTTTGTATCATTGTATTTCAAATATCTTTAAAAATAAATGTTTTAAGTACAAAATTAATCACTCAAATACGTCTACTGTAGCGCTAAACTGTGCGTCTTGTTGTAATATAATTATGTGGAAGTGTCGTAGTTATCGTCCTCTGTAAGCAAAGTTCTGCAGAAGTCAATGTACTTACCCCATGATAAACAAAAGTGAAATGCTTTGCGTATAGATATCGTAGTTACTACGCTTATTGCCTTGATGAAGTAAGTACTGTACTGTAACGTATTGTTGTGCTACAGAAAAGGCTGTCTCATTGTAGCTATACCACAAAGTTATTACTAAAACGTGTTTTTCTTTCCAGAAGAATACAGAAAAACTGTGCAGATATTACTAAAACATGTTTTTCTTTCCAGAAGAATATAGAAAAACTGTGCATATATAAAACAGATACACCGCAAAAGCACAATATAAATTGTGTCACACATTAGTAGCGTCGTGATATAATCGTGTAGCTATCAAAGAAATCAAATGCTAAGTCATCTTTAATCTTACAGAAAGTACTTCAAATAAAGAATGTCTTCTCAACTAAACCAAAATGTTGCATTAAAATCTCATTAACAGTATATGTTCTAAGTATGTAAGCCTTATAGTCATTACTTAATCGTGCACCTAACAAGCAAGAATGTACAAATAACAACACTGTGTCGTCTGTTCACTATAAAAATGCATTCGTAATTTCTGTTTAAAAATGTTCCCTACGTTCTAGACTGGATAGTTAACTTCAGAACATTGTTGCATGTTAACAGTTTCTCAGTGTGACAAAGCATACTATAAATGTGAAGTGAAATGTTTCATGGCAAAGACAAAGTTAAAAAGCAGATTATCTCTCAATAAACGGTTTTACATGTGAAATGTGGTGTGAAACTTTACTGTTCCTAGTACGCAGACTGTCAACTGAAAAGCAATTATCATGTGATTACGTCGGTAAGGAACATTGGAATTTTGCTCAAGGTTAGCTTATGTTATTTTTCTCTGAGCCGGCCGGCGCACGCGGCTGCCTGCGGTGCGAGTCATTGTCTGTTTCTTTGTTGGCGCGCGTTGTTATTGGGATTAGGAGACCTAACTTCTACAAATTCATCTGATCGCGAGGGCCCTGCTATGTTTGAATCTCGCCAGTTCTGGTGCAATTCAGGTCTGTCGTTACGATCATATCTTCTGTCGTCATGTCGGTAATTTCTATAATTAATTTCTTGTCGGTCACGTGGTGGAGAATTTCTCCCTCGTAACTGCTCGGTGGACTATTGCGACAGAAGTTATTCTGTCTCCCCTGATAATAATTGTTTTTGTTCCCATATTGTCTGTTTCTCTGATTGTCTCTGTGATAGTCATTATTGCGGAGAGGCGACCTTTACCTATAATTATTACTACTCTTGCAACGGTTGCCAAACGGGTGGTGTCTGTTTTGGTCACGATTTACGTTGCAAGAATAGCCTTGTCGTGTATTAGTACTGTCATCGCGGAATTGTGACAGATGTGACCTGTAATTGTTGTACTCCTGTTTTCGCGTTCCACGATTGTCAGTGTCAATTTCCAGTTCGTGTAAGAGTCACTGAAAAGCTTCAATGTCGTCTTTGCAACGTCCTGCCAAAATAATATGCCGTAAATGTTCAGGTAATTTGATTAAGCAAATGCGGATGAGTTCTGAGGGGCTGTATGGGTTTGAAAGATACTGATTCTTATGTAATACGTCTTCGAAATATTTGACAAGACTGTAAAATCAGATTGTTCGAAATGTTTCATCATTATTATGCTATGTTTTACTCGGTCTTGTGTAGCTTGAGACCAATATGCTGAGAGGAAGGCATGATAAAATTCTCCTTCACTGTGACAATCGTGAATGCCCGATCGCGTTCTTACAGCTGGTTCATTCTCCAAGTAGCCACACATAAATTCTAATCTGTGCTCTAATGACCAGTTGGGAGGAAAACAATGAGAGAATTGATGAAGCCACGCATGTGGATGAATGTCGTTGCCAGAATTCTTAAATGTTTTGAATTTACGTGTAGTAATGAACAGCTTATAGTTAAAATCATCATGTCCGCGAGTCGCATGTCGGTCATTGTCACATCGTTTCGTCGGTTCCATCTCAAAATTCGGTGCACCTTGCCAATTTCTTTCATAATTTTCGAAGTGCCTTGTGTTATTATTTTGTGGCTTTTCCGTATTTCTATGTCCCTCTTCCCGTATTGGAGCGCGAGTGTCCTCTGAAATACGTAATTGTTGTATTACCTGTGTCAGCTGATCTTGTACTTCCCGGATTTCTCTTTGGTGTTGTGTATTAATTTGATTCTGATTTTGTTTGAATTTCCTAATTTGTTCGCACTCTTCTGTGTCATTCAGATCACCATCTACCTTTGCAGATAAGTTAATGAACTGATCCGAAAATTTGGCTACTTTCTCCAATAGTGTACTTATTTCCTCAGTGTGTTTTTCTGAACCAAATTTCAGAGTGTCCATTTGTGTTGAAATCGTATCTACTGTGTCCTTTAAGTTTTCCTTAGTTTTTGCAAGTTGCGTAACCGAATCTGTAGATGCAACTGAGTCAATTTTAGCTTGCAAGGTCTCATGATTTTCATGAACAATAGTTTGCAATTCTTTTATGGCTGCTTCGTGATTCTGTAATGCATTTTCATGCCGCAAAAAATAGGTTGAAAATGCTTACAAATTTGTGTTTTTACGTCATTACAGACTTTTTGACATTTCGATTCGATTTTATGCAACTCAGTAGTTAAATCTTCACGTGTTTGTTCAAGCGTATGTTCCACTGAGTCTAACTTTCGAAGCTTTTGTTCCATTGTGTCTAACTTTTGAAGATTTTGTTCCATTGTGTCTAACTTTTGAAGGTTTTGTCCCATTTGTTTCTGATTTTGTTCAAGCGTTGTGTTAACTTTTGAAGATTTTGTTCCATTGTGTCTAACTTTTGAAGCTTTTGTCCCATTTGTTGCATTAATTGTAATAACAATGCACTGGTGTCTGAAACATGTTCCATAGTCCTATTCGGCAATGCATTTGCTCCGGCAATATACGCAGTTTGAAAAACAGAAAATGTGTCTTGTCTTATTTGAGAAAACGGTGAGGACGCAAAACCTGAATCTACAGTATTTGCAATATTGTGTCCTGTCATTTCGGAATCCTGAGGCGAGCTGTTGCCGACCGATCTATCGATAATGCTTCCCTGTTCACTAATTGTTTCACTGCCTACACCATTATTTGCAGCCCGCTCCATTTCCCTATGCACAATTACCAAATTACTAATTTGAACAATAGTTAATTCATTACATGGTGGGTCTAACACACTGCTTTCGTCTTCACTGTCATTTCTCAGTTTACTTTGGAGCCTAGTATTACGTTTATCACACACCATTATTGTCACAACATTTCACATGATAACACAGAAAAACACAATTTGAAGAACAAAAATAAGAGAACACATTAACATAGCACTGAAAATAATATCTAGTTCATTGCAAGCGCAGCTGCGAAATACTTGGTGCAAACCTACATGCATGCCACAACTGTTTTACTGTACAAGAATGAAAAGCTACAACTACAGAGGAAATTCTCTCTACAATTACGTGCTAGCAATAAACAAAGGCTACACTAACTACACAAACTACAAGAAAAAAATCAGAAGATTCGTGAGGTATCCTCGGCTAAGGGTCGACATATGAAACATCCCCTTAGAAAAATTATACATAACTGTGCTTAAACTGACACACAATATTTTTTTAGCGCAACGCAATCTGACTTTTAATAATCGCTACAAAAGAATGGCCCTGACTAACATTAACCTATACCTTTCACAAATCACTTACCTCACCAAAAACTTCGTTACTCGAACTACTGCAATACAGCGAGCGCCACTACTGCCAGCTAAATAAAAGATTCAAACTACGGAAGTCACTAACTACTGATAGGCGCAGTTAGCAAATGAAAGATTTTAATAGAGAACAAACAATGTATTTACCTTAATAGTCAGAATATATATATCAGTTCATGACATCCATTCTTACAAATTTCAAAACTCCGGCATCTCTCTCCCCACGTCCACCACTGCTGGCGGCTCACCTCCAACTGCGCAACGCTACGCGCTGTTAGCATCCAGCTGCCCAACACTACAATGGCGAGTATTACAACAATGCCAACCAGCCACTGACTGCCCACAGCACAGCCAGTGATTTTTCATACAGAGCGCTATGTGGCGTTACCAAAAAAAAAAAAAAAAAACCTAAACAGCCTACTTACACGTGTTGACGTGAACGTTTAAGTTTAGTTCGTTCGTTTCGTTTTTGTTACTGTTAAAATGCTAATCACTGAAGAACGTGTGTTTTTAGTCGAACAAATGTTCAAAGCTGGCGGTAAATACGCAATTTCAGTTCGTCAAACATTTCATTCAGTTTTCCCGGAGACAAAACTCCCACATCGCGATACTGTGCGAGATTTGATTAACAAATTTCGAAGTGGGGGTTCAGTGACAGATGCACCGAGAAGTGGTCGTCCTTGTGTTTTTTCTGAGAATAAGCTACTCGATATTTCCGATAAAATGTCCGCGAGTCCGTACAAGTCAGTAAGAAAACGCGCCCAGGAAATCGATGTTAGCGTCGGAACGGCCCACACAGCTGTAAGGAAAGAAATTAGAACTTTCCCCATGCAAAGTGACAGTCGTGCAAGAACTGAAAAATATTGATCATGGCAAGAGACTACGTTATTGTCAATGGTTCAAAAATTTCGTTCAACAAAATTAAAGAGATATTCTTAATGAAACGTTTTTCACTGATGAGGCGTGGTCTCATTTATCCGTGTATATGAAATCACAAAATTCTCGTATGTGGAGTACTGCAAATCCATTGTGTTTTCATGAGGAACCACTTCAGTCTGTGAAAATAGGAATTTGGATTGCAATTTCTACACGTCGGATTGCGGGTCCCATATTTTTCAACGAAACAATAAACGCACAACAATACTGCAGTGATATTCTGTGCCGATTCGTAGGAGAACTTGTGTTAAGTGACATACTGAACGGTTATTATCAACGAGATGGTGCAACCGCGCATACAGCTCGCGTTTCAATGTCACTGTTTGCTGACGTTTTTGGTGATCGCATAATTTCACATGGACTTTGGCTTCGACGTTCGCATGATCTAACATCTCCTGAAATTTTCTTCTGGGATCGCATCGAAAGCAACATCTTTAAAAACCGTCTAATTACATCGATGAATTGAAAATTGCAATATCCACTTTCACTGCTTCTGTTACAGAAGAAATGTTACAGCTTATGTTTCTAAACATGATTAGACGAATTGAATTGTGTATTCGACAACAGGGGAGACACTTGCAACATTTAAGGTGAAAATTTGTAAATAAAAATGAATATTCAATAACTTAATAGCTTGTATTTCACTGAGTTTCATTTCGTTATGCTCACTGCGGCATACGGCACGCACAGCTAACAATCATATGGCACTGCGGAGAGACTTTTTGAACACCCGGTAGAAACAATCACCAGAAATTTCAGCTGACCGCTTCTTTGGTCCGAGGATGAGAACTTATCGAACTGGCTTCCGAAAAGCAAATGTTGTGGAATATGGCCGACGCCGAATGACAAAATCAAATGAAAAAGGACTTAATTTGGGCAGAAATCGGAAGAAAAATGAATAAAACAAGTAATTAGAAATGTCTTTTATCATGTTCGATGTATTTGTATTAATTTTTTAACCAAATTTATGATGAGTTGGATGTCGTTATTGTGATCAGTGCTGTGACCGTCGATTAAAATTCTGTCCATTGAAGGAATCAGTGAATCCACTTCTCACAGTATCCCTCAGCTTTGGCGTAACCGCCAGTTCCTGCCAAGGGTATCATATTGTCCTTGGGCAGTTCACTAATTTCTGATAGATCTGCGTTATAAGGTTGTTTGTCTTCAGTTAACGAAAGCAGATAATGAAATTGGTTGGGTATGGATCTGAGAAATTCCTAAAAACTTCTCCGTATCGTCGAGCAAATGTTTTGTACCTAAAATTTTATATGCTCTTTCTTCACGATGCAAGAACATTTGCCGCACTGCTTTGCGCATCCTGAGTATTCTTTCTAATAACGTATAGTCCTCTTCCTCTTTCCTAACTTCCACGTACTTTCGGAACGACAAAATTAACAGCTTTTTAGCTCGAGCACTGCACCGCATGTTCGGCTTTCACTGTCTCCGCTGCTACTGTTGCGCCGGACTTTGCAGAAAGCTCATCGCGGCGCGCAGGAAATAGCGTCGCGCCATTGAACCACACGAAACTGCTCTCGTCTACGAGAAGCTATAGCACCCCCCGACTTCCAGCAATCTGTAAAAATTATTGCAAGCCCTTCCGAAACTTTTTCTCGCCTTCACCCACAACAAAAATCGTAAATGGGAAAAGTTTGTCACTTACTACATTTTGGACGTTGGGGTGCTAAATTTTACGAGTCAGACGTTATAGTTTAATTTATTACTTCAGTATTACCGACTCTAGGCAACGGCCTTGCCGCAGTCGATACACCGGTTCCCGTGAGATCACCGAAGTTAAGCGCTGTCGGTCGTGGTCGGCACTTGGATGGGTAACCACCCAGGCTGTCATGCGCTGTTGCCGTTTTTCGGGGTGCACTCAGCCTCGTGATGCCAATTGAGGAGCTACTCGACCGAGTAGTAGCGGCTTCGGTCAAGAATACCACCATAACGACCGGAAGAGCGGTGTGCTGACCCCACGCCCCTCCTATCCGCATCCTCCACTGAGGATGACACGGCGGTCGGATGGTCCCGGTAGGCCACTCGTGGTCTGAAGACGGAGTGCTACTATTACCGACTCTATTGGCCAGAACTTTTGCAGATGATATTGACATATACTACTGAAGACAACTGTAAAGTTATGTTGTATAACAGTTTAGGAGATGTGGCGTTATAAATATCGAGTAGCGAGAAAAATCAACTTTTCTTAAAATCTTAAATATTTATCTATTTCAATAACACATAACTTTCATTGAGTTTTTTAAAAAAAAGTACCGGGAGGTAGTTCTCGTATCACTCTTATCAGGTGCAGTGGCCAATTAAAAAAAAAAAAAAACATTTTTTAGTTTCGGCGGCTAGGTAAACGTTTCACGCAGCGCCCTGCGACCCGCATCACACAGCGGAAGACGCAAGTGTATTCCGCACACACGCTGCGACAAATTCCCGCCGCTAGGAAAACGTAGCTTTTAGCAAGAATGTGAATCCTCGCAACTCGTGTTCGTCGCCTCGGTGCATTGCTGCTGCCAATTGAATCCATTGTTGCCAGACAATATAGGTTCCCCGCGGCATCGAAGAAATGGCCATTTTTAAGACTGGCAGGACTTTTAAATCAAATACTGGACATGTTTATATTATTTTCGAGTAGAAAACGCACCTAACTTTTGGAGGCAAGTGTTCAGAGAAAAAAATGCGTCTTATAGTCCGTAAAATACGATATTTTTCTTTGGAGGCGTGGGAGGCAGTTGCGCGCATCTGCTCTGTTGCTGCTGCGTTACTGATAAGAGAAAACATAATGACCACGTGCTTAGTACAGAGCGGTTCTGTGCGGCATGGTTTCGACAAAGACTTCGGATGCTCACTGACAATGGAAATGCGTCAGATATAATGACGACAAATATACCTGACCTCGTTGAGGTTGTCTGTACTGAAACTGGTATCAGCGACCACGAGGCAGTTGCAACAAAAATGTTTACTAAGTGCAAGGGGCAGTCAAAGCAAACCTTCAGTAAACTAGATAAAGGAGTCATGTCATATCTCAAATAGAAACTCAGAACTCTTACCTCAGGCTAGAAGCGTGTAGGGGAACTGAAGCTCAAGTTTTGAACAGTAGCTGACCATGCAATGGACAGATACCATTCGGTAACTTTTGAGGACAGTTCTCTCGGAAAAATATCACCGATCTATCTAAAATACTTTAAGATAAATTAAAAACAATCTTGATCCCAGTAAAATATGCGTTGAAGTCCATGGAGCCACAGAATCTGCTTCATTCACCGTGTACCGTCCCCAGTAGAAATATTACAAAAACCTTAAAGTGGTATTTGAAAAAAAAAAAATATTGGATACCCTCCCCCTTCCCTCACAATGCGATGAAAGGAAAAACAGTTCATCGCTTTCAGTATTTTCTCTGGTTCAAAATGGTTCAAAAGGCTCTGAGCACTATGGGACTTAACATCAATGGTCATCAGTCCCCTAGAACTTAGAACTACTTAAGCCTAACTAACCTAAGGACATCATACACATCCATGCCCGAGTCAGGATTCGAACCTGCGACCCTAGCGTATTTTCTCTGTCCATGCAGTAAAACTTCAGTAGCAGCCATGGTGTTTTCATTTACGAAGTGCGTTAAAAAAATTCAGGAAGTTTATTCACAAAATTTTTCTGAGTTTACCTGTTACTCATTGTGCATGGTATCCTTCGAAATATTCTCCTCCACAATTGGTACACCGCTGCCAACCCAGTTTCCATTTCAGTGCATTTTGGTACGCCTCACGATGGCTTGCGCAAAGCGCCATATGTGAATTTTCTTTTATCTCATCTATCACTGCAAATCTTCGGCCTTTCAACAGGGTTTTCAATGTTGGAAATAAAAAGAAGTCTTCAGGACTGGAGAGTACAGAGGATGAGGCAGCACAGTGATTTTTTGTGCAATGGTCACGCACCAACAGGGATGAATGTGAGGGAGTGTTAAGATGCAAGGGAAATGAATTGTCTCGCCACATTTCAGGCCGTTTCCTTCTCACATTTTCTCGCAGGAGTCGCAATACGTACCAATATTACCATTGATTAA
Source organism: Schistocerca gregaria (assembly GCF_023897955.1). NCBI lineage: Eukaryota > Metazoa > Arthropoda > Insecta > Orthoptera > Acrididae > Schistocerca > Schistocerca gregaria. Next base: position 133,547,132 of record NC_064928.1, read on the forward strand.
CGGTCTGTCCCTGTGACACGAATTCATGATTTACTAACACTTCAACGTCAGCTAAATTTCGATTACGCTATAAGTCACACAAATCTGAAGGCTCTAAATTCAACTAAATACTTAGGGATTACAATTACAAATACCTAAATTGGAACGACCACATAGATATTATTGTGGGTAGAGAAAACCAAAGACTGCCATTCACTGGCAGAACACTTAGAATGTTCAACAGGTCTACTAAAGAGACTGCTTACACCACGCTTGTCCGCCCTATTCTGGAGTATTGCTGTGCGGTGTGGGACCCGCATCAGGTGGGACTGACGGATGACATCGAAAACGTACAAAGAAGGGCAGCTCGTTTTGTATTATCGCGAAATAGGGGAGATAGTGTCACAGGCATGATATGTGAATTGGAGTGGCAACCATTAAAATAAAGGCGTTTTTCGTTACGATGGTATCATCTCATGGCTGGCGGGTGAGGCCGTGCGGTTCTAGGCGCTTCAGTCTGGAACCGCGTGACCGCTACGGTAGCAGGTTCGAATCCTGCCTCGGGAATGGATGTGTGTGATGTCCTTAGGTTAGTCAGGTTTAAGTAGTTCTAAGATCTAGGGGACTGATGACCACAGATGTTAAGTCCCACAGTGCTCCGAGCCATGTGATCTTCTCATGAAATTTCAATCACCAGTTTCTGCTCCGATTGCGAAAACATACTGTTGCCACCCACCTACATAGGGAGAATGATCATCACTATAAAATAAAAGAAATAAGGACTCGCACAGAAAAATGTAAGTGCTCTTTTTTCCCGCCATTCGAGAATGGAACGGTAGAGAGACAGCATGAAGTGGTTCATTGAACCCTCTGCCAGGCACTTTATTGTGAATAGCAGAGTAATGACATTGATGTAGAAAGTCAAAGAAAACTATCAGTGTGGTTTTGATATTTGACCTGACCTGTCAAGCTTTTCTTGATCTTGGAGAACCTTTCCCCACTCATTGCAAAGACTTGTAAGTAGGCTGTTTACATTTTCTTATTGGTAACGCCACGTAGCGCTCTGTATGAAAAATCACTGGCTGTGCTGTGCGCAGTCTGTGGCTGGTTTGCATTGTTGTCTGCCATTGTAGTGTTGGGAGGCGGCAGCTGGATGCTAACAGCGCGTAGCGTTGCGCAGTTGGAGGTGAGCCGCCAGCAGTGGTGGACGTGGGTAGAGAGATGGCGGAGTTTTGAAATTTGTAAGAATTGGTGTCACGAACTGATTTATATATTATGAATATTAAGGTAAATACATTGTCTGTTCTGTGTTAAAATCTTTCATTTGCTAACTATGCCTGTCAGCAGTTAGTGCCTTCAGTAGTTTGAATATTTTATTTAGCTGGCAGTAGTGGTGCTCGCTGTATTGCAGTAGCTTGAGTAACGAAGATTTTTGTGAGGTAAGTGATTTGTGAAACGTATGGTTAATGTTAGTCAGGGCCATTCTTTCGTAGGGATTTTTGAAAGTCAGATTGCGTTGCGCTAAAAACTATTGTGTGTCAGTTTAAGCACAGTCGTGTATAATTGTTCAAAGAGGACGTTTCACATAGACCAGTCTTGTATAATTTTTCTAAGGGGACGTTTCATATGTCGACCCTTAGCCAAGGATACCTCACTGGAATCTTCTGATTTTTTTCCTTGTAGTTTGTGTAATTAGTGTAGCTTTTGTTTATTGCTAGCGCGTAATCATAGAGAGAATTTCCTTTGTAGTTGCAGTCTTTCATTGTTGTACAGTAAAATAGTTGTGGCATGCATGTAGTTTTGCACCAAGTATTTCGCAGCTGCGCTTGCAATTAACTAGATATTATTTTCAGTGCTATGTTAATGTGTTCTCTTATTTTTGTTCTTCAAATTGTGTTTTTCTGTGTTGTCGTGTGTAAAATTGTGACAATAATGGCGTGTGAAAAACGTAATACTAGGCTCCAAAGTAAACCGAGAAATGACAGTGAAGACGAAAGCAGTGTGTTAGCGCCACCATGTAATGAATTAACTAATGTTCAAAGTAGTAATTTGGTAATTGTGCATAGGGAAATGGAGAGGGTTGAAAATAATGGTGTAGGCAGTGAAACAATTAGTGAACAGGAAAGCGTTATCGATCGATCGGTCGGCAACAGCTCGCCTCAGGATTCCGAAATGACAGGACACAATATTGCAAATACTGTAGATTCAGGTTTTGCGTCCTCACCGTTTCTCAAATAAGTCAAGACACATTTTCTGTTTTTCAAACTGCGTATATTGCCGGAGCAAATGCATTGCCGAATAGGACTAAGGAACATGTTTCAGACACCAGTGCATTGTTATTACAATTAATGCAACAAATGGGACAAAAGCTTCAAAAGTTAGACACAATGGAACAAAATCAGAGACAAACACAGCAAAAGCTTCAAAAGTTAGACACAATGGAACAAAATCAGAGACAAACACAGCAAAAGCTTCAAAAGTTAGACACAATGGAACATAATCTTCAAAAGTTAGACACAATGGAACAAAATCTTCGGAAGTTAGACACAATGGAACAAAATCAGAGACAAACACAGCAACAGTTGGACACAATGGAACATAATCTTCGGAAGTTAGACACCACACTTGAACAAACACGTGAAGATTTAACTACTGAGTTACATAACATTGAATCGAAATGTCAAAAAATCTGTAATGACGTAAAAACACAAATTTGTGAGCATTTTCAACCTATTTTTTCGCGGCATGAAAACTCATTACAGAATCACGAAGCAGCTATAAAAGAATTGCAAACTGTTGTTCGTGAAAATCACGACACCTTGCAAGCTAAAATGGACTCAGTTGCATCCACCGATTCAGTTACGCAACTTGCAAGAACTCAGGAAAACTTAAAGGACACAGTAAATTCGATTTTAACACAAATAGACACTCTGAAACGTGGTTCAGAAAAACACACTGAGGAAATGTGTTCACTATCAGAGAAAGTAGCCGAACTTTCGGATCAGTTCACTAATTTATCTACGAAGGTAGATGATAATTTGAATGACACAAAACCGGTAGTCTTTAATGACACAGAAGAGTGCGAACAAATTAGGAAATTCAAACAAAGTCTGAATCAAATTAGTACGCAACACCAAAGAGAAATCCGGGAAGTACAAGATCAGCTGACACAGGTAATACAACAATTACGTATTTCAGAGGACACTCGCGCTCCAATACGGGAAGAGGGACATAGAAATACGGAACAGCCACAAAATAATAACACAGGGCACTTCGGAAATTATGAAAGAAATTGGCAAGGTACACCGAATTCTGAGTTGGTACCGCCGACACGACGTAACAATGACCGATATGCTACCCGCCGAGACGATGATTTTGACTATAAGCTTTTCATTACTACACGTAAATTCAAAACATTTAAGAATTCTGGCAACGACATTCATCCACAAGCGTGGCTCCATCAATTCTCTCATTGTTTTCCTCCCAACTGGTCACTAGAGCACAGATTAGAATTTATGTGTGGCTACTTAGAGAATGAACCAGCTGTAAGAATGCGATCGGTCATTCACGATTGCCACAGTGAAGGAGAATTTTACCATGCCTTCCTCTCAGCATATTGGTCCCAAGCCACACAAGACCGAGTAAAACATGGCATCATGATGATGAAACATTTCGAACAATCTGAATTTTCAAGTCTTGTGAAATATTTTGAAGACATGTTGCACAAGAATCAGTATCTTTCAAACCCATACAGTCCGTCAGAACTCATTCGCATTTGCATAATGAAATTGCCTGAACATTTAAGGAATATTATTTTGGCAGGACGCTGCAAAGATGACATTGAAGCTTTTCAGGGACTGTTACAAGAATTGGAAATTGTCACTGAAAATCGCGGAACGCGAAAACAGGGAAACTACAATTACAGGTCACATCCGTCGCAATTCCGCGATGAAAGAAATAATAACTGGACACGACAAGGCTATTCTCACAATACAAATCGTGACCAAAACAGACACCACCGTATGACAACCGTTGGCAGAGTAGTAATAATTTCAGGGAAAGGTCACCTCTCCGCGGTAATGACTATCACAGAGACAATCGTAGAAACAGACAATATGGGAACCAAAAAAATTACTATCAAGGGAGACAGAATAACTTCAGTCGCAACGGTCCAGCGTCCAGTTACGATTCAGGGAGAAATCCTTCACCACGTGGTCGACAAGAAATTAATTACAGAAATTACCGGCATGACGACAGACGATATGATTGTAACGACAGACCTGAATTGCATCAGAACTGGCGGGATTCAAACAGAGCAGGGCCCTCTCGGCAAGGTGAATTTGTAGAAGTTAGGTCTCCTAATCCCAATAACGACGCGCGCCAACAAAGAAACAGACAATGACTCGCACCGCAGGCAGCCGCGTGCGCCGGCCGGCTCAGAGAAAAATAACATAAGCTAACCTTGAGCAAAATTCCAATGTTCCTTACCGACGTAATCACATGATAATTGCTTTTCAGTTGACAGTCTGCGTACTAGGAACAGTAAAGGTTCACACCACATTTCACATGTAAAACCGTTTATTGAAAGATAATCTGCTTTTTAACTTTGTCTTTGCCATAAAACATTTCACTTCACATTTATAGTATGCTTTGTCACACTGAGAAACTGTTAACATGCAACAATGTTTTGAAGTTAACTATACAGCCTAGAACCTAGGGAACATTTTAAAACAGTAATTACGAATGCATTTTTATAGCGAACAGACGACACAGTGTTGTTATTTGTACATTATTGCTTGTGAGTTGCACGATTACGTAACGACTATAAGGCTTACATACTTAGAACATTTACCAGTACTGCTAATGAGATTTTAATGCAACATTTTGGTTTAGTTGAGAAGACATTCTTTATTTGAAGTTCATTCGGTGAGATTAAAGATGACTTAGCATTTGGTTTCTATAATAGCTACACGATTATATCACGACGCTACTAATATGTGACACGATTTACATTGTTGCTTTTGCGGTGTATCTGTTTTATATCTGCACAGTTTTTCTCTATTATTCTGGAAAGTGAAACATGTTTAAGTAGTAACTTTTGTGGTATAGCTGCAATGAGACAGCCTTTATCGTAGCACAACAATACGTTACATTATAGTACTTTCTTGATCACGGTAAGGTACGTAATAACTACGATATCTATACGCAAAGCATTTCAATTTCGTTTATCATGAGGTAAGTACATTGACTTCTGCAGAACTTAGCTTTCGAAGGACAATAACTACGACACTTCCACAGAGATTGTCTTACAGCAAGACGCACATTTAGCACTACAGGACACGCATTAAACTATTTATTTTTCAACATATTTGAATTACAAAGAAAGTTTTCCCTGATACATTTCATTCCATTGCTGTAATCTGTAACACCTGAGGATATAATTACATTATTCCTCAGGGGGGTACACGCTTACTTTGTGTACCATGTGTTTGGCAAGCACAAGGAGCCCTAGCTAATATGGTATTTGTTTATACAACTTTACACGTCGGTACCATATTTCTCTAATACAGAATTACACAGCTATCTGATGATTTAACTGAGAGACAAACATTTTTTTTACTACATCAGTGACAGATGTTTACGTAATTATACGGTTGGATTACTTCACACTTATGAAATTGTATTTTGTCTGTACTTTGTGAACAGTTCATATTTTTTCGGAACCATTGTGACACTATGAGAGCTTTGAATGATATATTTGGTATGGGGTCATGATTTTTAAAGTACGTTTGAGGCAGATGACACTTTTCACATGAGCAGAGAATTTTTTTTAGGTTTTAAAACTATTGGAAGAAGCTACGGAGATTTTGAGAATTTGACTGTGGTGTTATGATGTTATTATTACGACGACGATGTGAATTATGCTGCTGAGGTATGTTTAAGCTGATGCTATATGAGTTATTTGGTTATGCTACATATCTGTTATGATGAAATATTGAAGAAGTGTCGACGAATATATATATGTGTAATAAAGCAAGGAATAATGAGTAGTGGTTAGGGACTCTGGTTTGTGCAAAAGGTTGTTGGAAACCAAGAATCGTACTTTAAGAGTTATGAAATGTATGTAAATGCGTGAATGTATTACAAAGCCGACGAAATTTTTTTGGACAGTGTTATATCAATAGGATTTTGTTTCTACATATTTGTAACGCAAATTCTTGACCTGTAAATTTTTTTATATGAGACTGCCACTGTAATGTAAACTGGTGTCGTAAATATTTCGATAAGACAGTTAAGTGACCACCTGCACGTAATGCGTCGTGGGCACCCAGCTGCGCGACAACCACCTGACAAAAGAAAGCCATTAGTGTGTGCCTTTCAGAGGCACAGGTGAAAAAAAGGGAGGCCATTATCCTTGCTATTGACATTCCTTTGTAGAAAGCACCGCAAATACGACACGCTCATTACTGAGAAAGATACTTACATCTGGCACCTGATTATAACAAACGTCTTTCTACGAGAGTTGAGAGAATTCTACTAACTTATGATATGTCACATGACTATTGAATGATATTTTTATGCTTTGTCCATAGTTGCTTATTTCATTTGATATCTGTTTTCCAGCTGTGTTGCATCATTGATTTTATAAAATAAAATTAAATGCATTTGCTAATGTGAACATTTTCTGCCAACAGATCTATTAAATAATAATTTTATGATCCATATTCTTCGAAAAAGGAGCACTTTGAATAGAAAGAACAATAAGAATGGATTAATCACAGTAACTGAATACAAAATTTTCTTTTCAAGTACACAGTAACATTTTTTTACAATAAGTTTTTGTGGTGCACCACTTTAATTACATAGACTTTAAGATGTGAATGGACATTGTCCGTATCTGCATTGTTGTCTTTAGTGTACATTTTTTTTCTGCTTGAGCTTTGTCATGTTTAGGTATAAGTTATAGCATTTGCTGCGGCTGTTTGCCATTCATAGTGCTACTGAATGTCACTTTGTATTACTAGGTTAAGCCAATTTTATTACTGATTTATTTTTCTTGATTGCTGCGCATTGCCTTATATTAGTTGTAATATTGCTGCCTTTTTTTGCCAATTTCCATTTTTTAACATTGCTGTTTGTGTAAATTGTTTTGTGCTGCTGCATTGCCTCATCCCTTAGTTAATCATCTGAGCTCAGTAGATTTAAGTTAGCTTAAGAGGGGTAGCCTATATAAGAGAATGATTTGCGATGGATTGGAAGAAATGCATTGAGAAGTTATACTAAAAAAGTACAGAAATCAGGTATAGATAGGACTTTTTGGAAATAATGCAGAACGAAGGGAGATCTCCGAGAACTAAAGAAAGTTTTGTTTGCAAAATACTGCAGTAAAACAAACCCTGTTCTTTCCTTGTGTTATCCCACTATGTGTCTGTGTACCCTTGTGTATTTATGTTCTTCCTGTCTTTATATGTTTATCTGATAAGACTTATGTTGCAGAATTTTTCTAATACTAAGCTACATTCACTATGATGAGGAATACTGATATCCTCAAATATAATTTGCGTTAATAACATGTTATTTACTTCGTAAAGATGTTTACACATTATTTATTCTGTTTTGTTCTAATGCTCATGTGTGAGGTTGATGTTTCAAAAGTTACTCTGATCTTTTATGTATGTACTTATGTCGTAATTTTTGTAACACTGATGTATTTGCTATTTCGATTCTTTTGTAAAGCCTGTACTACTGCAAATGTTATCTGTATTGTTATGTTCTTTAAACATGTATTTTGTACCTTTGTTATTGCATTCTTATGTTATAAAATGTTCATCAAATTAAGTAACTTGTAAATTACATTTCACTGCACACGTTTCTGTTGGTCATAGTATATGCACAATATGTGAGAAGTAGGGACTGATAGTGTTTGCTAGTGTGTTAATAATTCAGCAAGGGACTGGATAACAGCATTGCTGGTTCTAAGGACATTTCAAAAACAATTTTTCTGAGTGCACAAGTGGTGGTTATGGACTTGTTATATTATCTGCAAGCCTCTTCAATGGTGATTCTGCGCCTGCACAGTCAAACAGATGGCTGCTGGCCATCTCTACAAGGACTACAGTGGGTCTACACCTTTGATGACCCACCAATACCATCATTTCTACAAGGACTGCAATGGGTCTGCACCTCTGGTGGCCCACCAATAGTAATATCTACCAGGACTACAGTGGGTCTGCTCTGTGATGACCTACCTACAGATAGTCTTCAGCATCGACTGACTCTGCTGTGGCCCATTACCTGTCTGCATGTCAAGAGTCAGCACTGTCTTTCCATTGGAAGGACAACACTAATTCTTCAAGACTGCATGGAAATACACTACTTCCGTGTGCATTTTCTTTTATTGCTCAGTCTTTGAGAAAAACACTACTATTTTACTGTGATGAATGATCAGGACTGTCTATATGGACTGTGAGAAAATTTTTGCTTTTGACCAACATTGTATCGATAAGTGTGTGCATTTCATTTCTTTGTTATTGTAATTATGAAAAAAAATTTCAAATCTGTATTGGCCACTGCCCAAAACAACTTGTAAATTTTTTTGTGGGGAGCATGGAGGCTATGTAAGTAGGCTGTTTACATTTTCTTATTGGTAACGCCACGTAGCGCTCTGTATGAAAAATCACTGGCTGTGCTGTGCGCAGTCTGTGGCTGGTTTGCATTGTTGTCTGCCATTGTAGTGTTGGGCAGCGGCAGCTGGATGCTAACAGCGCGTAGCGTTGCGCAGTTGGAGGTGAGCCGCCAGCAGTGGTGGACGTGGGTAGAGAGATGGCGGAGTTTTGAAATTTGTAAGAATTGGTGTCACGAACTGATTTATATATTATGAATATTAAGGTAAATACATTGTCTGTTCTGTGTTAAAATCTTTCGTTTGCTAACTATGCCTGTCAGTAGTTAGTGCCTTCAGTTGTTTGAATATTTTATTTAGCTGGCAGTAGTGGTACTCGCTGTATTGCAGTAGCTTGAGTAACGAAGATTTTTGTGAGGTAAGTGATTTGTGAAACGTATGGTTAATGTTAGTCATTGCCATTCTTTCGTAGGGATTTTTGAAAGACAGATTGCGTTGCGCTAAAAACTATTGTGTGTCAGTTTAAGCACAGTCGTGTATAATTGTTCAAAGAGGACGTTTCACATAGACCAATCTTGTATAATTTTTCCAAGGGGACGTTTCATAGACTGAACCTTGGACACATCATCAAAACCGTAGACACACGTCTCATCACCAGCTATGATTTTCTTAATGAACATCCCATTCTCATTTGCGCAATCCAAAGGCTCTTCACAAATTGCGAGCCCAATGTCTTTCTGTTCTCGGCTCTTGAGCCGTGGGACACGAAGCATTCCAAGATCCTGTGTCAGGATTTCCAGACATGATCCAACTGCAATGTTACATTCTTCTGCAGTCACTCGGACAGTCAGTCTTCGTTTGGCACACACAGTTTCATTGACGCTTCTGACATGAGCGCCGTTGGTAGGCATCGAAGGGCATCCTGAACGAGCGTCACTCCTAACTTTCGTCCGCCCATTTTTAAAGCGTGTGAACCAATTGTAACACCGAGTAAGGCTAAAGCACTTATTGCCGTAGGCTTCCTGTATCATTTGGTGTGTCTGTAGAGGTTTCCTTGGGGGGAGTTTCGCGCACAATTTAATATCGAGTAGGCTGCGCTCACACTGCCGGCCGAGCCTGGCCGGGCCGCCGCCCGCTTTGATATCAAACACATGCTTTCGGATTTCGGTGTTCACACTGGCGGCCGGGCCGCGCCGACACGGCGTGAGCTTCCCGGGCCCGAGCCGGCGACATCCCGAGTGTTTAATATTGCCGGCGCGATCCGACCGCAGGCGCGAGCCTGTGGAGCAGCACTACAGCTTCTGCAGTACACACATCACACGTCTCCCTTCTGCTTTCGTCACAAGTGTGACTGCACACGTCTTTTAATTTAAGATGTTACCTCACATTTTACAATCAGTGAGGAAAAATTACGTTTATTATAATGATACATGCGAAATTACTTTTATTTCACTTATTTAATCTACCGTATTTACATGCATTTACAACAATAGCTTGCCAGCGATCGCGGCATTGCCGCCACTGAATAGTTCGCATTTACTTGAAAACGGAGACAGATATGAGTGTCACTGAGGGACGGAAATGTGTCCCTGTCAGATGACAATGAATTGTAAAGTCATACAGTGGCAGTTCCGTATCAGTGGAAATGGAACCACTGAGTCAAAAGACATTATCTCAAAACTCTTCGCCTATCAATCTGTCTATCTTACAAGGTAATGAAAAGAATTCTGTGAGGTCATCAGTGGCTCCATATGATGAACCATCACCACTGCCAAGCGCTGCATCGTGAAGAAAAAAGAAGAAGAAAAAGTTAGAAAATTCTGAAGGAGTATTTCTGCGATTCTTCGTTGAAGGCACAGCAAGACATTACCAAACTGACGAAGCTAATTACTTCCTAATGTTTCTCAAGAGTCCCATAAACTTTCTTCCCCTCAGAGGTGAGCGTTTGTGAAATTTAAAATACAAAAGCATGACTATAATTAATTGGAGGTAGTGAATACTGTACAAAGTTCTACTGCAAACCAAAAAGTGTGTACTAACGAATCTTACCTTATCGTTATACACAATTTTTCTTCTACGAAAATTTGTGTTCTGTTTCGAAATTTTTTCTTGAATGCAGCACATAATGAAATGTATTATGACTCATTCTATAATATGAATAAAAATTTTCAGGATAGTTTTTAAGTTCTTCATATAAAGAAAAAAAACTCTCCTAAATGTCTCTCGCTATTTATGGGATGAATACATAACCTCCTAGTTCTCCTGTACTTCAAAACTCGACGAGTTACTGCAGAGTCAAAACAATATCAATAAAAGAGTGAAGACATTGTTCAGCACGACAGCACAGACTAGCTGAAGGCGAGTAACTGTTGACTGCAGCTGCGTTTTCTACTGACTTGCTTGGACTTGCTTGTCAGCTGTCGAAGGGTGTGGATTTTTTAAAATTTATTTATTTGGCCTCCGGCAGCTAACAGCCATTTAGCCAAAGAGTGGGGATTACCTTGACATTGCAGCGCAGCCCGCCAAGGAAGGAAAAAAACAATAATGAACAATGAAACGCACATCTGTGTCGATCTATAGTAGTTTCATTAACTCTCCATTATTTTTTCTGTCAAAGTAGACAACGAGACTACAGAATTGCGCTTCAGTTATCTTTTAGTTCGAAATACGAAATGTACATTGTACTAATTGTAGGATGTTGATGAAAATAATTGTTTGTCTTTTTTGATGCAACGTGTGGCCAATTATAAAAGCATAGCAGATGATTGTCTAGTAGCCGAGGGAAAAATTCTTATGCATTTGGATTTATCTAGGCAATGAGACCATTAAAATAATACGAGGGACCGACACTAGGTCTGTGCTGATCACTAGTAATTAGTTTTTTTCCGTCCTGCATTATATGACTACACTAAACCAAGCTGTAACAGCGAGAACTCCGTGGCTTGCGGACGCCACTGAATAGCTCGCATTACTTATGACCAGAGACAGATATCAGTATCATTACCATTTCAAAAACTTTTTGGTACTTTTAGCTACATTTCATTCGCAACAATGTATGGTCTGAAACGGATCTAACAGAAAGCTACCCGCTACATAACTTTTTCACTACAAGATTTATAAATCAAGTGCACAACCTTGATAAATAGCATTATTTCACAATGACTTAAGAAATATGGAAAGATAAATGATTCAATACGAATCTAAGATGTTACACTACAACGTGTACAAAAATCAGATTTTTTACCCGCATACTTTCTTAAAAATCGGTTGGGAAGCTTTACGAAACTAAGAAATCGCGTGAAACGAAAAGTAGGCTTTCTTTTTTCACGACGTAAGTAACGCTTTTAAGGAAAAAATAAGTTCATAAAACGATGTGGCGATATCTTATATACCGCTAAGAATTTTTAAAACATGAAAATCGGAGAAGTGGATTTTCCCCCATTTCGCCGTCCCGGCTAGGCGCGGCGCGCAATGTGAATGCACTACACGTCGTCCTGAGCTGGCTAGGCACGAGACACCCAGTACGCGTCATCCCGGCCCGGCCCGGCAGTGTGAACGCAGTTGCTCCTCTAACTCCGCCATCTCTAAATTCGCGACTTTCTACTTAATAAAGTATTCCACAATAACTAACAGACATAGAACAATGAAACTTCAAGCAGTTACACATAAAATAAAGGCGTGTGCAGTGATGCCAACTGCATTTCGCTCCAACGTACCATTGGCGCGAATGTTCCGAAAGTTTTTGAACAGACTTCGTATTACTGCTTTACTATTGACTCTATTGGCAACTCATTTTGCAGATTGTATCGGCTTGTATCACTGTATTACAAAATTATAGCATTGTGGAACAGAAATAAATGTTGTGTGACTAGGGCCTCCCGTCGGGTAGACCGTTCGCCTGTTGCAAGTCTTTCGATTCGACGCCACTTCGGCGACTTGCGCGTCGATGGGGATCGAATGATGATGATTAGTACAACACAACACCCAGTCCCTGAGCGGAGAAAATCTTCTACCCAGCCGGGAAAAGAACCTGGGCCCGTAGGATTGACATTCTGTCGCACTGATCACTTTTTCTTTTTTTTTTTTTTTCCATCTGCTCGGGGCGAACGTCGTAAGTTCGTCATTGATCGATTAACTCAGTTTTTTTAATTACAGAGGTCAGCTAACCCACTTAAACGCTGAGCTACCGTGCCGGCTCCACTCAGCTATCGGGGTCAGACGTTGTGGAGCACATAGGTAAGGAGGCATCGCGTTATAAACATTGACTTGCGCGAAATCCTAGCTTTGTTTAAAATGGAGAGCAAATTACCCACTTTATACTAACCAGGTGTTTCATACTGAGAACACTTAGCGACTTTTTAAACTGACGGGAAAAATAGCAGTACCAAAAATTAATTAATGTAGTGTAATGAAATTTCGGGAATAGGTTTGTAACATACACTACTGGCCATTAAAATTGCTACACCACGAAGATGACGTGCTACAGACGCGAAATTTAACCGACAGGAAATGTGATATGCAATTGATTAGCTTTTCAGAGGATTCACACAAGGTGTGCGCCGGTGGCAACACCTACAACGTGCTGACATGAGGAAAGTTTCCAACCGATTTCTCATAGACAAACAGCAGTTGACCGGCGTTGCCTGGTGAAACGTCGTCGTGATGCCTCGTGTAAGGAGGAGCAATGCGTACCATCACGTTTCAGACTTTGATAAAGGTCGGATTGTAGCCTATCGCGATTGCGATTTATCGTATCGCGACATTGCTGCTCGCGTTGGTCGAGATCCAATGACTGTTAGCAGAATATGGGATCGGTGGGTTCAGGAGGGTAATACTGAACGCCGTGCTGGATTCCAACGGCCTCGTATCACTAGCAGTCGAGATGACAGGCATCTTATCCGCATGGCTGTAACGGATGGTGTAGCCACGTCTCGATCCCTGAGTCAACAGATGGGGACGTTTGCAAGACACCAACCATCTGCACGAACAGTTCGACGACGTTTGCAGCAGTACGGACTATCAGCTAGGAAACCATGACTGCGGTTACCCTCGACGCTGCATCACAGATAGGAGCGCCTGCGATGGTGTAGTCAACGACGAACCTGGGTGCACGAATGGCAAAACGTCATTTTTTCGGATGAATCCAGGTTCTGTTTACAGCATCATGATTGTCGCATCCGTGTGTGGCGGCATCGCTGTGAACGCACTTTGGAAGTGTGTATTCGTCATCGCCATACTGGCGTATCACCCTGCGTGTTGGTATGTGGTGCCATTGGTTACACGTCTCGGTCACTTTTTGTTCCCAGTGACGGCACTTTGAACAGTGGACGTTACATTTCAGATGTGTTACGACCTGTGACCCTACCCTTCATTCGATCCCTGCGAGACCCTACATTTCAGCAGGATAATGGACGACCGCATGTTGCAGGTCCTGTACGGGCCTTTCTGGATATAGAAAATGTTCGACTGCTGCCCTGGCCAGCACATTCTCCAGATCTCTCACCAATTGAAAACGTCTGGTCAATGGTTGCCGAGCAACTGACTTGTCACAATACGCCAGTTACTACTCTCGATGAACTGTGGTATCGTGCTGAAGCTGCATGGGCAGCTGTAACTGTACACGCCATCCAAGCTGTGTGTGACTCAATGCCCAGGCGTATCAAGGTTCTTTATTACGGCCAGAGGTGGTTGTTCTGGGTACTCATTTCTCAGAATCTATGCACCCAAACTGCGTGAAAATGTAATCACATGTCAGTTCCAGTATAATATATTTGTCCAATGAATACCCGTTTATCATCTGCATTTGCATGGCTGTTGCACTCGGTCGGTCAGTACAAGGACGGTTAATGCTGATTGTGAATGACGGTGGGGTTGTCGGTCGATATTGTGCAATGTGCTCTCGGTTGGAATACAGATTTGATGATCAAGCAACATTTCGACAATCTCTAGAACATGTTGGGTTACATGTCGCAGGTCGCACCAGTGTTTAAGAAAGGTAGTAGGGGCAATCCATCGAACTACAGACCTATATCATTGACGTCGGTTTGCAGTAGGGTTTTGGAACATATACTGTATTCAAACATTATGAATCACCTCGAAGGGAACTATCTATTGATACGTAATCAGCATGGTTCCAGAAAACATCGTTCTTGTGCAACGCAGCTAGCTCTTTATTCGCACAAAGTAATGGCCGCTATCGACAGGGGATCTGTATTTCTAGATTTCCGGAAAGCTTTTGACACCGTTCCTCACAAGCGACTTCTATTCAAGCTGCAGGACTATGGGTATCGTCTCAGTTGTGCGACTGGGTTCGTAATTTCCTGTCAGGAAGGTCGCAGTTCGTAGTAATAGACGGCAAACCATCGAGTAAAACTGAAGTGATATCAGGTGTTCCCAGGGAAGCGTCCTGGGACCTCTGCTGTTCCTGATCTATATAAATGACCTGGGTGACAATCTGTGCAGTTCTCTTAGGTTGTTCGCAGATGATGCTGTAATTTACCGTCTAGTAAGGTCATCCGAAGACCAGTATCAGTTGCAAAGCGATTTAGAAAAGATTGCTGTATGGTGTGGCAGGTGGCAGTCCACGCTAAATAACGAAACGTGTGAGCTGATCCACATGAGTTCCAAAAAGAAATCCGTTCGAATTCGATTACTCGATAAATAGTACAGTTCTCAAGGCTGTCAATTCAACTAAGTACCTGGGTGTTAAAATTACGAACAACTTCAGTTGGAAAGACCACATAGATAATATTGTGGGAAAGGCGAGCCATAGGTAGCGTTTCATTGGCTGGACACTTAGGAGATGCAACAAGTCCACTAAAGAGACAGCTTACACTACACTCGTTCGTCCTCTGTTAGAATATTGCTCTGCGGTGTGGGAGCCTTACCAGGTGGGATTGATGGAGGACATCGAAAGGGTGCAAAAAAGGGCAGCTCGTTTTGTATTATCGCGTTATAGGGGAGGGAGCGTGGCAGATATGATACACGAGTTGGGATGGAAGTCATTACAGCAAAGACGTTGTTCGTCGCGGCGAGTCTATTTACGAAATTTCAGTCACCAACTTTCCCTCCCGAATGCGAAAATATTTTGTTGAGCCCAACCTACATAGGTAGGAATGATCATCAAAATAAAATAAGAGAAATCAGAGGTCGGACAGAAAGGTTCAGGTGTTCGTTTTTCCCGCGCGCTGTTCGGGAGTGGAATGGTAGAGAGATAGTATGATTGTGGTTCGATGAACCCTCTGCCAAGCACTTAAATGTGAATTGCAGAGTAGTCATGTAGATATAGATCTAGAACAGTAGAATGTGGGCGAGTGTTATCCTTTTGGAAAATACCCCTGGACTGCTGATAGTGGTGTCACCGCCAGACACCATTCTTGCTCTGTGGTAGCCTTTAAATCGGCCGCGGTCCGTCAGTATACGTTGGACCCGCGTGTCGCCACTATCAGTGATTGCAGACCGAGCGCCGCCACACGGCAGGTCTAGTCTAGACAGAATTCCTAGCACTAGCCCCAGCTGTACAGCCGACTTTGCTAGCGTTGGTTCACTGTCTACATACGCTCTCATTTGCAGAGACGACAGTTTAGCATAGCCTTCAGCTACGTCATTTTCTACGACCTAGCAAGGCGCCATCTTCAGTAATTAGAATGAATTCTGAACAGACAATACTGTGAATCATGTACCGTCAAGAGCGACGTTCATCATTAATGGATTAAAGTTAAGTATCAAACGTCCGCTTTCTGAATTCTTCAGCTACGTCATTTTCTACGACCTAACAAGGCGCCATATTCAGTAATTAGAATGAATTCTGAACAGACAATATTGTGAATCATGTACCGTCAAGAGCGACGTTCATCATTAATGGATTAAAGTTAAGTATCAAACGTCCGCTTTCTGAATTCTAATTCCTTCTCATGTTCCAGACCTCAGGGCAGTATAGTTCTTCCCTCCTCACGCCAGCCTGCGTGAGCTAAGACGCGTGCATTTCGGGCTCCATTAATAACACGGTGTTGGCTCTTCAGCCAACACAACGCTGATCATAAATGACAGCTCAACAGGTCGAATCAGCTACAAATTTGATTTCAGGGTGCGCCGGGTGACAACGGGAGTGCTGTTGCTGTCATACGAAATCGCACCCTAGACCAAAGCTCCAGGTGTAGGAGCACTAACACGTGAGCAAGTTGGCTGCAAGCCCTCAACTGGCTTCCCTCTAACCAACACACGGCAATCATTGGTACCGAGGCAGAGCCAGCTTTCATCAATAAACATAACAGACCTCCACTCTGCTCTCCTACAAGATTCCGCTCGACACCTCTGAAGTCGCAAATGGCGGTTTGGCTTCAGTGGAATGCACGCTACGGGGTTTCTGGCTCGATGATGATTATTGTTTTAGGTCGCACAGCAACGAGGTTATCAGCGCCCGTTCCCAAAATAAATGTAGACAAGTGCAGCCAAGATCTGTTAAACAAGGATCAATTCAGAGCCAATCTTTGCGAGAATTGTAAATGATCAAATTTCAAGATTGGACACAGCACATCAAAACAGGTAGGTAAAACTAAAAATAAAATACCAGTACAAAACAGGTAAAAATAATTAACTGTGGCTGGGTGACCACTTACAAATAATGGGTGACCAAACCACTTTACAGCCCATTAAGATTTCAATCCCAATATTTTGGAAAGAAGTCCAGACATCACACAAAAACGTAAAACTCTAGCGACACTCGCCTCATTATTAGTTAAAAGAGACAGCAGGTCTGGTGGGAAACTTAAATCTTCCCTCAAACTTGCATAAAAAACACACTCAGTTAAAATACGTCGTATCGACAGCTGTGTCCCACATGTCTGACACGTTGGTGGCTCCTCACGACGTAACAGAAAACCATGTGTCAACGGACAATGTCCTATTCTAAGCCGTGTAAGAGCTACTTCCTCAGCTCGTCGTTGTCGGAAGGAGGTGAGCCACGGTCGGACAGAATCCTTCACCGCTCGCAACTTATTATCTCTCACTTCCAGCCACTGAGCCTCCCACCAACGCAAGACCTTCCGAGTCACGAAAGATGTTATTGCCTGCAGGGGGACGGAACAGCAAGCAGGAGGTGTGATGGAGCAAGCCTCCTTGGCAGCCGCGTCTGCAAGTTCATTTCCAAGAATTCCTATGTGCCTTGCAACCCAGCAGAAAATTCCATATTTACCCTGCTTTTGCAAGAGCAGGAGTGCGTCCTGCACATCTTACACCATCCGATCTGCTGGGCACATCTGTTCTGGAGCGTGTAGAGCATTTGGGGAATCGGAGCAGATGATGAATTTCTTGCAATGATGTCGTCACATATGCTCTAATGCTTTCAGAATGGCAAACAGTTCTGCATAGTAAGCTGAGAACTGCTCTGGGAGCCCTATCCTACGGACAGTATCGGGAAACACAGCACAGCATCCCATAAAATCCCCCTGTTTAGACCCATCCGTGTAAACAGTAATAAAATCTGAATGGCGGTCTAAAATCTCAGTAAATATAATTTTAAAAAGGTGTTCCGAGGTACAATACTTCTTGTAAGCAGCTAGATCAAGAAGTAATCTCGACCGTTGTAGTAGCCAGGCAGATCCCCTACTCCATTCCTAGTTGAGGACCTTTATGCCCTCCAGGTGTATTGGCTCGAGGCTCTCCTTTGCACGGATGCCAAACGGCTTTGTTGCCTTCTGACGGTGGCGGAAGATACGTGCCGGCTGTGCAAAGGTGTTGGACGCCAACGAAATAGGAGTGGACTTGGCCCTGTATGCTTGCCGTACCACGACGAGAAGACTCCTAATGGACAGCCGTGGCTCTCCAGCCTCGACACATAGACTAGCAAACTGGACTCGTGCGATCTATGTACTGACTTGGCAGAAAATCCTAAGAAATTTTGGTCCTATGTCAAAGCGGTAGGTGGATCAAAACAAAATGTCCAGACATACTGTGACCAAAATGGTACTGAAACAGAGGACGACAGACTAAAGGCCGAAATACTAAATGTGTTTTTCCAAAGCTGTTTCACAGAGGAAGACTGCACTGTAGTTCCTTCTCTAGATTGCCACACAGATGACAAAATGGCAGACATCGAAATAGACGACAGAGGGATAGAGAAACAATTAAAATCGCTTAATAAGAGGAAAGGCCGCTGGGCATGATGGGATACCAGTTCGATTTTACACAGAGTACGCAAAGAAACTTGCCCCCCTTCTTGCAGCGGTGTACCGTAGGTCTCTAGAAGAGCGTAGCGTTCCAAAGGATTGGAAAAGGGCACAGGTCATCCCCGTTTTCAAGAAGGGACGTCGAACAGATGTGCAGAACTATAGACCTATATCTCTAACGTCGATCAGCTGTAGAATTTTGGAACACGTATTATGCTCGAGTATAATGACTTTTCTGGAGACTAGAAATCTACTCTGTAGGAATCAGCTGTAAGTAGGCTGTTTACATTTTCTTATTGGTAACGCCACGTAGCGCTCTGTATGAAAAATCACTGGCTGTGCTGTGCGCAGTCTGTGGCTGGTTTGCATTGTTGTCTGCCATTGTAGTGTTGGGCAGCGGCAGCTGGATGCTAACAACGCGTAGCGTTGCGCAGTTGGAGGTGAGCCACCAGCAGTGGTGGACGTGGGGAGAGAGATGGCGGAGTTTTGAAATTTGTAAGAATTGGTGTCACGAACTGATTTATATATTATAAATATTAAGGTAAATACATTGTTTGTTCTGTATTAAAATCTTTCATTTGCTAACTATGCCTATCAGTAGTTAGTGCCTTCAGTAGTTTGAATCTTTTATTTAGCTGGCAGTAGTGGCGCTCGCTGTATTGCAGTAGCTTGAGTAACGAAGATTTTTGTGAGGTAAGTGATTTGTGAAACGTATAGGTTAATGTTACTCAGGGCCATTCTTTCGTAGGGATTTTAAGAAGTCAGGTTGCGTTGCGCTAAAAATATTGTGTGTCAGTTTAAGCACAGTCTTGTATAAATTGTTCTAAAGGGGACGTTTCATATGTCGACCCTTAGCCAAGGATACCTCACTGGAATCTTCTGATTTTTTCTTGTAGTTTGTGTAGTTAGTGTAGCCTTTGTTTATTGCTAGTGCGTTATCATAGAGAGTATTTCCTTTGTAGTTGCAGTCTTTCATTGTTGTACAGTAAAACAGTTGTGGCATGCATGTAGATTTGCACAAGGTATTTCGCAGCTTCGCTTGCAATTAACTAGATATTATTTTCAGTGCTATGTTAATGTGTTCTCTTATTATTGCTCTTCAAATTGTGCTTTTATGTGTTATCGTGTGAAATATTGTGACAATAATGGCGTGTGAAAAACGTAACACTAGGCTCCAAAGTAAACTGAGAAATAATAGTGACGACGAGCGTCGCTTAGCAGCACCACTGTGTAGTGAATTAACAGACATTCGAAGTAGTAATTTGGTAATTGTGCATAGGGAAATGGAGCGGGCGGCAAATAATGGTGTAGACAATGAAACAAGTAGTAAACAGGGAACAATTATCGATCCATCAGTCGGCAACAGCTCGCCTCAGGAATCCGAAATGACAGAACACATTATTGCAAATACTGTAGACTTAGGTTATGGGTCCTCACCGTTTTCTCAAATGAGTCAAGACACATTTTCTGCCTGTCAAAATGTAAATGTTGCCGGTGAAAATGCACTGCCAAAAAGCATAGAAAAACAGATTCCAGACACTAATACATTATTATTGCAATTAATGCAACAAATGGAACAAAATCAGAAACAAATCGGACAAAATCTTCAAAAGTTAGACACAATGGAAGAAAATCAGAGACAAACACAGCAACAGTTGGACACAATGGAACAAAATCTTCAAAAGTTAGACACAATGGAACAAAATCAGAGACAAACACAGCAAAAGCTTCAAAAGTTAGACACCACACTTGAACAAACACGTGAAGTTTTAACTACTGAGTTACATAACATTGAATCGAAATGTCAAAAAATCTGTAATGACGTAAAAATACAAATTTGTGAGCATTTTCAACCTATTTTTTCGCGGCATGAAAACGCATTACAGAATCACGAAGCAGCCATAAAATAACTGCAAACAATTGTTCATGAAAATCATGAGACCTTGCAAGCTAAAATTGACTCAGTTGCATCTACCGATTCGGTTACGCAACTTGCAAAAACTCAAGAAAACTTAAAACACAGTAGATACTCTGAAAATTGGTTCAGAAAGACACATGGAGGACATTAGTTCATTATCAGAGAAAGTAGTTGAACTTTCGGATCAGCTAAATAATTTATCTACGAAGGTAGATGATGATCTGAATGACACAAAACCGGTAGTCTTTAATGACGCAGAAGAGTTCGAACAAATTAGGAAATTCAAACAAAATCAAAGTCAAATTAATACGCAACACCAAAGAGAAATCCGGGAAGTACAAGATCAGCTGACACAGGTAATACAAGAATTACGTATTTCAGAAGACTCTCGCACACCAATACGGGAAGAGGGACATAAAAATACGGAACCGCCACAAAATAATAACACAGGGCACTTTGAAGATTATGAAAGAAATTGGCAGAGTACACCGAATTTTGAGACACGATGATTTTGACTATAAGCTGTTCATTACTACACGTAAAATCAAAACATTCAGGAATTTTGGCAACGACATTCATCCACAAGCGTGGCTTCATCAATTCTCTCATTGTTTCCCCCCCCCCCCCAACTGGTCATTAGAGCACAGATTAGAATTTATGTGTGGCTATTTAGAGAATGAACCAGCTGTAAGAATGCGATCAGTCATTCACGATTGCCACAGTGAAGGAGAATTTTACCACGCCTTCCTCTCAGCATATTGGTCTCAAGCCACACAAGACCGAGTAAAACATGGCATCATAATGATGAAAAATTTCGAACAATCTGAATTTTCAAGTCTTGTGAAATATTTTGAAGACATGTTACATAAGAATCAGTGTCTTTCAAACCCATACAGCCCATCAGAACTCATCCGCATTTGCTTAATCAAATTGCCTGAACATTTACGGCATATTATTTTGGCAGGACGTTGCAAAGACGACATTGAAGCTTTTCAGGGACTCTTACAAGAATTAGAAATTGACACTGACAATCGCGGAACGCGAAAACAGGAACACAACAATTACAGGTCACATCCGTCGCAATTCCGCGATGAAAGAAATAATAACTGGACACGACAAGGCTATTCTCACAACACAAATCGTGACCAAAACAGACACCACCCCTATGACAACCGTTGGCAGAGTAGTAATAATTACAGGGAAAGATCACCTCTCCGCAGTAGTGACTATCACAGAGACAATCAGAGAAACAGACAATATGGGAACCAAAATAATTATTATCAAGGGAGACAGAATAACTTAAGACGCAACGGTCTAGCGCGCAGTTACGATTCAGAGAGAAATTCTCCACCACGTGACCGACAAGAAAGAAACTATAGGATCTACCGACATGACGACAGACGATATGATCGTAACGACAGACCTGAATTGCAGCAGAACTGGCGGGATTCAAACAGAGCAGGGCCCTCTCGACAAGGTGAATTTGTAGAAGTTAGGTCTCCAAATCCCAATAACGACGCGCGCCAACAAAGACACAATAGGCAATGACTCATACCGCTGGCAGCCACAAAACGTACTTATGAAACTGACGGCGCAGCTGCCGTAGCTAGTAATTACGTTAAAATGAAAGACATTAGGGACATATTACTCCAGGAACACGACGTAAAACATAACAACATTGCATATCCTGTGATTCACATTACTGTAAATGACGTAATATTTACGGCAGTACTTGACTCAGGCAGTCCCATTTCAGTAATTAGTGAAACAGCTTTTAGCAAATGCAACAAATCGAACGATTGCCCCTCACTTCCGTTACGCAAGATTAAATTACAAGGTGCAGTCATTGGAAAAAGTCTAGATGTACGCCAACAAACCAACTTAGAATTCCTTTGTCAAAGCCACAGCTTCTCTATGAACTTTCTTATTGTTCCGTTATTGTCGACGGAAGTTATACTGGGAGTAGACTTTTTGAATGAATACAAAGCAATCTTAAACTTTCACGATGCTGAAATAAGTTTAGAGAAAGAAGGTAAGTCAATAGATTTGAAATTTGAAGATTGGCTCTCAAACCATGACGAGGAAATTAATCGGCTTTACCTTCTGTTAGACAACAGTTCGGAATTATCTACGGATCTAGATACTAACAGTCGCTCTGCAAGTACTGACAGGGATGATATCGACGGCACAATTGAAACTAATGAGTTAATTCAGAATAAAATTCAAACAATTGAGAATTGTAATGACACTGATAGGCAGGACCTTTTTGAGATTTTACAAGCACATTCCACAGTTTTTACTCACAAAACAGGAACAATCAAGGTATTTCAATACCAATTTCGTGTTCGTGAGCATACTAAATTTTGTATTAGACCATACGTAATTACAGCACATTATAGGGACCGTGTTAGAACAGAAATACAATCTATGCTTGACGACGGCATTATTGAGCCTGCAGTAAGCTCATACAACAATCCATTACATGTTGTTGAGAAGAAAAATGGATCGATCAGGCTTGTCTTAGATTCGAGACAAATCAATACTATCATTATTCCTGAAACAGACAGGCCGCAAACGTTGGAAGAACTTTTTCAAAATTTTAATGGAGTAAAAGTGTTGTCTTCCATTGATCTCAGATCCAGCTTTTATCAGATCTAACTTCATCCAGAATGTAGAAAATACACAGCTTTCCTTTGTTTCGGCGTTTGTTATCAGTTTCGGAAACTTCCTTTTGGTTTGAACATTTCCTCGGCAGCATTCATTCGCGGGCTAAATTCCATATTACCTGAGCTCTTAAAACGTCACAACACCTTATATGTGGATGATATTCTGATAGCAGAAGCCTCATGGGAACAGCATAATCGCATCCTCAACAGCGTGTTACATATTTTTGCAGAATCTGGAATTACAGTTAACTTGGAAAAGTCTGAATTCGGTAGGACAAAGGTGAAGTTAATGGGACATATTATTTCTTCTGAAGGCATTCAGCCGGATCCTGAAAAGTTAGAAGCAATCAGAGCCATTCCAGTTCCATCCACAAAAAAACAAGTCCGCAGTTTTCTAGGTCTCGTAAATTTTTACCGTTGTTTTCTGAATATGCAAATTCTAGTTACACCAAAACTTTGTTCTCTCACTGGAAAAAATACTATTTGGAACTGGGACGAACAAACACACTTGGAATTCAATTCTTTGAAAGAATCGCTACTTAATGCGCCAATACTAGCTCATCCAGATCTGTCACAAGATTTCTGCCTTAGCACGGATTCTTCTAAAGTCGGTCTTGGTGCCCATTTATTTCAAGAAGCCATAGAAAATGACACTACCGTTCAGAAAACCATTGCTTTTGCTAGCCGAGTGCTAACAAAATCTGAAAAAAATTATTCCGTTACTGAATTAGAAGCTTTAGCTATCGTTTGGGCATTTAACAAATTCCGTTTCTTTCTTTACGGTAAGCACGTAAAAGTATACAGTGATCATCGTGCATTACAATTCCTTATGTCTTCAAAATTAAATCATGACAGGTTAAAACGTTGGGCATTGTTTCTGCAAGAATTCCACTTCACAATAGTCTACATTCCCGGCAAGGAGAACATTGTTGCGGACGCACTGTCACGCGCACCGGCTGGGCTTGAGAAAAGTAACACAGAAAGCAACCTCGAGAAAAATTTCAGTATTCTTTACATTCAGACAGTTGCCTTTGAAAACTTCATCACCACATCTTTAAAGGACATTGCTCATGAACAAGATAAAGATCCGATTTGGAAAGACATCAAAAGTAAATGGCATGAAAAGACACACACACAGATTCGGCATTATTATCTGGTTAGAAACAACATACTGTTCAAACGATGCTCTGTTGATGACAAGCTATGGGTACTTTGCATTCCAGACGATTTTGTTAATAAGCTCATTTGGTACATTCATTTCAGCTATGCACATTTTGGTCCATGAAAATGTTATCATATTCTTCGAACGACTTGTTATTTTAACAATATGGAAAAGAGAATTCGAAGAGTCTTGTCTATTTGTAAACTTTGTCAAAAGGCGAAACCATCTACTGTCTCGCATCGTGTTCCATTGTTTCCTATCATTCCTACTAAATTAAAAGAATTTGCTGCTGTTGATCTCTTGGGACCGCTTGTTAGAACATCTAATGGATTTTCGTACGTTCTAGTCGCTGTTGAACTTACTTCAAAATTTGTTTCTTTCACTCCGTTACGTAAAGCCACTGGACGGTCTGTATCCATCGCCTTTGTTAAAAATTTCTTACGTGAAGTTGGACACGTTAGTAAAGTCATTTCAGATAACGGACCGCAATTCAGATCTGCTGTTTGGTCACGCATGCTTCGTAACCATAAAATCAAATCTGTTTTTATTTCATTGTACTCACCACATTGTAACCCGTCTGAACGGATTATGAAAGAAATGAATAAGCTTTGCAGACTTTATTGTCACAGAAAGCATCAGCATTGGAACAGATATTTACACTTATTTCAAAACGTGCTGAATGAAATGCCTCATGACTCCACTGGTTTACCACCTGTTCTTGTACTGAAGAATAAAGAACCACCGAACAGAATCAGAGAGCTTGTACCTTTTCCGAGTACGCGTAAACTTCGACACAAAGACATTATTGACTTGGCTATTAAAAATATAAATTCTGCTGCAGACAAAAGGAGAAAATTACACGGTATAGCAAATGCAAAGAAATTATATATTGGTCAGAAAGTTCTCATTAAAGCTCATTCATTGTCACATAAGAAGAAACACTTGAGTCACAAATTCTTTCTAGTTTACAATGGACCTTACAGAATCCGACGTATACCACATGATAATTGCGTTGAAGCTGAAACTCTGCGTACTAGGAAAAGTAAAGGTTTACACCACATTTCACATGTAAAACCGTTTATTGAAAGATAATCTGCTTTTTAACTTTGTCTTTGCCATAAAACATTTCACTTCACATTTCTAGTATGCTTTGTCACACTGATAAACTGTTAACATGCAACAATGTTTTGAAGTTAACTATACAGTCTAGAACCTAGGGAACATTTTTAAACGGAAATTACGAATGCATTGTTATAGTGAAAGGACGTCACAGTGTTATTGTGTGTGTACATTCTTGTTTGTTAGTTGCACGATTACGTAACTACTATAAGGCTTACATACTTAGAACATATACTGTTAATGAGGTTTTAATGCAACATTTTGGTTCAGTTGAAAAGACATTCTTTATTTGAAGTACTTTCTGTGAGATTAAAGATGACTTAGCGTTTGGTTTCTTTGATAGCTACACGATTATATCACGACGCTACTAATGTGTGACACAATTTACATTGTGCTTTTGCGGTGTATCTATTTTATATCTGCACAGTTTTTCTGAATTATTCTGGAAAGTAAAACATGTTTTAGTGGTAACTTTTGTGGTATAGCTACAATTAGACAGCCTTTTCCATAGCACAGCAATACGTTACAGCATAGTACTGTCTTCATCACGGCAATAAGTGTAATAACTAAGATATTTATACGCAAAGCAATTCACTTCCTTTATTACGAGGTAAGTACATTGACTTCAGCAGAACTTTGCTTACAGAGGACGATAACTACGACACTTCCACATAATTATCTTACAACAAGACGCACAGTTTATCGCTACAGTACACGTATTTGAGTGATTAATTTTGTACTTAAAACATTTATTTTTAAAGATATTTGAAGTACAATTATACAAAGGTTTTCCATGATACATTTCATTCCATTGCTGTAATCTGTAACACCTGAGGATATAATCACATTAATCCTCAGGGGGGGGTACACGTTTACTTTGTGTACCATGTGTATGGCAAGCACAAGGAGCCCTAGCTAATATGGTATTTGCTTATACAACTTTACACATCGGTACCATATTTCTCTAACACATAAATTACACAGCTATCTGATCATTTAAGTGAGAGAAACAAACATTTATTACACTACATCAGTGACAGATGTTTACGTAATTACACAGTTGGATAACTTCACACTTACGGAATTGTATTTTGTCTGTACTTTGTGAACTGTTTATATTTTTTCAGAACCATTGTGATACTATGAGAGCTTTGAATGATGTATTTGGTATGGGATCATGATTATTAAAGTACGTTTGAGGTAGATGACACTTTTGACATGAGCAGAGAATTTTTTTTAGGTTTTGAAATTATTGGAGGAAGCTACGGAGATTTTGAGAGTTGACTGAGGTGTTATGATGTTATTATTACGATGACTATCTGTATTATGCTGTTGCGGCATGTTAATGATCAATAAGCTGATGCTATATCAGTTATTTGATTATGTTACGTATCTGTTATGACGAAATATTGAAGAAGTGTCGACGAATAAGGTAAGGAATAATGAGTAGTGGTTAGGGACTCTGGTTTGTGCAAAAGGTTGTTGGAAACCAAGAATCGTACTTTAAGAGTTATGAAATGTATGTAAATGCGTGAATGTATTACAATGCCGATGAAATTTTTTTGGACACTGTTATATTTATAGGATATTGTTTCTACAGATTTGTAACGCAAATTCTCAACCTGTGAAAATATTTTTATATGGGACTGTCACTGTAGCGGAAACTGCTGTCGTAAATATTTCGGTAAGAAAGTTAAGTGACCACCTGCACGTATTGTGTCGTGGGCACCCAGCTGCGCGACAACCACCTGACAAAAGAAAGCCATTAGTGTGTGCCTTTCAGAGGCACAGGTGAAAAAAAAGGAGGCCATTAACCTCGCTATTGACATTCCTTTGTAGAAAGCACCGCAAATACGACACGCTCATTACTGAGAAAGATACTTACATCTGACACCTGATTATAACAAACGTCTTTCTACTAGAGTTGAGAGAATTCTACTAACTTATGAAATGACACATGACTATTGAATGATATTTTTATGCTTTGCCTTTCATAGTTGCTTATTTCATTTGGTATCTGTTTTCCAGCTGTGTTGCAGCATTGGTTTTATAAAATTAAATGCATTTGCTAATGTGTACACTTTCTGTCGACAGATCTATTAAATAATTATTTTATGATCCACATTCTTCGAAAAAGGAGCTCTTGGAATGGAAAGAGCAATAAGAAGCGACTAATAACAGTAACTGTATATATAATTTTCTTTTCAAGTACTTGGTAATTTGTTGTAGCATTAGTTTTTGTGGTGTACCACTTTAATTGCATTGACATTAAGATGTGAATAGACATTGTCCTTTTCTGCATTGTTGTCTTTACTGTAATATTTTTTCTGCTTGAGCTTTGTCATGTTTAGTTATAAGCTGTTGCATTTGCTGCTGCTGTTTACCAGGCACAATGTTACTGAATTTGACTTTGTATTACTCTGTTAAGCCAGTTTTACTACGGATTTATTTTTTCTTGTTTGCTGCGCATTGCCTTATATTAATTGTAATATTGTTGCCTTTTTTTGCCAATTTCCGTTTTTTTATCATTGCTGTTTGTGTTAATTGTTTTGTGCTGCTGCATTGCCTCGTCCCTTAGTTTAGCATCTGAGCTCAGTAGCTTTAAGTTAGCTTAAGAGGAGGTAGACTATATAAGAAACTAACTATGATGAATTGGAAGAAAAGCATTGAGAAGCTATAAGAAAATGGTTTGGCCAAAAAAGTAGTGTACAGTGGAGAAAAACTATTTTTGAAAGAGGATGTGAACAGAATACAGAAAGCAGGTTTAGATAGGACTTTTTGGGAATAATGATGAACTAAGGGAGATCTCTATGCAAAATACTGCAGTAAAACAAACCCTGTCCTTTCCTTTCGTGTTATCCCTGTATGTGTTTATGTACCCTTGGGTATTTGTCTTTTTCCTGTCTTTATGTCTTTAGCTAATAAGATTTATGTTGTAGAATTTTTCAGATACTATGTTATTTTCTTTGTAAATATGTTCAGACATGATTTGTTGTGTTTTGTTTTAATGATCAGGTGTGAAGTTGGTGTTTCAAAAGTTATTCTGATCTTTTATGTATGTATTTATGTCGTAATTTTTGTAACACTGATGTATTTGCTATTTTGATTCTTTTGTAAAGCCTGTACTACTGCAAATGTTATCTGTATTGTTATGTTCTTTAAAGATGTATTTTGTACCTTTGTTATTGTATTCTTATGTTATAAAATTGTAATTGACACCAGTTCATCAAATTAAGTAACTTGTAAGTTACATTTCACTGCACACATTTCTGTTGGTCATAGTATATGTACAATATGTGAGAAGTAGGGACTGATAGTGTTTGCAAGTGTGTTAATAATTCAGTAAGGGACTGGATAACAGCATTGCTGGTTCTAAGGACATTTCAAAAACAATTTTTGTGAGTGCACAAGTGGTGGTTATGGACTTACTATATTATCCGCAAGACTCTTCAATGGTGATTGTGCGCCTGCAAAGTCAAACAGATGGCTGCTGGCCATCTCTACAAGGGCTACAGTGGGTCTACACCTTTGATGACCCACCAATACCATTATTTCTACAAGGTCTACAGTGGGTCTGCATCTCTGGTGGCCCACCAATACCGTAATCTCTACCAGGACTACAAGGGGTCTACTCTGTGATGACCTACCTACCAATATTCTTCAAAACTTCGACTGACTCTGCTGTGGGTTTGCTCTGTTGTGGCCCATTACCTGTCTGCATGTCAAGAGTCAGCACTGTCTTTCCGTTGGAAGGACAACACTACTTCTTCAAGACTGCTTAGAAATCCACTACTTCCAAGTACAATTTCTTTTATTGCTCAGACTTTGAAAAAAACACTGCAATTTTACTATGATGAACGATCAGGACTGTCTTTATGGACTGTGAGAGAATTTTAGCTTTTGACCAACATTGTATCGATAAGTGTGTGCATTTCATTTCTTTGTTATTGTAATTATGAAAAAATTTTTCAAATCTGTATTGGCCACAGCCCAAAACAATTTGTAAATTTTTTTGTGGGGAGCATGGGGGCTATGTAAGTAGGCTGTTTACATTTTCTTATTGGTAACGCCACGTAGCGCTCTGTATGAAAAATCACTGGCTGTGCTGTGCGCAGTCTGTGGCTGGTTTGCATTGTTGTCTGCCATTGTAGTGTTGGGCAGCGGCAGCTGGATGCTAACAGTGCGTAGCGTTGCGCAGTTGGAGGTGAGGTGCGCCGCCAGCAGTGGTGGACGTGGGGAGGGAGATGGCGGAGTTTTGAAATTTGTAAGAATTGGTGTCACGAACTGATTTATATATTATGAATATTAAGGTAAATACATTGTTTGTTCTGTATTAAAATCTTTCATTTGCTAACTATGCCTATCAGTAGTTAGTGCCTTCAGTAGTTTGAATCTTTTATTTAGCTGGCAGTAGTGGCGCTCGCTGTATTGCAGTAGCTTGAGTAACGAAAATTTTTGTGAGGTAAGTGATTTGTGAAACGTATAGGTTAATGTTACTCAGGGCAATACTTTCGTAGGGATTTTTGAAAGTCAGATTGCGTTGCGCTAAAAATATTGTGTGTCAGTTTAAGCACAGTCTTGTATAATTTTTCTAAGGGGACGTTTCACAGCATAGGTTTCGAAAAAGACAGTCGTGTGAAACCCAGCTCGCGCTATTCGTCCACGAGACTCAGAGGGCCGTAGACGCGGGTTCACAGGTATATGCCGTGTTTCTTGACTTCCGCAAGGCGTTCGATACAGTTCCCCACAGTCGTTTAATGAACAAAGTAAGAGCATATGGACTATCAGACCAATTGTGTGATTGGATTGAAGAGTTCCTAAATAACAAACGCAGCATGTCATTCTGAATGGAGAGAAGTCCTCTGAAGGTAGAGTGGTTTCAGGTGTGCCGCAGGGGAGTGTCGTAGGACCGTTGCTATTCACAATATACATAAATGACCTGGTGGATGACATCGGAAGTTAACTGAGGCTTTTTGCGGATGATGTTGTGGTATATCGAGAGGTTGTAACAATGGAAAATTGTACTAAAATGCAGGAGGATCTGCAGCGAATTGACGCATGGTGCAGGGAATGGCAATTGAATCTCAATGTAGACAAGTGTAATATGCTGCGAATACATAGAAACAAAGATCCCCTATCATTTAGCTACAAAATAGCAGGTCACCAACTGAAAGCAGTTAATGCCATAAATTATCTGGGAGTACGCATTAGGAGTGATTTAAAATGGAATGATCATATAAAGATGATAGTCGGTAAAGCCGATGCATTGGAAGAATCCTAATGAAATGCAATCCGAAAACAAAGGAAGTAGGTTACAGTACGCTTGTTCGCCCGCTGCTTGAATACTGATCAGCAGTGTGAGATCCGTGCCAGATAGGGTTGATAGAAGAGATAGAAAGGTTCCAACGGAGAGCAGCGCGCTTCGTTACAGCAGCATTTACTAATCGCGAAAGCATTACGGAGATGATAGATAAACTCCAGTGGAAGACTCTGCAGGAGAGACGCTCAGTAGCTCGGTACGGGCTTTTGTTGAAGTTTCGAGAACATACCTTCACCGAAGAGTCACAGTATATTGCTCCCTCCTACGTATATCTCGCGAAGAGACCATGAGGATAAAGCCAGAGAGATTAGAGCCCACACAGAAGCATACCGACAATCCTTCTTTCCACGAACAATGCGAGACTGGAGTAGAAGGGAGAACTGATAGAGGTACTCAAGGTACCCTCCGCCACACACCGTCAGGTGGCTTGCGGAGTATGGATGTAGATGTAGATAAGCCTCCGCTGAAAGCCTAATACCCTCATGGTGAGTCACATGCAACATTTTGAGGTACGAAGGTCTTGCAGAACCATAAACTTGACATCCGTATTCGAGGTCGCACAAAGGCCTTATAAAGATGGAGTACACGTGCCCTGTCAGCGCCCCAGGACCTATGACTGAGGCATTTAAAGACGTTTAAAGTCTTGAAACAGCGGACTTTTAGATCCTTTAGGTGTGGCAACCATGTGAGCTTCTCATCAAAAATAAGCCCGAGATATTTTACTTTTTCCTTAAAGGTGAGAACAGTGTCTCCTAGTTTTAAAACAGGGAGATTAAAAAGAGAACAGGAACGGTTGAAATCTACACAGTCTTCTCAAAAGAGAAATTAAAGCCTGTGGTCTTAGACCGTTCCTCCACTCGCAGGATCGTCAGATGCAATTGGCGTGTAGCAGTTGCAAGGGAGGAAGACGTACAGATAAAGTTGTCCTTTAAGTAACCGATTTGTAACAGTTCGTTGTGTCACTGTGGTGCCAGTTGCTGTTCATACTGTTGCTGCAGATGGAGTACGATGCGCCAGAGCCACGATGGTCTCCCCCCCCTAGAGCCTAGACAGTACCACGTGCCCGTCAGGTGTACGTTCTGCTTTGCGACCGTTCATTCTCGAGACCAACGTTGCCACCCATCATGTATAGTGGTAACATTCCTGTCAAGTTCTTCTGCACTATCGCGGGGGGAACATCCAATTCTCGAAGCCCTATTACACGACCTCGTTCAAACTCAGTGCCTTAAAGGCATTCTTGACCAACATCAACTCACCACGTCCAATCTCATAGGTAACTAACGCTTACGACCGTTACAGCGTGCATTTAAAGCAAACCTAATTGGCAATTGCCGGCCGCGGTGGTCTCGCGGTTCTAGGCGCGCAGTCCGGAACCGTGCGACTGCTACGATCGCAGGTTCGAATCCTGCCTCGGGCATGGATGTGTGTGATGTCCTTATGTTAGTTAGGTTTAAGTAGTTCTAAGTTCTAGGGGACTAATGACCACAGCAGTTGAGTCCCATAGTGCTCAGAGCCATTTGAACCATTTTTTGATTGGCAACCTCATAGTGGCGTTAGTAGCGCCACTTTTACGCGACTGGCGAAAAATTTGAATAGACATCGACTTTGATCTGTGGAAACACACCTGCCAACTTTATTTTATGTCGGTCGCCACAACTCCTTGGTACTGCAATTTTTTTCCTTCAGTGTACAAACTTTGAGCATAATTTGAAACCTTTCCTAACTTTTTTCGCTTACTTGGTTAAAGTCAAATTTTTAGCAAGTGAAAAGGAACTAAAAAATGTTGTAATTCAATCTCAAAGATACAATAAGAAAATTTGTTTGACTGTCATACCGGAGGAATACTCCAAAAAATTTTTTTATCGTTGAGAGACAAATGACTAATTTCGAGATTCTTTTATACTTCTAGTATTAACTACCTTTTTGTTCTGATGTGCTGGCGTAAAGACGTGCTGTATAGTTTTATGTCTATGTGTGCGTTAAATGAAGGTGTTAAATGATGAAAAATGTGTTTATAATTTCTGTCAAGATCAAGTCTAAATCCCATACCAATGGAGTACAAATTATTCTGTTAATTCGAGGAGGCGAATTTTTTAGATGGAGGCGACGATCTTTACGACGCCGCTGCTCAACAATACAGGTACGTGATTGTGCTCACTACTTTCCTTTGGTGGCCGCTAAGATTAATTCCGATGTGTTTTTGCCGAGACATTCAGAACCTGCCATCTTCCTTTTCGTATAAAAATAGGAGTCCGATTGAAAAAGAAATATTCTTAAATTTAAATAATTGCAATTCTTTTACCCAGGACACGGGGAATGATAGAAAGTACGTGCCTCTACCCTGATTGTACGTTCGCAATCTCCGAGTGTGTTACGACGTAATTATTTTACACAAATAAATTAAGATAGATCTCTCTCATCAGATCGCAACCACCCGTACGCGAATGTACCGTACGTACCCTCTGAATGTGTCTAGTCTGTCGTGAGCATTGTGCTAAAGCTTTTCTGTTAATATTCTGTGGATTGCATCTCCACAATTAATTTTTGTTTATGCCGCAAGTCGCACTTCACGCGAAGTATTTATTACGCAAGTTTCAGGCTCCATTTAATGTCAAAAAATTCCGAAGTACGGCTGACTAAGCAAATCGCTAAAATAATTTCATATATCTACAACTACAATAACAAAAAAACAATAACAAAAAAAACAAAAACAAAAAAACAATAACAGAGAGAGGGAACGTTACAAACGTTACCTCATTTGTAATGTAATCGGACGTTTCAAGCTGTTGTGACATCCCTTTCTCTCTTCGCTCCGTTTCTTTCGCTGATCTTTCCTCTTCTTTCTTGCTTCTTCGTACCGCGGCTATATCTCAGGGTTTTCAATGCAGATATGTAGTGAGAAGGGGGCACATGTGTGTGGTGGTTCACGATATCATAGTGCTGTGAGGGATCGTTACTCGTGCCTCTGGTTTGAGAAGTGATGACTGAATTACGAACATTTCTCAAAATAAAAAAACAGGTATGTGCTCTCTTTTCTTTCAAGACTATAAATAATATCGTAGCTAGTACTATCTATCGTTCTACTAAACTGAATGAGCGTGATACCACTGATGAAGCTTCAAATTCGGAACAAGTTTATTAATACTAATTAACTGAAATAAAAGAAACTCGTCCAATCCAGAAGTCACTCACAGTTAGAATAATTAGATTCTGATGTGTGTGTAGTGGTCATTGATACTTAAAAGATCGTTTCAGTAATTCTATCACTGTCCGTTTATGAGTTGCTAAGCAACGTATCAAAAAGCTGATTAATATTTGTCATATCCCGACAGTAAATCGCTTCTCGCTTGCTTTAAGCATCAAGACGATTACTATGACGCTCATTTACGTCTTTGATAGTTATTATCAAGCTAATGTCCGTAAATTGCCGTTAATGTTATCGAATCATACACGTGACGATAACACCCGATATCCAGCGGCGTATCATAAACTCCACGCCGATATTTGAGTATTCGCGCTCGATTTGTTTGTACCAAAAATATAAAATAATTTTTAAATCAACTTCGGGCTGTACATTAACAGTCCTATGCCCATTCATGAAAGTTGCAGAAGATCCGCACTCGACGAATACTCGATCGCGCACTCGAGCAACACAGAAGTTTATTTTTACAAAGAAAAAACATTTCATGCATAATGCAACAATGTGATTTGCTAGGTCAGAACATATTTATATCTGTCTCATTAAAACTCAAACATATTAAATGTGGTACCTAACTAAATTCTTTTTTGCAAATAATCAATAAAATTAAATAATGAATTACATGTACAAAAAAATCTCAAGTTGATATGACCTCATGGGTCCCCCTACACTCACGTGCGCAAAGTAGGTCCGACTATATTGTACATACTCATGTAATGCTACACTGTTTTATATATGGGAGTTCGATTTGTTAAAGAATCTGGAGTTTACTGGTTGAAAGTTAAGGTCCGAGAAGCAACTGCCGAAGTTCCTGAGGATATTTTACTACAATCCGTGCACAATTTATCTATCACAAGAGAGTGCACAACTATTTGTACAAATATGGACCTGACCTGCATCATGTCATGTTCAAGAAATAAATTTACTTTTTATATTCTTAAATTGCATGTTTTTACTATTAAAAATCATAAATACGTATATAAAAATAATTTTTATTTATAAACCGCATTTAATTTTTTCTATTTACCGTATTTTCTGAAACACATTTTGCTTTTAAAGGGCAGCTCATGATGTTCAGCAAGACGACGTTTTTTAGTCATGGTCGATTCCATGACCGTGATGCAATCCAGTACAGAATAGAGGTCAGCATCGGTCTAGCGTCATCTGTCTTTTTTTTACTGCAGATTTAGGTTTCAACTTACAGTGCGGCTACGTAATTATGAACACTCAACGTAATTATGACGACACATAGTCCAGTCTATCTTACGCGTGTACAAGCATTAGTCTAAGCATTAGTCGGACTAATGCTTAGACTAATGGTTGTTTCAAATCGGTTCAAATGGCTCTGAACACTATGGGACTTTACGTTTGAGGTCATCAGTCCCCTAGAACTTAGAACTACTTAAACCTAACTAACCTAAGGACATCACACATACCCTTGCCCGAGGCAGGATTCGAACCTGCAACCGTAGCGGTCGCGCGGTTCCTGACTGTAGCGCCTAGAACCGCTCGGCCACAACGGCGGGTGACTAGTGCTTGAACATGCCTAAGATAAACTGGAATATATGTCGTTATAATTACGTTGAGTCTACATGATTAATTATAACGCACTGATGATAGCTGCATAGTCAGTTGAAATCTAAATCCGCAATAAAAAGGCCAGATGATGCTACGGCCGATGCTGACCTTAAGATCCTACTCGAGCTCTCCTTTGTTCTGGAAGTTTAACTAGCTGTTTACGCAGCCACATCGGAATGTGCGGACAGCTACTGCACTCAGCAACACTGTCATGTGTTGGAGTGCAGAACTAATGAGCTGCTACAGTACAGCGTGTTGGAAACGTGCAGCTCCTCGAAGATCATTACCAGTCATTCCAGAACATATTCTGAGTACAATCGTAATGGGGTATCTCGAACAGAGTCACCTCCTCCATGCTGACCAGCGTGGATTCCATCTACCACCTAAAATCCAATTCGGCATTTTATCACATGACATCCTGAAAGCCACGGATCAAGGCAATCAGGTAGACGCATTATTTCTCGATTTCCGAAAAGCATTTGACTCAGTACCACTCCTGCGGTTATTATCAAAAGTACGATCGTATGTGTATGAAGCGAAATTTATGACTGAACTGAGGACTTTTTGGTAGGTAAGACGTAGCAAGTTATCTTGGATGGAGAGTCGTCGACAGATGTAGAATTAGCTTCAGGGTCAGCAGCTCGTAGTCGTGCGGTAGCGTTCTCGCTTCCCACGCCCGGGTTCGGTTCCCGGCGGGGTCAGGGATTTTCTCTGCCTCGTGATGACTGGGTGTTGTGTGATGTCCTTAGGTTAGTTAGGTTTAAGTAGTTCTAAGTTCTAGGGGACTGATGACCATAGATGTTAAGTCCCATAGTGCTCAGAGCCATTTGAACCAATTAGCTTCTGGTGTGATACAGGGAAGTGTATTATGACCCTTGCTAATCCACATTATATTTTAATGACCCTGCAGATGATGTTACTAATAACCTCAGACTTTTCGCAAATGATTTTGTTATATGTAATCGAGTAGAGAGATAGATATCCAGCGATCACAGTGTAAGTAGGCTGTTTAGGTTTTCTTATTGGTAACGCCACGTAGCGCTTTGTATGAAAATCGCTGGCTGTGCTGTGTGCAGTCTGTGGCTGGTTTGCATTGTTGTCTGCCATTGTAGTGTTGGGCAGCGGCAGCTGGATGCTAACAGCGTGTAGCGTTGCGCAGTTGGAGGTGAGCCGCCAGCAGTGGTGGACGTGTGGAGAGAGATGGCGGAGTTTTGAAATTTGTAAGAATTGGTGTCATGAACTGATATATATATTATGACTATAAAGGTAAATACATTGTTTGTTCTCTATTAAAATCTTTCATTTGCTAACTGTGCCTATCAGTAGTTAGTGACTTCCGTAGTTTGAATCTTTTAGTTAGCAGGCAGTAGTGGCTCTTGCTGTATTGCAGTAGTTCGAGTAACGAAGATTTTTGTGAGGTAAGTGATTTGTGAAACATATAGGTTAATGTTAGTCAGGCCCATTCTTTGGTAGGGATTATTGAAAGTCAGATTGCGTTGCGCTAAAAATATTGTGTGTCAGCTTAAGCACAGTCGTGTATAAATTGTTCTAAGAGGACATTTCATAACAGGCCCTGCAGACCACGCACTGCCTCCACAAACTGCCTCCATTCCTTCATGTTTTGTGCCCGGTTCCTCCAGGTGTCTTCACTTCTCAGGGCTGCTTGGTCTTTCACCAGGTAGGCCTTTCGCTCCCTGTATTTTACCCCTGCCACCTTCAGAATTTGAAAGAGAGTATTCCAGTCAACTTTGTCAAAAGCTTTCTCTAAGTCTACAAATGCTAGAAACGTATGTTTGCCTTTCCTTAATCTTTCTTCTAAGATAAGTCGTAGGGTCAGTATTGCCTCACGTGTTCCAACATTTCTACGGAATCCAAACTGATCTTCCCCGAGGTCGGTTTCTACCAGTATTTCCATTCGCCTGTAAAGAATTCGCGTTAGTATTTTGCAGCTGTGACTTATTAAACTTATAGTTCGGTAATTTTCACATCTGTCAACACCTGCTTTCGTTGGAATTGGAATTATTAAATTCTTCTTGAAGTCTTAGGGAATTTCGCCTGTCTCATACATCTTGCACACCAGATGGTAGAGTTTTGTCAGGACTGGCTCTCTCTAGCCTGCCAGTAGTTCTACTGGAGAAACAACTTAAATCACTTAATAAAAGCAAGTCTTCTGGTCCAGACTGTATACCAATTAGATTCCTTTCGGAGTATGCTGATGTATTATCCCCACACACCACAATCTTACACAACCGTTCACGAAAGATCCGTGCCGAAAGACTGGAAAGTTGCACAGCTCACACCAATATTCAAGAAAGGTAGAATAAGTAATCGACTATATTACAGGCCCATATCGTTAACGTCGATATGCAGCAGGATTTTAGAACATATATTGTGTTCGAACATTATGAATTACCTCGATGGAAACCGTCTATTGACACACAGTTGACATGGGTGCAGCGTCCCTTTGAAACACAACTAGCTCTTTATTCACATGAAGTGTTGAGTGCTATTGACTAGGGATTTCAGACCGATTCCCTTCTGGATTTCTGGGAGACTTTTGACACTGTACCACACAAGCGGCTCGTACTGAAATTCCGTGCTTATGGAATATCGTCTCAGTTATGTGACTGGATTTGCTTTTTCCTGTCAGGGTGGTCACAGTTCGTAGTAATTGACGGAAAGTCATCTAGTTAAACAGAAGTGATTTCATACGTTCCCCAACGTAGTGTTATAGGCCCTTTTCTGTTCCTTATCTACATAAACGGTTTTGGAGACAATCTGACCAGCCGTCTTCGGTTGTTTGCAGATGACGCTGTCGTTTATCAACTAATAAAGTCATCAGAAGATCAAAACAAACTGAAAAACGATTTAGAAAAAAATATCTGACTGGTGCGAAAAGTGGCAGTTGACCCTGAATAACGAAAAGTGTGAGGTCATACACATGAGTGCAAAAAGGAACTCGTTAAACTTCTGTTCCACGATAAATCAGGCTAATCTAAAAGCAGTAAATTCAACGAAACACCTAGGTATTACAGTTACGAACAACGTAAATTGGAAGGGACACATAGAAAATGTTGTGGGGAAGGCTAACCAAAGAATGCGTTTTATTGGCAGGACACTTAGAAAATGTAACAGACTTACTAAGGAGACTGCCTACACTACGCTTGTTCGACCTCTTGTAGAATACTGCTGTGCGCTGTGGGATCCTTACCAGATAGGACTGACGGAGTACATCGAAAAAGTTCAAAGAAAGGTAGCACATTTTGTATTATCGCGAAATATGGGAGAGAGTGTCACAGAAGAAAGACGTTTTTCGTTGTGATGGAATCTTCTCAAGAAATTCCAACCACCAACTTTCTCCTCCGAAAGCGAAAATACACTCCTGGAAATTGAAATAAGAACACCGTGAATTCATTGTCCTAGGAAGGGGAAACTTTATTGACACATTCCTGGGGTCAGATACATCACATGATCACACTGACAGAACCACACGCACATAGACACAGGCAACAGAGCATGCACAATGTCGGCACTAGTACAGTGTATATCCACCTTTCGCAGCAGTGCAGGCTGCTATTCTCCCATGGAGACGATAGTAGAGATGCTGGATGTAATCCTGTGGAATGGCTTGCCATGCCATTTCCACCTGGAGCCTCAGTTGGACCAGCGTTCGTGCTGGACGTGCAGACCGCGTGAGACGACGCTTCATCCAGTCCCAAACATGCTCAATGGGGGACAGATCCGGGGATCTTGCTGGCCAGGGTAGTTGACTTACACCTTCTAGAGCACGTTGGGTGGCACGGGATACATGCGGACGTGCATTGTTCTGTTGGAACAGCAAGTTCCCTTGCCGGTCTAGGAATGGTAGAACGATGGGTTCGATGACGGTTTGGATGTACCGTGCACTATTCAGTGTCCGCTCGACGATCACCAGAGGTGTACGGCCAGTGTAGGAGATCGCTCCCTACACCATGATGCCGGGTGTTGTCCCTGTGTGCCTCAGTCGTATGCAGTCCTCATTGTGGCGCTCAACTGCACGGCGCCAAACACGCATACGACCATCATTGGCACCAAGGCAGAAGCGACTCTCATCGCTGAAGACGACACGTCTCCATTCGTCCCTCCATTCACGCCTGTCGCGACACCACTGGAGGCGGGCTGCACTATGTTGGGGGGTGAGCGGAAGACGGCCTAACGGTGTGCGGGACCGTAGCCCAGCTTCATGGAGACGGTTGCGAATGGTCCTCGCCGATACCCCAGGAGCAACAGTGTCCCTAATTTGCTGGGAAGTGGCGGTGCGGTCCCCTACGGCACTGCGTAGGATCCTACGGTCTTGGCGTGCATCCGTGCGTCGCTGCGGTCCGGTCCCAGGTCGACGGGCACGTGCACCTTCCGCCGACCACTGGCGACAACATCGATGTACTGTGGAGACGTCACGCCCCATGTGTTGAGCAATTCGGCGATATGTCCACCCAGCCTCCCGCATGCCCACTATATGCCCTCGCTCAAAGTCCGTCAACTGCACATACGGTTCACGTCCACGCTGTCGAGGCATGCTACCAGTGTTAAAGACTGCGATGGAGCTCCGTATGCCACGGCAAACTGGCTGACACTGACGGCGGCGGTGCACAAATGCTGCGCAGCTAGCGCCATTCGACGGCCAACACCGCGGTTCCTGTTGTGTCCGCTGTGCCGTGCGTGTGATGGCTGACACTGACGGCGGCGGTGCACAAATGCTGCGCAGCTAGCGCCATTCGACGGCCAACAACGCGGTTCCTGGTGTGTCCGCTGTGCCGTGCGTGTGATCATTGCTTGTACAGCCCTCTCGCAGTGTCCGGAGCAAGTATGGTGGGTCTGACACACCGGTGTCAATGTGTTCTTTTTTCCATTTCCAGGAGTGTATTTTGTTGACACCGACCCACATGGGGAGGAACGATCACCACGATAAGGGAAACGAGAGCTCGTACGGAAAGATATAGGTGTTCTTTCCGCCCGCTATACTATATTGGAATAATAGAGAATTGTGAAGGTGGTTCGATGAACCCTCTGCCAGGCACTTAAATGTGATTTGCAGAGTATCCATGTAAATGTAGAAGTAGATGTCCTGGTCGTAGTCGCTTATGTGAGTGTATTTCCCCTCTAGCGGGCCCCTACCGACACTATAATGCTCCCTCAGTAGTTTCTGCTCTGCTTATACTGGGTGATTCACGAAGATACGCAAATATTTTAACATGCTATTCTACAAGTAAAACTAAAGAAAAAAGTTCATATAAACATAGGTCCGCGAATGTTTACTTATGGAGTTACGGCTAAACAAAGATTTTGCCTGAAATTTAGTCACTTCACTGATATGAAGCCATCGCAAAAATGTACGAGGCTAAAGTAAAGCACGATTTTCATTCATTTGTTGTTACTGGTCTGGTGAATCTAATAAAACATGTCCCAGACGTGTATCTGCAGTAGTTTCCAGAACATCCAGAGAAGCAAAGATTGTTATACAAGTAAATTTCTTTACTTTTCATTAAGAAAGTACTAACGTTTATTTCATTATAGGCAACCGTTAGTGAGTTGTTTCAGTCGTTTCCTATCCTTGAATCGAGTTAGTTTCCTGTATTGTTCAGTGGAAGAACACAAAAAACAACAACGTATTTAAGTGAAACCTCATAGTAACCGTTGTAGTTTGTAGATTATTTATGATATAGGGATGGTTCTACACGTCTGTGGCCTCCCAGATCGCCCGATTTAACACCAATGAATTTTTGTGTATGGGGATGGTTGAAAGACATGGTTTATAAAGACAAAGTCAATACGCGTGAGGCATTACTTGCTCGCATTATAAATGCAATAGACGAAATTAAAAACAACTCTGTGAAACTGAAACGAGCAACAAAATCTGTTCATAAACGTGCAGCAAAATGCACTGAAGTGGTTGGAGACATTTTAAAACATTTATTGTGAAATTGTTTGAAGTCTGCGGGCCAGTGTGGCCGAGCGGTTCTAGGCGCTTCAGTCTGGAACCGCGTGGCCGCTAAGGTCGCAGGTTGGAATCCTGCCTCGGGCATGGAAGTGTATGACGTCCTTAGGTTAGTTAGGTTTAAGTAGTTCTTCTAGGGGACTGATTGACCTCACATGTTAAGTCCCATAGTGCTCAGAGCCATTTGAACCATTTGTATGTACACTGTACAACTTCCTTAACACTGAGCTTTGTCTTTTCCGGTTTAACATGAATTCACGTGTGCTATGTTATTAATAAAAGCAGATTATCTGGCACAATCATACAGTTTCAGTTAACGGTATTATATTACCATCATTATTCCAAAAACAATTCCTTACAACTTCTGTTGAAAACTTTGTGCAATTGTCTCGAATTAAAAAAAAAAAAAAAAAAAAACAAATTAGGCCAAGTAGCCGATAAATTAAAATTTTTATGAAATTACTTCTTTGCTTCTCTACTACAGATACACGTCTGGGACATGTTTTATTAGATTCACCAGATCATTGCGATGACTTCATATTAGCGAAGTTGCCAAATTTCGGTCAACCATAACTTCACTGCCAAACTTTCAGAGGTGGCCTTGTCGATTAAAAAAAAAATAAATAATTAAAAGCTTAGTAAACATGGGTTCTAAAATGCATACCTTAAAAGTTATGAGCACTTGTTCAACTTCACTACTGCGAAACACACGCATCTAATTGAAAAAGTACTAATAGGTGTGGAATTAAGAGCCCTTGTTTAATGGATGTTTCTTTCTTGTGTTGGTGTATACTGGGTCCCCTCAAAATATGCAAAGCAAGAGATTTGTATCGTCTCTCTCCTGTTTGGTAGTAAAGTATGTTAGTGTAAGATCGTTTGCAAAAAGGTAAAGGATATTTAATACGCTGTTGACGTAGCGTATATTCTGCTCGCTCGTAAATGCGGCTTAGATAATCAAAGTTAAAACGCAGGCAAAAATATTAGTAGAAGTGGGTACAGTTTTGCTCGCAATGGTTTAGTTGCTTATCCGAACTCGCGACTAGCTCAAAGAAAATCAGAAGTAGCGTGAAACTATTATTGTTACTGCCCGATAAATTAATTGGCTCTGAGTACTATGCGACTTACCTTCTGAGGTCATCAGTCGCCTAGAACTTAGAACTAATAAAACCTAACTAACATAAGTGCATCACACAAATCCATGCCCGAGGCAGGATTGAAACCTGCGACCGTAGATTAGATTATATTAGATTAATACTTGTTCCATAGATCATGAATACGACACATCGTAATGATGTGGAACGTGTCAGGTTAATAAAAGATGTCTGTGCAAGATATTACCTTACACAAAATATTGCATGACACTAATGTTTAAGCTAGTTTTTTTCCTTCTCCTCCCTTAATTTATATTTAAATATTCAGTCAGTGAGTAGAAGGAGTTGTCATCTAGAAATTCTTTTAATTTATTTTTAAATGTTGGTTGACTATCTATCAGGCTTTCGATGCTGTTTGGTAGGTGACCAAAGACTTTTGTGGCAGCATAATTTACCCTTTCTGTGCCAAAGTCAGATTTAACCCTGCATAGTGAAGATCATCCTTTCTCCTGGTGTTATAGCTATACACACTGCTATTACTTTTGAACTGGGTTGGATTATTAACAACAAATTTCATAAGTGAATATATATACTGTGAGGTTACTGTGAGGATCTCTAGATCCTTAAATAGATGTCTGCAGGATGACCGTGGGTGGGCTCCAGCAATTATTCTGATACACGTTTTTGAGCAATGAATACTTTTCTACTCAATGATGAATTACCCCAGAATATGATGCCGTATGAAAGCAGTGAATGAAAGTAGGCATAGTAAGCTAATTTACTGTGATTCTTGCTACCAAAATTTGCAATAACCCTAATAGCATACGTAGCTGAACTCAGACGTTTCAGCAGACCACCAAGGTGTTGCTTCCAGTAGCGGTCGCCCGGTTCCAGACTGTAGCGCCTAGAACCGCACGGCCACTACGGCGATAAATTAATTGTTGCGAAGTGAGAGGCGACATAATCAGCTACGTAGTGTTAGGGTTAGTATTCACGATAAATAATTTCATTTATATCACAGTGGCTTCAGTCTGGTTAAGCATTTACTTGACAGAAATAAAGTTAATTGTAGACTCAAATATTTCGTGAAGCAAATCTAATGACCAACTGCACCAATGCCAATTAAAAAGCAAGATAATCGCGGGTCCCGTGATCACGGTTAAAACTTAATCTAGATTAAGTTGTCTCTGTGCTGCACCAACGTTAAACGCGGTTAGCTAATCGGGAGTTTGTCCGCAGCTAACTCCGCGTGTTCCAAAGGAAAGCGCCCATATACATACAAAGATAATGATATTTGCTGTCTGCCTGTGGCAAGCGTGTTGTAACCGCCTTGGTCTGTAGTACTTGCTTTTCATATTGTTCGCGTAACGTGAGTGTGGTGTGCGTACTGTAAGACCTTCGGTACACACACCATCAGATTATTTGACTTGTCGCTCTAACGAAGTAGGCGAGTGTCAACAACATGTCTCGTGGTCTTATCGTGCCTTGTTTATCTTCTGCCGTTAGGTCAGACGATAGAAATGCCACTTGCACGCTTAGAGTAGCAGATTGACGGTGACCAACTTTAAACAGAACTTGATTAATTTTCACACACATTTATTAAAATAATAGAAAGCATAGACATTACGTAACTTGATTCTGGATGCTGTTTACAATTGACAATCTGAAGTTCCTGTGGTCTTGGTACGTTAATCTTATTCTCACATATCTCTGATACTTGACAAAGTGTCTATACATTTATCTTCATGACTATGTACAGGAATATGATAATCTTATTAGGCGCCGACTGAAACCTGACTATAGACTGGTACAGACTAATGCAGACTGGTACAGACTGGTGCAGACAAATGC
This sequence comes from Schistocerca gregaria, assembly GCF_023897955.1. Taxonomy (NCBI): domain Eukaryota; kingdom Metazoa; phylum Arthropoda; class Insecta; order Orthoptera; family Acrididae; genus Schistocerca; species Schistocerca gregaria. The sequence goes on from NC_064928.1 coordinate 133,591,778, forward strand.
AGACTGGTACAGACTAATGCAGAATGACTGATCGGAGGTCTGTACACTCGGAATAATACCTCACGCGTTCATGTATCGCTGCGCGAGCGTGATCCGCGAGGAGAAAGGGTTCAACGTTAGCAGCAATCTCATTGGCTGCGTTACATATTAATACGTAGATCGGCGGAAGCAGAATTTGGTCCGTCTCTAAGGCAGCGCCATCTCGTATTGCGGAGATGGACGAGCGCTGCACCTGCTTTGTTGTGCTTAGCGAGGCGCGCTCTAGTGGGAAAGTTGTGTACGCGCTGACTATGCGGAACTATGTACACAACAGTGAGTGTTGTTACTACACTATGGAGAACAAGAAAGGGACTCCAAATTTTTCCAAGTTCGAAGTAGACATACTTTTGGATTTGGTTGACTCCAAGTATATTTGAGTGTAATTAAACGGATAGCTGCACAGTTGGGGAAAAATTGGATCCATGGGAAAATATAGCAGCACAATTTAATTCAACTCCAGGTAAGATTAAATTTTGTTTCAATCATAAGTCAATAGATATCTGTTACTAATGTAAATTAAAACACTATTTTTCATGGTGCTTAGATTAATATTGAATAAAAATTCAAGATACACACAACAAAAATATCAGGTACTTCAAAATATATCCATTTCAGGTGTAACAAAAAGAAGGCCAGAAAGGCTTAAAACGTGTTAGAAGAATTTGAAGAGGAGGTTGCGGAAGAATTTGGCTGAAGAGAAGGTTCAAGTCTATAAAACAGGAAGAAGGAAGGCAGTATCAGTATGTAAAAAGAGTACACACGAGACAAAACTACTGGAAATAGTTGGCTCATCATTGAAGCCCTTGGGACTACCTTTGATTCGGAGGCAGAGTGTAGCAATGGATCTAAATGTAGATGTAGTTGATGATGCAGCAGTTGACAATGCCAGCAATACCACAAACAGTAATGGAACTGTAATTGCTGCCGAAGCTGGCGAAAGCCTGATCCCAGCACAGGTTGTTATGGAGAATGTTCAACAACCCTTCTTGAAACCTTCAAGTGCAGGAACACAAGAAACACGTAATCGAAGGAGGCTGTCACTGAGACTTAAACCAGCTTCCTCCTCTGCACTGGATAGTGTGATGCAGAAGAGGATGGAAGTACTCCAGCAGCAGCTGGAAATGATGAAGAGAGAACATATGAAAGAAATGAGAATTAAAAATCTCACAATTTTGGCACTAAAAGAAAAATTAAAATATTGGAAGCGGAAGAATTCTACCGAATGTAATCTAAATGTTTAAAAAACATTTTGTTATTTGTGCACTATAATAATTTCATATTTTACATGTATTAAGTAACAGTTTACCTCAGTGAAAATGTTCATCAGTTATAGTGCGACGAACTGTTCGTCCTGGTAATGTGTCATCACGATACATTTGTTGACCGGGAGGCATTGGCTCATTATCGTCGATATCGGGGCCCATCTTACTACGTAATAGCCTCAGCAGCCGCATAATTTCGTATCTTCTGGTGGCTTTCCCTTGCTTGTGCTCCTTGCAATATTACGCAAGACAGCCGTACTCACTATAATTGCCATTGTCTTTTGTGGATTACACCTCATTCTCATAGATAAAATGGGGACTCTCCTCTTCCACAAACCATATTGTCTCTCCGCAGTGTTCTCTGTTGTAATGTGAGACCTATTATATCGGTGCTCTGCCGCACTCTATGGATTTGAAAGTGGTGTCAATAAGTAAGGTCTGTATGCGTAAGTGACCGACTGGTATATCACCATTCTCAAACTGTGCCCTTCGCGCGCATTCTGTCCCCCATGCGATTGAACCCCTATGCGAGTGCAATCCACACTGTACCAATGGCTCCAGGATATCCATCCAGTGTGTTGAAACCATCCATCACAGAGTGTACTTCCGCTCGAGAAGGCAACTTTGTGTATTGGTTCAAATGGCTCTGAGCACTATGGGACTTAACATCTGTGGTCATCAGTCCCCTAGAACTTGGAAATACTTAAACCTAACTAACCTGAGGACATCACACACATCCATGCCCGAGGCAGGATTCGAACCTGCGACCGTAGCAGTCACGCGGTTCCGGACTGAGCGCCTTAACCGCGAGACCACCGCGGCAGGCCTTTGTGTATTGACGAGACATTGTTGCTATGATTCCCGACACTTCACTTATAATTCTTTGTGCCGTTGTAGAATGTACATTAGCAATGTCACCAATTACTATATTAAATGCTCTCGTTGTGTATGCCCTTAATGCCATCAGAAGTCACTTCGTGGGCGAGACCGGATTATTTCGGTAGGTTGGAAATTCTAACCTATCGAGGATTTGATCCAATAGCTACCACACCGTTTCTTTTGAAAGACGAAACCTCTCTTCAAATTTACGGTCACCGTAATCTTCGAAAGGATTTCCTCTTTCCACAATTACACCAACACGGTTGTGATGATTTATATGTTGAAGATATAGCATTTCTTCGTCTTCTGTGCCATCTAAAACGTCAAAACGAGCTGCCATATTACGTGTTTACAATAAGTTAACCGCAATAAAATTAAGATAATCGACCCTTCGATGTCGGTTAACTTTAATCGCGATCAAATCCCTAGATTAACTTTGATCGAGGTTGGTGCAGCCGAATATGGAGTTATACAGGGTTAAATACTGACTTGACTGCTGTTAACTTTTAATCGGCGTTGGTGGATTCGGCCCTGAGTGTTTAATCACCAATGGGACTGACTTGGGACCTGCTGTAAGATCCAGTCACAGATACAGAACTGAGTAAAGATTTTTACCAATACGTCATTCTGTGACTCAACTACGCCACCCAACATTCTGAGAAGTAACAGATTGCTTTGGCTAAAATCAGTGTGCTATACACTGAAGCGCCAAAGAAACTGGTATAGGCATGCATATTCAAATACAGAGGTACACTATGTGATCAAAACTATCCGGACACCCCAAAAACATAGGTTTTTCATATTAGGTGCACTGTGCTGCCACCTATTGCCAGGTACTCCATATCAGCGACCTCAGTAGCCATTCGACAACGTGAGAGAGCAGAATCGGTAGCTCCGCGGAACTCACGGACTTCGAACGTGGTCAGGTGGTTGGGTGTCACTTGTGTGATACGTCTGTACGCGCAATTTCCACACTCCTAAACATCCATTGGTCCACTGTTTCTGATGTGATAGTGAAGTGGAAAAGTGAAGAAACACGAACAGCACAAAAGTGTACAGACCGACCTCCTCTGTTGACTGACAGAGTCTGCCGACAGTTGAAGAGGGTCGTAATGTGTAATAGGCAGACATCTATCCAGATCATCACAGAGGAATTCCAAACTGCATCAGAATCTACTGTAAGTACTATGACAGTTAGGCGGGAGGTGAGAAAACTTGGATTTCATGGTCGAGCGGATGCTCATAAGCCACACATCACGCCAGTAAATGCCAAACGACGCCTCGCTTGGTGTAAAGAGCGTTAACATTAGACGATTGAACAGTGGAAAAAAGTTGTGTGGAGTCACGAATCACGGTACACAATGTGGGGGTCCGATGGCAGGGTGCGAACGTCATCTGCCAGGGTGTGTAGTGCCAAGAGTAAAATTCGGAGGCGGTGATGTTATGGTGTGGTCGTGTTTTTCATGGAGCGGGCTTGCACCCCTTGTTGTTTTGCAAGGGACTATCACAGCACAGGCCGATAATGATGGTTTAAGCACCTGTTGAAGAGCAATTTGGAGATGGCGATTGCATCATTCAACACGATCGAGCACCTGTTCATAATGCACGGCCTGTAACGGAGTGGTTACACGACAGTAACATCCCTGTAACGGACTGGACTGCACAGTCTCCTGACCTGAATCCCATAGAACCCCTTTGGGATGTTTTGGAACGCCGACTTCGTTCCAGGCCTCACCCATCGACATCGATACCTCTCCTCAGTACAATACTCCGTGAAGAATGGTCTGCCATTCCCCAAGAAATCTTCCAGCACCTGACTGAACGTATGCCTCCGAGAGTGGAAGCTGTCATCAAGGCTAAGAGTGGGCCAACACAATATTGAATTCCAGCATTACCGATAAAGGGCGCCAAGAACTTGTAACTTATTTTCAGCCAGAAGTCTGGATACTTTAGACTATAAAGTGTATATAAACAGGCAGAATACGGCGCTACGGCCGGCAACGCCTATATAACACAATAAGTGCCTGACGCTGGTGCTGGATCTGTTACTGCTGCTACACTGGCAAGTTATCAAGATTGAAGTGAGTCTGAACGTGGTGTTATAGTCGGCGCACGAGCGATGGGACTTAGCATCTCCGAGCTAGCGATGAAGTGGGATTTTCCCAGTATGACCATTTCACGAGCGTACCATAAATATCAGGAATGCGGTAAAACATCAAGTCACCGACTACGCCGCGGCCGGAAAAAGATCCTGCAAGAACGGGACCAACGACGCCCGAAGAGAATCGTTCAACGTGACAGAAGTGCAACGCTTCCGCAATGTACTGCAGATTTCAGTAAAGGACCATCAACAAGTGTCAGCGTGAGAACCATTCAACATCATCGATATGGGCTTTCGAAGCCGAAGGTCCGCCCCTTGTTGACTGCACGACACAAAGCTTTACGCCTCGCCTGGGCCTGTCAACGCTGATATTGGACTGTTAAACGGAAACATGTTGCCTGGTCGGACGAGTCTCGTTTCAGATTGTATTGAGCGGATAGACGTGTACTGGTATGGAAACAACGTCATGAATCCATGGACCCTGCTAGTCAGCAGGGGGCTGTTCAAGCTGGTGGAGGCTCTGTAATGCTGTGGGGCGTGTCCAGTTGGAGTGATATGGGACGCCTGATATATCTAGACACGACTGTGACAGTTGACACGTTCGTAAGCATTCTATCTGATCACGTGGATCCATTCATGTCTATTGTGCATTCCGATGGACTTGGGCAATTCCAGGAGGACAATGTGACATTCCACACGTCCATAATTGCTGAAGTATGGCTCTAGGAACGCTCTTTTGGATCTAAACATTTTCGCTGGCCACCAAACTCCCCAAACATGAACATTATTGAGCATATCTGAGATGATTCTTACTCGTACTCTTACGGATTTATGGAGAGCCCTGCAAGGTTCATGTGTCAACTTTCTCCAGCGCTACTTCATTAGTCGTTTCCTTCCCGCGCCTCGTTGCGGCGCTTCTGAATGATCGCGGGGGCCCTACACGACATTACCAGTTTCTTTGGCTCTTCAGTGTACCTCCCTCTTTCAATGCGGCGCATGTTGTACGCGATCTTCAAGAGGAATTTTCTTTTTTTTAGAAGAAGAAATCTTGGGAAGCCTTTGGAAACAGGTTGGAGAGTATGGGTCAAGCTGCTGGAAAACCATTCTGGAGTGTAATTAGCAGTCTTCGAAAGGGAGGTAAGAAGGAAATGGCAAGTATTTTGGACAGGTCAGGAAAACTGCTGGTGAATCCTGTGGATGCCTTGGGCAGATGGAGGGAATATTTTGAAGAGTTGCTCAATGTAGGTGAAAATACGATCAGTTATGTTTCAGATTTCGAGGTAGAATGGGATAGGAATGATGATGGAAATAGGATCACATTTGAGGAAGTGGAGAGAATAGTCAATAGATTGCAGTGCAATAAAGCAGCTGGGGTGGATGAAATTAAGTCGGAACTCATCCACTACAGTGGAATGTCAGGTCTTAAATGGCTACACAGGATAATTGAAATGGCCTGGGAGTCGAGACAGGTTTCATCAGACTGGACGAAAGCAGTAATCACACCAATCTTTAAACATGGAAACAGAAAAGATTGTAACAACTACAGAGGTATCTCTTTAATCAGCGTTGTGGGTAAAATCTTCTCAGGTATTGTTGAAAGGAAAGTGCTAGTATTAGTTGAGGACCAATTGGATGAAAGTCAGTGTGGGTTTAGGCCTCTTAGAGGTTGTCAGGACCAGATCTTTAGTTTACGGCAAATAATGGAGAAGTGTTATGAGTGGAACAGGGAATTGTATCTATGCTTTATAGATCTAGAAAAGGCATATGACCGGGTTCCTAGGAAGATGTTATTGTCTGTTCTACGAGATTATGGAATAGGAGGCAAACTTTTGCAAGCAATTAAAGGTCTTTACATGGATAGTCAGGCAGCAGTTAGAGTTGACGGTAAATTGAGTTCATGGTTCAGAGTAGTTTCAGGGGTAAGACAAGGCTGCAACTTGTCTCCACTGTTGTTCATATTATTTATGGATCATATGTTGAAAACAATAGACTGGCTGGGTGAGATTAAGATATGTGAACACAAAATAAGCAGTCTTGCATATGCGGATGACTTAGTTGTGATGGCAGATTCGATTGAAAGTTTGCAAAGTAATATTTCAGAGCTAGATCAGAAATGTAAGGACTATGGTATGAAGATTAGCACCTTCAAAACGAAAGTAATGTCAGTGGGAAAGAAATGTAAACGGATTGAGTGCCAAATAGGAGGAACAAAGTTAGAACAGGTGGAGGGTTTCAAGTATTTAGGATGCATATTTTCACAGGATGGCAACATAGTGAAAGAACTGGAAGCGAGGTGTAGCAAAGCTAATGCAGTGAGTGCTCAGCTACGATCTACTCTCTTCTGCAAGAAGAAAATCAGTACCAAGACTAAGCTACCTGTGCATCGTTCAATCGTTCGACCAACTTTGTTGTATGGGAGCGAAAGCTGGGTGGATTCAGATTACCTTATCAAAAAGGTTGAAGTTACGGATATGAAAGTAGCTAGGATGATTGCAGGTACTAGTAGAGGGGAACAATGGCTGGAGGGTGTCCACAATGAGGAAATCAAAGAAAAACTGGGAATGAACTATATAGATGTAGCAGTCAGGGCGAACAGGCTTAGATGGTGGGGTCAGGTTACACGCATGGGAGAAGCAAGGTTACCCAAGAGACTCATGGGTTCAGCAGTAGAGTGTAGGAGGAGTCGGGGCAGACCAAGGAGAAGGTACCTGGATTCGGTTAAGAATGATTTTGAAGTAATAGGTTTAACATCAGAAGAGTCACCAATGTTAGCACTGAATAGGGGATCGCGGAGGAATTTTATAAGGGGGGCTATGCTCCAGACTGAACGCTGAAAGGCATAATCAGTCTTAAATGATGATGATGATGATATGTGGTATGCAATTGTTTTCTTTGTACCTCTACCGTATGTCGGTGTGAACCCAGTGTATCTGCGAAACAGGGTGGTGATGTTACGCTGCAGCGAGCGATTATTCCTTGTCACTTACGTCCGCCTAGGAGATACTCTCCGGTCCATGGAACCACCAGGAGGTGAGACTTTGTTGTTGACACCACTAGGAAGAAAGTTGTTGGTTGACAACCCCGATATACGACACACGTTATATAGGGCTGACATTGTATAACTCGGGTTTGTAAGCAACTATAAAAGTGCAATGTACTCGTTGTAAAGGAAATTGAACACACGTATTGCAAAGAGGAAGAGTCCGAAATCATTCAGCAATAGCTGATCTTTAGCATAACTTTTTATGCTGACACAGGCATCGGGTTGGGGGAAAAGGAGTCTGGAGTCTAGATATCTGGGCTAGTACTTCTGCAACTGCTTCCAAGTGCAAGTCGGAAAAATATACAAGCAAACGAACCGCTACAGTCTCATGAAACATTGCAGATTCGAGGTTACCCACAAATAATGATACCATTTTAAAGCTCGCCTAAAACAGAGGGTTATGTTATTGCAATGTGTTCAGGGAACACTCATTGCACACCGTGGCTCCTCGTTATCATTTATATTCAGGATTAATGAAGCGGCGAGTGGTGGAGGAGTTCCTTAGTTTAGGTACGTTTCTGTATGACGGAATCTGTTTTTGGCTATGACCCGGACAGTTACGCTATTTTTACCCAGCATAACCACCACATATTTGCCAAAAAGGGTATTTTTCATATTTTACATGTGATATATAACAGCATTTTAAAGGCGAAAAGAAGTTGGTAGTATTTCTTGAATTATTGCTTGATCACAAGGCATTACTAGCAAGCAGTGTGCTGTGTCTGGCATCTTTAAAAGGGTTAGGGACATTGTTCCCAAGCGAGGTTTGTTGCCAGGATGAGATTTTCACTCTGCAGCGGAGTGTGTGCTGATATGAAACTTGCTGGCAGATTAAACTGAGTGCCGGACCGAGACTCGAACTGGTGTCCTTTGCCTTTCATGGGCAAGCGCTCTACCAACTGAGCTACCCAAGCACGACTCACGACCCAGCCACCGAGCGAGGTGGCGCAGTGGTAAGGCACTGGACTCGCATTCGGGAGGACGACGGTTCAATCCCGCGTCCGGCCATCCTGATTTAGGTTTTCCGTTATTTCCCTAAATCACTGCAGGCAAATGCCGGGATGGTTCCTCTGAAAGGGCACGGCCGACTTCCTTCCCCATCCTTCCGTACACCGATGAGACCTATGACCACGCTGTCTGCTCTCCTTCCCCAAACAACCAACCAACCAACCCAGCCTCACAGCTTTGCTATGCTGGTCGACTAACAGGCAAAGCTTACAGGGGGTCTCAAAAGGTATAGTACAACATTAAAGTGTTATGGCATCCAAACTAATTATGATATTTACATCACGCTTGGCTTATGCGACACACTATATCACAAAGTTTTTATGCCATTCGACCAACTTCTGTGCTTCTTTGGTAGCACGCACTGTATTCAAGTTCTATACATACACGGCGCAACAAATCCGCGTAGACTGTGGCAATAGCAGCTACGATTCACTTCTTTTAACAACTGATGTGGCGTTTGGTAGACACCGTCCTTGGCATACCTACATAGAAAGAAGTCCATCAGTGTATGTCAGGCGACCTAGAACGCCAGGGAATTGGACCAACGTACCAATCCGACGACCTGGAAACACTTGGTCTAGAACGTCTCGCACAGTATGAGCTCAATGTGGCGGTGTGGTATCCTGTTAGAAAACGGCAGTGTCTCGGCGGATAGTGACATATGGTAATGTAGATAGCTACAGCATATCAAGGTAATTGTTAGAATTAACTTTTTTAAGGCTAAAATGCGATCAATCTTCAAACAACACCACACATTCACTTTCGGCCTGTCACGCACGTTTTATATTACAGTATGCGGATTGGCGGTGCCCCAGACGCGAACATCATGTTTGTTTAGTGTGCCACACAAGTGGAATGCTGCTTCATCGGGAAAAGCTCCTTTGTGGAAAATTAGAAGTGAACTTATGTTTGCCTCAATTAGGAGACTTTTACTGGCATCGTTATTGTTGCCTTTCTTTTGCTGTTCAGTCATCAGCCTTGTAAACGTAAATAAATAAAAGTTATATTTGTCAAAAATTGCGAATTGTCAGCCACAATATTCCGGACATGCGTTCGTACCATCGATTTGTTCCCCAAGACACGGTATACGATCCCTCGAAGTTTGCTGCAACATTCCTGGGACATCCTGCAGATGTCACACTGGCAGAATCCATTCTCGCACCCATGTAGGCAGACGTGTGCTGAGGGATTGCATCATGCACTTCCGTGGATAATTCAGTGTTGGAACCGGCAGCAGACAGTGCAATCTAAACTGTCAAAACAATGAGGGGATCAGAAGAGATATAACTCGTTATGTCAGGATAAGCTTTAGTTCACTGTCACACCGTAAGTAGAACACGTGCGGCATATGATGCAATCGATATGGGCGCTCAGTAACACGTTATCAAGGTGACTCAGGGTATGAAACGACAATTTCTAGCCGGCCGCGGTGGTCTAGCGGTTCTAGGCGCTCAGTCCGGAGCCGCGCGACTGCTACGGTCGCAGGTTCGAATCCTGCCTCGGGCATGGATGTATGTCATGTCCTTAGGTTAGTTAGGTTTACGTAGTTCTAAGTTCTAGGGGACTTATGACCTCAGCAGTTGAGTCCCATAATGCTCAGAGCCATTTGAACCATTTTTTTGACAATTTCTACACCACTTGAGTATCTCGGAAGCAGGTGAAGTAACCATTTGTAGGTCCCAATCCGCCGTGTCCAAACAGCAAACGGTCAACACTGCTCCTTTCGTCCTTGTCTTGGCTTCATTGAGAATACTGACCAGTTTCATTGAGTCACTTGTCGAGGAGAATAATCGCCTCTTGTACAACATACACTATTGGCCATTAAAATTACTACGCCATGAAGAGGACGTGCTAGAGACGCGAAATTTAACCGACAGGAAGAAGATGCTGTGATATGCAAATGATTAGCTTTTCAGAGTATTCACACAAGGTTGGTGCCGGTGGTGACACCTACAACGTGCTGACATGAGAAAAGTTTCCAACCGATTTCTCATACACAAACACCAGTTGACCGGCGTTGCGATGTTGTGATGCCTCGTGTAAGGAGGAGAAATGCGTACCACCACAGTTCCGACTTTGATAAAGGTCGGATTGTAACCTACCGCGATTGCGGTTTATCGTATCGCGACATTGCTGCTCGCGTTGGTCGAGATCCAATGACTGTTAGCAGAATATGGAATCGGTGGGTTCAGGAGGGTAACGCGGAACGCCGTGCTGGATTCCAACGGCCTCGTATCACTAGCAGTCGAGATGACAGGCATCTTATCTGCAAGGCTGTAACGTATCGTACAGCCACTTCTTGATCCCTGAGTCAACACATGGGGACGTTTGCAAGACGACAACCATCTGCAAGAACAGTTCGACGACGTTCGCAGCAGCATGGACTATCAGCTTGGAAACCTTGGCTGCGCTTACCCTTGACGCTGCATCACAGACAGGAGCGCCTACGATGGTGTACTCACCGAAGAACCTGGGTGCACCAATGGCAAAACGTCATTTATCCGGATGAATCCAGGTTCTGTTTATAGCATCGTGATGGTCGCATCCGTGTTTGGTGACATCGCGGTGAACGCACATTGGAAACGTGTATTCGTCATCGCCATACTGGCGTATCACCCGGCGTAATGGTATGGGGTGCCATTGGTTACACGTCTCGTTCACCTCTTGTTTGCATTGACGGCACTTTGAACAGTGGACGTTACATTTCAGATGTGTTACGACCCGTGACTCTACCCTTCATTCGATCCCTGCGAAACCCTACACTTAGCAGTATAATGCACGACCGCATGTTGTAGGTCCTGTAATGGCCTTTCTGGATACAGAAAATGTTCGATTGCTACCCTGGCCAGCACATTCTCCAGATTTCTCACCAACTGAATACGTCTGGTCAATGGTGGCCGAGCAACTGCTCGTCACAGTACGCCAGTCACTACTCTTGATGAACTGTGTTATCGTGTTGAAGCTGCATGGGGAGATGTACTTGTACACGCCATCCAAGCTCTGTTTGACCCAATGCCCAGGCGTATCGAGGCCGTTATTACGGCCAGAGCTGGTTTTTCTGGGTACTGTTTTCTCAGGATATATGTACCCAAATTGCTTGAAAATGTAATCACAGCAAACATAAACATAGCCAAAGCCTTGCAGACAAACAAAAATTACGCGAAGCGAAATGTAGTGTGAGGAGGGCAATGCGAGAGGCGTTGAATGAATTCGAAAGTAAAGTTCTATGTACTGACTTGGCAGAAAATCCTAAGCAATTTTGGTCCTATGTCAAAGCGGTAGGTGGATCAAAACAAAATGTCCAGACACACTGTGACCAAAATCGTACTGAAACAGAGGATGACAGACTAAAGGCCGAAATACTAAATGTCTTTTTCCAAAGCTGTTTCACAGAGGAAGACTGCACTGTAGTTCCTTCTCTAGATTGTCGCACAGATGACAAAATGGTAGATATCGAAATAGACGACAGAGGGATAGAGAAACAATTAAAATCGCTCAAAAGAGGAAAGGCCGCTAGACTTGATGGCATACCAGTTCGATTTTACACAGAGTACGCGAAGGAACTTGTCCCCCTTCTTGCAGCGGTGTACCGTAGGTCTCTAGAAGAGCGAAGCGTTCCAAAGGATTGGAAAAGGGCACAGGTCATCCCCGTTTTCAAGAAGGGACGTCGAACAGATGTGCAGAACTATAGACCTATATCTCTAACGTCGCTCAGTTGCAGAATTTGGAACACGTATTATGTTCGAGTATAATGACTTTTCTGGAGACTAGAAATCTACTCTGTAGGAATCAGCATAGGTTTCGAAAAAGACGGTCGTGTGAAACCCAGATCGCTCTATTCCTCCACGAGACTCAGAGGACCATAGACACGGGTTCACAGGTAGATGCCGTGGTTCTTGACTTCCGCAAGGCGTTTGACACAGTTCCCCACAGTTGTTTAATGAAAAAAGTAAGAGCGTATGGACTATCAGACCAATTGTGTGATTGGATTGAAGAGTTCCTAGATAACAGAACGCAGCATGTCATTCTGAATGGAGAGAAGTCTTCCAAAGTAAGAGTGATTTCAGGTGTGTCGCAGGGGAGTAGCATAGGACCGTTGCTATCCACAATATACATAAATGACCTGGTGGATGACATCGGAAGTTCAATGGGGCTTTTTGCAGATGATGTTGTGGTGTATCGAGAGATTGCAACAATGAAAAATTGTACTGAAATGCAGGAGGATCTGCAGCGAATTGACGCATGGTGCGGGGAATGGCAATTGAATCTCAATTTAGACAAGAGTAATGTGCTGCGAATACATAGAGAGATAGATCCCTTATCATTTAGCTACAAAATACCACGTCAGCAACTGGAAGTTATCTGGGAGTACGCATTAGGTGTGATTTAAAATGGAATTATCATATAAAGTTGATCGTCGGTAAAGCAGATGCCAGACTGAGATTCATTGGAAGAATCCTAAGGAAATGCAATCCAAAAACAAAGGAAGTACGCTTGTTCGCCCACTGCTTGAATACTGCTCAACAGTGTTGGATCCGTACCAGATAGGGTTGATAGGAGAGATAGAGAAGATCCAACGGAGAGCAGCGCGCTTCGTTACAGGATCATTTAGTAATCGCGAAAGCGTTACGGAGATGATAGATAAACTCCAGTGGAAGACTCTGCAGGAGAGACGCTCAGCAGCTCGGTACGAGCTTTTGTTAAAGTTTCGAGAACATACCTTCATCGAAGAGTCAAGCAGTATATTGCTCCCTCCTACGTATATCTCGCGAAGAGACCATGAGGATAACATCAGAGAGATTAGAGCCCACACAGAAGCATACCGACAATCCTTCTTTCCACGAACAATACGATACTGGAATAGAAGGGGGAACCGATAGAGGTACTCAGGGTACCCTCCGCCACACACCGTCAGGTGGCTTGCGGAGTATGGATGTAGATGTAGATGTAGACCTCTTCTTTTTATATTGATTTTATTTTGCAATGAGACAGCAGCGGTCATGCAATCCCTTTTTCACTCACGCGAACCCAGGAAAAAAGGGAGACTCAACTAGCGATTCATATCTTTAAAAAAATTTAATGAGTTCTGCTCATTCATACAAAATATAACAATCAATTAATTCCACTGAAAAGTCCACAATTTGATCTCAATGGGGCACCTGTAGTACAAGGGATCGCTAGCACAATGAAAACACAGATTAATACAAAGAAATGTGACTGAACACGAGGGCGTTCAATAATTTTCAATAGTGAATGATTGCCTGTTCAGAGTCATGAAGTTGATGCGAAATAAGTTAAATGGGTCAGTTTTAGTTAATCTAGTTTATTTCGTTTATGTAGAACATACAATATAATGTGAGATCAATGATACTCATGAAAAAATAGAATTTGTTATAAGAATGGTACAATAAGAAAAAAATTAGCTTGAAACTTAAAATCGTGGTCTCTTAACTATCCACGAAATGCTCAAGAGTCATAAACTTGGGTGTGTAACACCGTTAAACTAGAATGAGATTTTCACTCTGCAGCGGAGTGTGCACTGATATGAAACTTCCTGGCTGATTAAAACTGTGTGCCAGACCGAGACTCGAACTCGGGACCTTTGCCTTTCGCGGGCAAGCACTCTACCAACCGAGCTACCCAAGCACGACTCAGGCTTACTCAACACCTCGTCTCCTGCCTTCCAAACTTTACAGAAGCTCTCCTGCGAATCTAGCAGAACTAGCACTCCTGAAAGAAAGGATACTGCGGAAACATGGCTTAGCCACACCCTGGTGGATATTTCCAGAATGAGATTTTCACTCTGCATCGGACTGTGCGCTGACGTGTGCTAGTTCTGCTGGGTTCGCAGGAGAGAATGTGTGAAGTTTGGAAAGTAGGAGACGAGGTACTGCTGGAAGTGAAGCTGTGAGGAGAGAACGTAAGTCGTGCTTGGGTAGCTCAGTTGGTAGGGCACTTGCTCGCAAACGGCAAAGGTCTCGAGTTCGAGTCTCGGTCCGGCAAAGAGATTTAATCTGCCAGGAAGTTTCACCGTTAAACTAATTATTAAGAGAGACTCTTTACAAAAAAGATAGATTTTTCAAATCACACAGCTGAATGTGATTATTTGAATAACACGCTAATTTTTAAGGATAATACCGCAATTATTTACGAGAAAAGCAAATTAATAATATGGAAAACTGCTAGTGAAAGAGCATGTGGGATTCCAGAAAATCTGAACAGCTCACAAATGCAATAAGAGGAAACTGTTGAATACTAAATTTAAGTCTGAATTAATACAAATGCAATACAAGTTGCGATTTAAAGGACATGCAAGCTGCGAGTAGCTCAAAGGTAAAAGGACCGTGCTATGGCGAATTTGCGACCCTTACTCAGACAGCAAACCCGACCAAGGCTGCAGATCAGCATCACGGCGATCGAAAATATCTCGCGAACCCACGCGCCGCTTTCCGCCCTCTCTGCAACCACACCCTACCACTACAGAACACCACGTCCTCGAGGGAAGAATCTGTCACGATTACCAGACTGGCACCTCGGGACTTCCCTTTCCAGCACAAATCGCAGGGGAGAAACTGCTAACATTCTTGAATAGCGCCCAGTGTGTATTCCGTAACTGAAGGTTGGCACACCGATTGCTGTCTCGCCGCTCACAGAGTAAACCAAGCATATAGGTGGGCGCCTGCTGGAGCTCCCAGAATACATTCTCACGTTGTGGAATCACAAAATGCCGGAGTCGTATACTTCAGTGCCATGCAGGGAGAGTGAATTCTTCACGCTTGCAAACACTTCTAGGGCTCAAAGTAATCTCCTGACTTCTAAGGGAAGGCACCCTGACGACAAACAAGAACCGTAATTGGCGTCCTGTGAGTGCTTAGAATTTTACGGCCTTGGAGAAGGTTAAGAAATGAGCCCTGCGTTCCGAAGCGTCCAGCCCCTCTCTCCCCCCTCCCCCGGGCACTATGCTGACTCAGTGGAGCTGTTTCCCACAAAGGAAAGTACTATATTTGGCTCCAACAATCACTACATGTTTCCAGAATGAGATTTTCACTCTGCAGCGGAGTGAGCAGATTAAAACTGTGTGCCGGACCGAGACTCGGGACCTTTGCCTTTCGCGGGAAAGTGCTCTATCAACTGAGCTACCCAAGCACGACTCATGCTCCGTCCCCATAGCTTTACTTACGGCAGTACCTCGTCTCCTAGTTACCAAACTTCACAGAAGCTCTCCGGCGAACACAGTTTTAATCTGCCAGGAAGTTTCATATCAGCGCACACTCCCTTGCTGAGTGAAAATCTCTTTCTGGAAACACCACTCAGGCTATGGCTAAGCCATGTCTCTGCAATATCCTTTCTTCCAGGAGTGCTAGTTCTGCAAGGTTCGCAGGAGAGCTTCTGTGAAGTTTGGAAAGTAAGAGACGATGTACTGGCGGAAGTAAAGCTGTGAGGACGGGCCGTGAGTCGTGCTTGGGGAGCCCAGTGGTGGAGCACTTTCCCGCGAAAGGCAAAATTCCCGAGTTCGAGTCTCGGTCCAGCACACAGTTTTAATCTGCCAGGAAGTGTCAGTCACTACATGTGTCCGATCTTCCAGCTTAGTTATGAAAAGACAGCTTTTTCAGACAGGGTAAAGAACGGGTCGGGATGCGTAACAGACCAGTTATGTTACATAACTCCTCTGCTTCCTACTTTTTTTCATTAAAAAAAAAGTGTTAAGAGAGCTGCATTGGTATCATCCTCAACTGAACGAATAACAAAAAATTACTTACTGGTGAGCGTGAGTATGAAACTGCTGGCTTGCTTCTGAGCTAAAACTAGCATCACATTAATGGAAACGAGCGTATGGCATCGTTGGCCGGGAAGCCCCCATTCGGGAAAGTTCGGCCGCCAAGTGCAAGTCTTATTTCATTCGACGCCACAATGGGCAACTTGTTCGCCGGCGATTAGGATGAAACGATGGTGAGGACAACACAATACCCAGTCCACCATCAGAGAAAGTCTTCAACCTGGCCGGGAATCGAACCCAGCGCAGCTTGCATGGGAGACGAGCACGTTACCACCCAGCTAATCAGGCGGACATCACATTAATATTTAACAAGCATTTATAAAACTGAATAAAGTACACATTGACATTATAATGTCTATGATGACGTACGTCTCCAACCTGTCCGGGAATCGAACCTGGCGCTGCTTGCATGGGAGACGAGAACGTTACCACCCAGCTAAGCAGGCGGACATCACAGTAATATTTAACAAGCATTTATAAAACTGAATAAGGTACTCATTGACATTATAATGTCTATGATGACGTATGTCTCCAACCTGGTAGGGAATCGAACCTGGCGCTGTTTGCATGGGGGACGAGAACATTACCACCCAGCTAAGCAGGCGGACATCACATTACTATTCAACAAGCATTTATAAAACTGAATAAAGTACTCGCTGACATTATAATGTCTATGATGACGTATTAAAAGAGCAGAAGGCAAAATGTCGGAGGTTCGAATCCTGATTCGGGCATAGATGTGTGTGCTTAGGTTGGTTAGGTTTAAGTAGTTCTAAGTTCTAGGGGACTGATGACCTCAGATGTTAAGTCCCATAGTGCTCAGAGCCATTTGAACCATTTTTGAAGGCAAAATGTATAAGAATTGTTGACAGTAATGATATAGAAAGATAAAGAAAGTTGGCTACCTCATTTGGCCAATGACAGAACGAAATATCTCTAAATTTTATATATTCTGTGTGTTTTATGTTTCCACGTCGGGTGTTGTATGTGTCATGGGTTTGAATACATGAGCACCGGCGTTTACTAAGTTGGCAGTAAGGTTTCTCGCTGACGTAAAACAGAGTCGCGTAGCGAGCCCTTTCGTCAAAGATGTGGGCAGCCGCTGAGGCCTTCGAACAAAACTGCTGGCGTTGCGTTGGAAGAATCTGCCGGTAGACAAAGCTCGGATTACAGGCCGTTAACGCTGTCGAAGGGATTATCTCGAAACGCAGGTTGCCTGCTTGACACTGTGCATTGCGTTACTGACTGCAAGCAGCCACAGCGACACTGAAACACTGAAAGCGTCCCTAAAAAACCCGTTCTCCAACCGCGTCTTCTTCACCAATGCACAAAAAAACTCGATGGAAGTTACTACACATAAATTTATTGTTACACTACTGGCCATTAAAATTGCTAGGCCAAGAAGAAATGCAGATGATAAACGTGTATTCATTGGACAACTATATTATGCTTACATTTTCACGCAATTTGGGTGCATATATCCTGAGAGATCAGTACCCAGAACAACCACCTCTGGCCCTAATAAAGGCCTTGATACGTCTGGGCATTGAGTCAAACAGAGCTTGGAGAACGTGTACAGGTACAGCTGCCCATGCAGCGTAACACGATACCACAGTTTATCAAGAGTAGTGACTGGCGTATTGTGACGAGACAGTTGCTCGGCCACCATTGGCCAGACGTTTTCAATTGGTGAGAGATCTGGAGAATGTGTTGCCCAGGGCAGCAGTCGAACATTTTCTGCATCCAGAAACGCCCGTACAGGACCTGCAACGTGCGGTCGTGCATTATCCTGCTGAAATGTAGGGTTTCGCAAGGATCGAATGAAGGGTAGAGCCACGGTTCGTAACACATCTGAAATGTAACGTCCACTGCACAAAGTGCCGTCAATGCGAACAAGAGGTGCCCGAGACGTGTAACCAATGGCACCTCATACCATCAAGCCGGGTGATACGCCATATGGCGATGACGAATAGACGCTTCCAATGTGCATTCACCGCGATGTCCCCAAACACGGATGCGACCATCATGATGCTGTAAACAGAGCCTGAATTCATCCGGATAAATGACGTTTTGTCATTCGTGCACCCAGGTTTGTCGTTGAGTACACCATCGCAGGCGCTCCTGTCTGTGATGCAGCATCGAGGGTAACCGCAGCCACAGTCTCCGAGCTGATAGCCCATGCTGCTGCAAACGTCGTCGAACTGTTCGTGCAGATGGTTGTTGTCTTGCAAACGTCCCCATCTGTTGACTCAGGGATCGAGACGCGGCTGCGCGATCCGTTACAGCCATGCGGATAAGATGCCTGTCATCTCGACTGCTAGTGATACGAGGCCGTTGGGATCCAGCACGGCGTTCCGTATTACCCTCCTCAACTCACCGGTTCCATATTCTGCGAACAGTCATTGGATCTCGACCAACGCGAGCAGCAATGTCGCGATACGATAAACCGCAATCGCGACAGGCTACAATCCGATCTCTATCAAAGTCGGAAACGTGATGGTACGCATTTCTCCTCCTTACACGAGGCATCACAACAACGTTTCTCCAGGCCACGCCGGTCAACTGCTGTTTGCGTATGAGAAACTGGTTGGAAACTTTCGTCATGTCAGCACGTTGTAGGTGTCGCCACCGGCGCCAACCTTGTGTGAATACTCTGAAAAGCTAATCATATGCATATCACAGCATCTTCTTCCTGTCGGTTAAATTTTGCGTCTGTAGCACGTCATCTTCGTGGTGTAGCAATTTGAATGGCCAGTAGTGTAGATTGTATTCTTGACAATTTCATTGAAACAGTGAATCCGGTGACGGTAATGTCATCGTCTTTTTTTAAAAAAATTATTTCAATTCAAGTTTGAAAATTATTCATGGTATTCACGATATCTTATAGAACTGTCCGCCCACGGTAGTTGAGGGGTCAGCGCTACAGACTGTCAATCATAAGAGCCCGTGTTCTATTCCCGCCTGGGTCGGAGATTTTCTCCTTCCAGAGACTGGGTGTTGTGTTGTCTTAATCACCAGTATTTCATCCCCATCGACGCCCAAGTCGCCGGAGTGGTCTCCAATCGAAAGACTTGCACCTGGCGAACGGTCTATCCGGTGGGAGGGCCTAGTCACACATTTATTATAGAACTTTATAGAAACATAGAACATTGCAATGGTAAGAAAACAACCGGAATCATAATTCAAGGAAAACAATGAAACACTATTAAATTTCCCCAAAAACAATCAAATTAAAAGCATATTTGATGTAACCAAATGTGAATGGTGTTTTGAGAAGAAAATTCTGTACATTTCAGTGGGGATATGGAACATGGACTGTGCACGCCATGAAATAAAAACACAAAAATGACGATGAGAGTTACTGTATTCCGAAAGAAACACAACGAAAGGGATCTCGTTTGGCTGTCTCAGTGCATCAGTGGCTTGAACTGGCTTCCGTAAAAAAACAACAAAATCTTTAGGAAAAAAATGAAAGCAGCAGTTTCCTGGTCGAACTGAAAGCATCTCCCGGTGGAGCCTTTACTGCTATCGCCACTAGCGACTGAATACTAAAACACTCTCCCGCCAAGAATCGTGCGCGGCTTATACCTTTCTGAAAGCAACAATATCGGTAGAGGCCAAACCGTCTGCTACCACAGAAACATTCTGCTCCGGCGTAAAGTCGAGCGCCAGCACTCCAGACGGGAATGTTAGACCAGGGAGGGCAGTGAGATGACATCAGCCAATTGCACGCTGACCGACCCCTCTCCAGGAAGACAACGCGACCGCAGCGCCCTCTACATGAAGAGGACATGAGCGACGCGCCGCCTGGCTGCAGTCCAGTAATAGGACCCAACAGCCCAACATACTACTTTGTTCCTGTAATCTTTACTGTGATGTTATGAGCCATACGCTAAATAAATAACTACCCGAAGAACTACAACCTGGACATACTGGATGTGGCCATAGTCAAAGGACTTCCCCTAGCCATCCACGCCAGCAAACGCAACGCGCTGGCCTCGGACCCCAAACCAGTCTACCTCATCGCCCTGTAAGGACTCGCCCCGCCTAAAGATGGACTCGGCCTCCGAGGCATCAGATGGCAGAGCTACAAGCAACAGCTAGCCGAAGACCTCGCCACACCATCAGATCTGGCCGCCGTCGGAGCCGAGGAAACCATCCGATACATGACAGAGAGAACCATAGACGCAGCTGTTGCAGCCACGCCAGCAAAGAGGGAAGAGTAACAGGGCACCACACCACACCACCTCCCCCCACAAATAAGGACAGCAATAGCAGATAGAAACAGACTCTTCCCGAGAAAGGACCAGAACAAGAAACCCAGCAACCAAGAGGAAAGTGAACAGGCTACAACGACAAATAGAGGCAACAGTGGAGGCGCATAGAATACAAACGTGGTCCGCCAGAATATCCGCACTTAGAATCGAAGACGGGACTGCCTGGAACACCACTAGGAACCTCCTACGCCGCTATCAAAGAATACCCCCGCTAGTAGTGGTATGTGAGCCCAACAGCAAAGCGAACGCGCTTACAGACGTATTTGCACAGAACTTTACACCAATAGAAGGAACTTGCCCCCCTCCCCCCCCCCCCTTCTTGCAACGATGTACCGTAGGTCTGTAGAAGAGCGTAACGTTCCAAAGGATTGGAAAAGGGCACAGGTCATCACCGTTTTCAAGAAGGGACGTCGAACAGATGTGCAGACCTATAGACCTATATCTCTAACGTCGATCAGTTGTTGAATTTTGGAACACGTATTATGTTAAAGTATAATGACTTTTCTGGAGACTAGAAATCTACTCTGTAGGAATCAGCATGGGTTTCGAAAAAGACGGTCGTGTGAGACCCAGCTCGCTCTATTCCTACACGAGACTCAGAGGGCCATAGACACAGGTTCACAGGTAGATGCCGTGTTTCTTGACTTCCGGAAGGCGTTCGATACAGTTCCCCACAGTCGATTAATGAAAAAAGTAAGAGCATATGGACTATCAGACCAATTGTGTGATTGGATTGAGGAGTTCCTAGATAACAGAACGCATCATGTCATTCTCAATGGAGAGAAGTCTTCCGAAGTAAGAGTCATTTCAGGTGTGTCGCAGGGGAGTGGCATAGGACCATTGCTATTTACAATATACATAAATGATCTGGTGGATGACATCGGAAGTTCACTGAGGCTTTTTGCATATGACGCTGTGGTGTATCGAGAGGTTGTAACAATGGAATATTGTAGTGAAATGCAGGAGGATCTGCAGCGAATTGACGCAAGGTGCAGGGAATGGCAATTGAATTTCAATGTAGACAAGAGTAATGTGCTGCGAATACATAGAAAGAAAGATCCCTTATCATTTAGCTACAAAATAGCAGGTCAGCAACTGGAAGAAGTTAATTCCATAAATTATCTAGGGGTACGCATTAGGAGTGATTTAAAATGGAATGATCATATGAAGATGATCGTCGGTAAAGCAGATGCATTGGAAGAATCCTAAGGAAATGCAATCCGAAAACAAAGGAAGTAGGTTACAGTACGCTTGTTCGCCCGCTGCTTGAATACTGATCAGCAGTGTGGGATCCGTGCCAGATAGGGTTGATAGAAGAGATAGAAAGGTTCCAACGGAGAGCAGCGCGCTTCGTTACAGGATCATTTAGTAATCGCGAAAGCATTACGGAGATGACAGATATACTCCAGTGGAAGACTCTGTAGGAGAGACGCTCAGTAGCTCGGTACGGGCTTTTGTTAAAGTTTCGAGAACATACCTTCACCGAAGAGTCAAGCTGTATATTGCTCCCTCCTACGTATATCTCGCGAAGAGACCATGAGGATAAAATCAGTGAGATTAGAGCCCACACAAAGCATACCGACAATCCTTCTTTCCACGAACAATGACTGGAATAGAAGGGAGAACCGATAGAGGTACTCAGGGTACCCTCTGCCACACACCGTCAGGTGGCTTGCGGAGTATGAATGTAGATGTAGATGTAGAAGACCCCAACGACCCAGAGCACATCGAAACGGTGAACAACCGCCTCCCCCTGTTCCTGAACGCACAAGAAGAGGAAGACCAGATACAAGAAATCACCACTGAAGAAGTCAAGATACAGCTGAAATACCTAAACCCACGAAGAGTATATCATGGCACCAATAAGTGTTTGTCAAAGAAGCCACTGTTAAATGTATGTATATCCTAAACTTAATTAAGCTTTGTCCAGAGGAATAGCTTCACAGCTCATACTGTACGACTCCGAGGAAGAAAGAAGAGCCTTCCTCATAAGAAGAAAGGTGCATGCCGCTGCAGTCCAATTCTACGAGTTCTACAGAAGTGTCAAGACCAGCGACGTGGATAGAAACATCCACTGTATTACTTGAGTTGTATTGGAGTCGGTATGATTATATTCCATGTCGCCCTTTGCTTGTGACACATGTAAACTATGTGGTCGAAAGTATCCGGATACCTGGCTCAAAATGATTTACAAGTTCGTGGCGCCCTCCATAGCTAATGCTGGAATTTAATACGGTGTTGGCCCAACCTTAGTCTTGATGACAGCTCCCACTCTCACAGGCATACGTTCAATCAGGTGCTGGAAGGTTTCTTCGGGAATGGCAGCCCATTCTTCAAGGAGTGCTGCACGAGTAGAGGTACTGATGTCGGTCAGTGAGGCCTGGCACGAAGTCGGCATTCCAAAACATCTCAAAGGTGTCATACAGGATTCAGGTCAGGACTGTCCAGGCCAGTCCATTATGGTAATGTTATTGTCGTGTAACCACTCTGCCACAGCCCATGCATTAGGAACAAGTGCTCAGTCGTGTTGAAAGAGGCAATTGCCATCCCCGAATTGTAGTAGGTAGCAAGAAGGTGCTTAAAACATCAATGTAGGCCTGTGCTATGATAGTGATACGCAAAAAAACGGGTGCAAGCCCCCTCCGTGAGAAACACGACCACACGACAACACCACCGCCTCCAAATTATACTGTTAGCATTACACACTCTGGCAGATGATGTTCACCAGGCAATCACCATACCCACACCCTGCCATCGGACAGCCACATTGTGTACTCTGATTCATCACTCCACACAACGTTTTCCCACTGTTCAATCGTCCATTGTTTACTCTCCTTACACGAAGCGAGGTGTCGTTTGGCATTTAATTGCGTGATGAATGGCTTATGAGCAGCTGCTCGACCATGAAACCCAAGTGTTCTCACCTCCCACCTAACTGTCATAGTACTTGCAGTGTATCCTGATGCAGTATGGAATTCCTGTGTGATGGTCTGGATAGATGTCTGCCTATTACACATTACGACCCTCTTCAACTGTTGGCCAACAGACAAGGAAGGACTGTACGCTTTTGTGCTGTACGTGTCCCTTCACATTTCCACTTCACTACTACATCGGAAACAGTGGACACAGGGGTGTTTAGGAGTGTGTAAATCTCGCAAATAGACGTATGACACAAGTGACACCCAATCACGTGACCACGATCGAAGTCCTTGAGTTCCGCGGAGCGCCCCATTCTGCTCATGATGTCTAATGACTACTGAGGTCGCTGATATTGAGAACCTGGCATTAGGTGGCAGTAAAATGCACATAATATGAAAAACGTATGTTATTAGGGGTGTTCGTACACTTTTGATCACATCTTGTATGTATTTCTCAAAGTTAAGTATTGTCATTTAATTTTCACAATGAAACTCCTAAGTATGGTTTGCCTGAATTGTTGTCTAGCGATCCGACGAGCAGGTTTCCTAGGCACCCCAATTTTTGACGAGTAGGCAGAATACAACACATTCTGTATTTCTCAAACAAAATAAAACGCAAATTCACAAACAAGTTTGACAACATGATACATGACTGAAGCACCAAATTAAAGATATCAGACTGTATAAGGAGACGGTCCAAGACATTTTATCTCAGTCTCACCATTAACGTTTCTAAAATAAGATAAACTTACTTCAGCTGAAACTGTCACCCGTCCCTGTAATTCACTGCCCCATAGGTTAATCTAAAACAGTCGATAATAACATGTTGTAAACGTAGATAATGGTGTTATCCATAGGGTGAAAAAGAGCCCATATAAAAAGAGAAATTGCGTGTCCATTGGCATACAACATTCAGTCATACTTGAAGTGCACTACTAACACGAGTCTCTACACTCAAACAAAACTGGAAATCATATTGATGCTCATTGATACACACAGACTCGTAACATATTCGCAAAATTCAACCTCTACATCATGACTCACTAATCAAATATTTATGTAACACACATAAAACGCAAACTCTGGATACAAACAAACAAACTAAAACTGTATACATGCAATAAAGGAAAAATGCACCTGCAGATAACTTAAACTATGCCTTATAGAAGACGAACATTCATTAATATATCCGAAAACTAAGGCTCATGAGAAACGTAACCTTTAGAACTGGTAGTGTGGTATAACGTATTGATGTCACCCTTTAGTTCGGCAACGGAAATTCAGCTGTCAGATGTCGATAGCGGACTTGCGAGATCTGGCGGGCTCAATGGTGCGCGGCTCTTGAGCAACGCCTCGGTACAACAAGCGCCCACTGTTGCAGCACATCCAAGAGCAAAAGAAACTGGTACACCTGCCTAATATCGTGTAGGGCTCCCACGAGCACGCAGAAAGGCCGCAACACGACGTGGCATGGGCTTGACCAAAGTCTGAAGTAGTGCTGGAGGGAACTGCCACATGAATGCTGCAGGGCTGTCCTTAAAGCCGTAATGGCACGAGGGGTGGAGATCTCTTCTGAATAGCACGTTGCAAAGCAACTCGGATATGCTCAATAATGTTCGTGTCTGGGGAGTTTGGTGGCCAATGGAGGTGTTTAAACTCAGAAGGGTGTTTCTGGAGCAACTCTGTAGCAATTCTGAACGTGTGGGGTGTCGCATTGTCCTGCTGGAATTGCCCAAGTCCGTCGGACTGCACAGTGGACGTGAATGGATACAGGTGATCAGACAGGACGTTTACTTACATGTCACTTGCAAGAGTCATATCTAGACGTATCAGGGATACCATATCACCCTAACTGCACACGTCCCACACCATTACAGAGTCTCCACCAGCTTGAACAGCCCCCTGCTGAGATGCAGGCTTCATGGATTCATGAGGTTGTCTCTGTACCCACGCACGTCCATTCGTTCGAAACAACTTGAAACGAAACTCGTCCGACCAGGCAACATATATCCAGTTATAACATCCCAGCTTCCTCAACCAAATTATAACGTCCCAGGACTTTCTGCACCAAATTATAACATTTCAGCTCCTCAACACCAAATTAAAACGTTGCATTAGGAAGTGTCTGCTTCATGCAAAAGGTCTTGAGTTCATATTGACGACAACAAGTAATTCTTCATTACAGACGTTTATTTACAAAACAGAACTGACAGACTTCACAGACTCAACAACTGACTCTCCGAGCTAACAGCACAGCATATCCGAACTGAACTGAACTGACAACTCCTAGGTGTATTAATATCTTTCCAAACAATGAGAGTCTTTAACAATGTTTTGTTTACAATACGATAGCAATTCACGACCCAAAACTAAATTAGACATTACAGAATATTAGTACAGATTAAAGTAAGTAAAAGGATCAGTACATATAAATTCTTACAAGCATAATTTCCAAATAGATTTTATAACATTTTTCTACCAGCTTCTGGATAACCTTCACCAGACTTGCACCGACGTTTCCAGAAATATCTTGACATTTGATTCTGGATATTTCTTGAGTGATTTAGAACAACTATCTATATGTAAAATGATTTAAATCGTCTTTCAAAACGCAAACAAATCTTTTTAGCAATATTTCTTGATACAAATCGTCTTTCGAAATTAGAATATGAAACAGTTTTCACAAGTTTTCGTATTTTTGCGATCATAATATAGATTTTCTCCATAGAAAGTTCCAGAAGCGTGCATTAAACGATCATTCACAGACTTTCTCTTTAGCTGGTGAGTTTTTAAAAGTATCTTGTCCATATTATACGAAATAATTTAGCTCAAAACTGATAATTTATACAATTAATCAGAACTACAGCAAACAGTGAGTCTTTCTTTTACAAAATGAAATATAATTACAAAATTGAATGAAAATAGGTTACTAACACTAATATATATTTACATTAATTCTAGTTTTGTTCTTTCTGTGCAAAATGTCCTAATATTGACAGAGTACAATATTTAAACATCACCAAAGTTTCCCTTTACATTTTGCATATCTGTATCGACATCCCCTAAAAGTCTACAGTATCGAATACTTCAATATGTCCTGTAATGTTACACAACCCCCCCCCCCCCCCCCATCAGCACTTCCACGTGAAACACGGAAGGGTTGATGTCCTTACATTACAAAACAGAAAAGTTTTACACATATCTTTGGTGTCTTCTTTCTTGAAGACTGGTGATATTCTTTCTTGAAGGTTGGTGATCTTCTTCCTTAAAGGTCGGTATACCTCAATGCCACACACTGTATTTCAGTCTCATCTTCACAGTCCGTATGGTTTCCATATACACTGCAGGCTATCACAGGCTGCAATAGCACAGTCCGCTATGAATATACAGCATACAGTGGTCAAACCCAGTTAAACATTAGCAAAAGCATTTAATAGTCGGTGGACCGGTTTCTAAGGACACAGAAATTTGAAACTTCCTGGCAGATTAAAACTGTGTGCCCGACCGAGACTCGAACTCGGGACCTTTGCCTTTCGCGGGCAAGTGCTCTACCAACTGAGCTACAGAAGCACGACTCACGTCCGGTACTCACAGCTTTACTTCTGCCAGTATCCGTCTCCTACCTTCCAAACTTTACAGAAGCTCTTCTGCGAACCTTGCAGAACTAGCACTCCTGAAAGAAAGAGAAGAACTTCTGTAAAGTTTGGATGGTAGGAGACGGATACTGGCAGAAGTAAAGCTGTGAGTGCCGCACGTGAGTCATGCTTCGGTAGCTCAGTTGGTAGAGCACTTGCCCGCGAAAGGCAAAGGTCCCGATTTCGAGTCTCGGTCGGGCACACAGTTTTAATCTGCCAGGAAGTTTCATATCAGCGCACACTCCGCTGCAGAGTGAAAATCTCATTCTGGAAACATCCCCCAGGCTGTGGCTAAGCCATTTCTCCGCAGTATCCTTTCTTTCAGGAGTGCTAGTTCTGCAAGGTTCGCAGAAGAGCTTCTGTAAAGTTTGGAAGGTAGGAGACGGATACTGGCAGAAGTAAAGCTGTGAGTACCGGACGTGAGTCATGCTTCGGTAGCTCAGTTGGTAGAGCACTTGCCCACGAAAGGCAAAGGTCCCGAGTTCGAGTCTCGGTCGGGCACACAGTTTTAATCTGCCAGGAAGTTTCATATCAGCGCACACTCCGCTGCAGAGTGAAAATCTCATTCTGGAAACATCCCCCAGGCTGTGGCTAAGCCATTTCTCCGCCGTATCCTTTCTTTCAGGAGTGCTAGTTCTGCAAGGTTCGCAGAAGAGCTTCTGTAAAGTTTGGAAGGTAGGAGACGGATACTGGCAGAAGTAAAGCTGTGAGTACCGGACGTGAGTCGTGCTTCGGTAGCTCAGTTGGTAGAGCACTTGCCCGCGAAAGGCAAAGGTCCCGAGTTCGAGTCTCGGTCGGGCACACAGTTTTAATCTGCCAGGAAGTTTCATATCAGCGCACACTCCGCTGCAGAGTGAAAATCTCATTCTGGAAATATCCCCCAGGCTGTGGCTAAGCCATTTCTCCGCAGTATCCTTTCTTTCAGGAGTGCTAGTTCTGCAAGGTTCGCAGAAGAGCTTCTGTAAAGTTTGGAAGGTAGGAGACGGATACTGGCAGAAGTAAAGCTGTGAGTACCGGACGTGAGTCGTGCTTCGGTAGCTCAGTTGGTAGAGCACTTGCCCGCGAAAGGCAAAGGTCCCGAGTTCGAGTCTCGGTCGGGCACACAGTTTTAATCTGCCAGGATGTTTCATATAAGCGCACACTCCGCTGCAGAGTGAAAATCTCATTCTGGAAATATCCCCCAGGCTGTGGCTAAGCCATTTCTCCGCAGTATCCTTTCTTTCAGGAGTGCTAGTTCTGCAAGGTTCGCAGAAGAGCTTCTGTAAAGTTTGGAAGGTAGGAGACGGATACTGGCAGAAGTAAAGTTGTGAGTACCAGACGTGAGTCGTGCTTCGGTAGCTCAGTTGGTAGAGCACTTGCCCGCGAAAGGCAAAGGTCCCGAGTTCGAGTCTCGGTCGGGCACACAGTTTTAATCTGCCAGGAAGTTTCATATCAGCGCACACTCCACTGCAGAGTGAAAATCTCATTCTGGAAACATCCCCCAGGCTGTGGCTAAGCCATTTCTCCGCAGTATCCTTTCTTTCAGGAGTGCTAGTTCTGCAAGGTTCGCAGAAGAGCTTCTGTAAAGTTTGGAAGGTAGGAGACGGATACTGGCAGAAGTAAAGCTGTGAGTACCGGACGTGAGTCGTGCTTCGGTAGCTCAGTTGGTAGAGCACTTGCCCGCGAAAGGCAAAGGTCCCGAGTTCGAGTCTCGGTCGGGCACACAGTTTTAATCTGCCAGGAAGTTTCATATCAGCGCACACTCCACTGCAGAGTGAAAATCTCATTCTGGAAACATCCCCCAGGCTGTGGCTAAGCCATTTCTCCGCAGTATCCTTTCTTTCAGGAGTGCTAGTTCTGCAAGGTTCGCAGAAGAGCTTCTGTAAAGTTTGGAAGGTAGGAGACGGATACTGGCAGAAGTAAAGCTGTGAGTACCGGACGTGAGTCGTGCTTCGGTAGCTCAGTTGGTAGAGCACTTGCCCGCGAAAGGCAAAGGTCCCGAGTTCAAGTCTCGGTCGGGCACACAGTTTTAATCTGCCAGGAAGTTTCATATCAGCGCACACTCCGCTGCAGAGTGAAAATCTCATTCTGGAAACAGAAATTTGAATTCTCTAAAGTCTAATTACTCAAGAAAATTTACTCTAAATAATTTCTTAAAGCTAAGAGAGGATAGACTGACAGATGGAGAAAATTGATTATACAGGATCACAGAATAAGTGTAAGATGCAATGCCAGAATACGAAAATGAAATATGACAATTGTATAGCTAGGGGACCTAGTGCTCGCCAAACACTTAGCACACAAAGAATGTATGCTCCCCTGAGGAATCAGATAAATACAACATAACGAAGTATACAAAAATATCCTGGTAAGATTACATATAAAAGTCTATAAACATCTATTATCTAAAATACTTTTTTACATTTTTTTATACAATTTCAGTTCGGTCACGTTTCGTAGGCCAAACAGTCTGCCAGAATTTGGGTAGACTAGACGGTAAGCATTCGGATGAGGATTGTCCTGAATCTAGAAAGGTCCAATGTATATGTCAAAAAACTTTTTTAATTCACCACTGATGGCTTTAGACTTCTCTTGTGTTTTAACAAGGACCAAGTTTTCAATTTTAAATTGAGTAGGCTTCAATCTTTTGTCATGTCTACATTTCCTCTTATCACCTTGAGATTTCATGGTCTTTCTGACTATTTCCTCTCTCTCTTGAGTACTTAATGGTTTGCAGACTGGAAAATCAATGAAATCACTAATTGGATGTGGTGGTTTGCTATTATACTGTATTTCATAAGGCGAAAACCCTGTTGAGGAATGTTGTAGGCTGTTCACAACATGTTCGAATTTCTCAACATAGTCAATACAACTAGCATGATCAGTATTGCAGTAGGTTCTAAAGAATCGCCCAATTTCCCTCATGATCTCTCCGAAGGGTTTCCTGACGGATGATAAGCTGAAATAAGAATGTGACTTATATTTTCATCTTCAACAAAAGCTTTCCATACTCCAGAAGTAAATTGAGTCCCATTGTCTGATAAGATTTTCTGAGGTTTTCCAACCCTGCCAAAATAGTCTCCTCTGGTTTTTGAAATAATGCTCTTACTGTTTGCCTTGCGAAGATATAACTTAATGAATTTTGAAAAAACATCAGCCATAACAAAAATGTAGCAATAGCCTCCTCTGGTCTTCGGTAATGGTCCATATAGGTCGACAGCGACTAACTCGTGTTGTTCTGTTGGTAAGATGTTTTGCATCAATCCTCGACAAGTTTGGTTGGATACTTTTACTCTTTGGCACCTGTCAAAACCCGTCAAAATTTTTCTAACCCTCCTGGCTATGTTGTTAAAGTACACATTTTCTTGGATTTTCTGGATACACTTTTGAATCCCACAATGACCAAAACTTTCATGAATGTACTTGATGAGTACATTGATGTACTGTTCAGGCCAACATAATTTCCATACATTGCTATCTACACTGTTTCTCTTGAATAGAATCCCCTTGTAGATTTTGTAATAATCTCCCACTTTTTCATGTCCCTTTTTCCCTAAATAACTTTTGACCAGTTTACAGTTCTCTTCGTGGTTCTGATTATGTCGGATGTCATTACAAATGTCTCTGATTTCTTGTTCATTGTCCACACCTCTTAAATACATAATTTTGAATTCTTTTTCACATTCCCCACTGTCATCTTCAAAGTCACCCCCCACAGGTAGTCTAGATAAAGCATCAGCAACTACATTATCGGGTCCTCTAAGATATTTTATTGAGTAATTAAATTGTTGTAACAAGAGTGCCCACCTGGTAATCCTTCCATGATGCAACCTACATTCTTGAATATAAATTAATGCCTTATGGTCTGTGTAGACAACTACCTGGTTTCCCAATAAATAATTTCTGAATTTAGAAAATGCCCAGTAAATGGCCAAAAGCTCTTTCTCGGTAACAGTGTATTGCCTCTCATTTTTTTTCAAGGTTCGACTAGCTAAAGCAATAGACCTGTGTTCTATTTTCCCATCTATATTTACTTCTTGGAAAAGGTGAGCACCTAGGCCATAATCACTACTATCTGCCATAATGCAAAAAGGTAAACTTAAATCAGGGCGGTACAAAATTTGACTGTTACATAGCTGTGTTTTTATTTCTTCAAAAGCAGCTTCACATTCCTGATCCCAAACCCACATTGCGTTTTTCTTCAGCAATCTGTTAAGACTTGGAGCATTTAGAGCTTGGGTACTAATGAACTTTCTGTAGTAACCGCACATCCCGAAAAATGACTTTAGTTGTTTCTTGGTTTTTGGAATTGGGAATTTTGCAATTGCCTCGAGTTTTTCAGGATCTGGCAAAATACCTTCCTCAGAAATACTGTGCCCCAGAAACTTCAATTTTTTCATACCAAACTTACATTTAGATAATTTAAGTGACATTCCCCCTTTCCTTAATGTATTGCAAACCTCCCTCAAAGTATTAACATGTTCTTCCCAAGTTTCTCCAGTGATCAAAATGTCATCTACATACACAGTTAATTTTGATAAAAGATCTTTTCCCAAAACAAAGTCAAGTGCTCTAATGAATTCGGCTACTGAGACATTCAGCCCAAATGGTACCACACAATACTAGTAACATCTTCCCCCATACAAAAAGGCAGTATACTTTCTGGAATCATTTTCTAATTCTACTTGGTGAAATCCTGATGTGAGATCTAAACTGGTCATGTATTTCATTCTTTCAAATTTATGAAGTAATTCGTCTATATTCTCCGGATGATCGGTCTCTCTTTCCAGATACTTATTTAGGTGTCTTGAATCTAGTACAAGCCTGACACTGCCATCACGTTTTGCAACCACTACCAAAGGATTATTGTATTGGCTCTTACTTCTCTCAATGATGCCCCACTCTTCCATCTTTTGAAGTTCCTTTTCTACATCTTTTCTCTTTGCAATGGGTACACTATAAGGTTTTATAAAGAATGGCTCATGTGGTTTTAATCTGAGTTTACATTGATAATTCTTTACTGTGCCAGGTCTATCATCAAAAACATCACAGTAATTCCACAATAATCTTTCTAACTCTACCTTCTGTTCTTGGTTCAAATTATCTGATTCCCGTAATTTTACTTGAACTATATCCCCATATTCTCCATCATCATAATCCTCAGTAATTTCCTCTACACAATAACCACTGTCTTTAGAAAATGTAACGTCCCTAATTTCAATTCCCTTATCAGCACAGTTTTGAACCGACATGCCAGTACTGGAACATACTCTCGTCTTAGGATCAATAAAGGTAAACAAACTCTTTTCCCAATCAAATGCTGCATTAGCTTTTAATATCCAGTCCATACCCAACAGTACATTCTCATTTAGGTCACTTATTACAAGACATCCTTGAGTAAACTGTACATCATTTGTACTGAAGGACAACAACACCTGTCTATTAACAATTTTGCTCAGTTTGCCGGTAATGCCTCTAATTTTTATTCCAACAACTGGTAATTCAACAAAGTCAGGATCATGCTTAATTATATCTCTTAATTTGCTTGAAATGGCACTAATTGGACTCCCTGTGTCAATCAAACAATACCCTTCCCAACCTGCAGCTTTAATTTTTATGTATGGACTACCAATAGTGCTGTTTTCCCTTTCTTCCTGTTCTTCATACAAAAGATCTTCTGCTATCTCATCATACCTCTGTTCCATATTTAGGTTTTCTTTATTAGGCAACACTTTCTTCAAACTTCTAGGTCTACTGGAATTTACTGGAATGTCTGGATTACTATTTATCTCACACACATCCTGACTAGTACCCTGTTTGATGATTTCATTAGGCTTAAAAGCAGAAACTGGTTCACAAATTTCCCTTAATTTGATCTTAACATCATTGTCATAACTGTAATCTTTAAATTTGTCCCAAACAGATTTCAAAATAATCTCAGATGCATCAGCACAATCAACCCCCCTGTCTCCTGATGTATTACTAAGCCGAACTGGCACAATCTGATTCTCATGTGGAATGTAGTTAGAGTTCCTGGCACAACTATTCTCAACACTATTGCTTATAACATCCTCCTTAACTTCAACATAAACTATTCCATCCAATTCACCATCAAAATCTTCTAGTACATAATCACCATTAGCCTTAACATCAACATTATCATCATCATTGCCTGAGCTTACACTACAAACACTACTAGTATCACCAACATTACTCACAACACCATCTTCACCAACCACATCCACATGAATATCAGACTTTCCAGAAACTTCAGTACGAACATCATTATGACAACTTACATCTAAAACATCACCACACATAAGTTTGTACAATCCAAAATTATCAAAGTTATCCTTACCTTTCATTTCAGCATTAGGTGCTTCTTCTTGATTATATAACTTTGCAATTATATCATCTTCTAAGCCTACTTCATCAAAGGTAGCCTGGTTCCTATTACAGTTGCTTCTAGTATTTTCTCTGATGACATTCCAAAATTTCCTGTCAAATTTAATTTTTTCATTACCTCTATCTACAGATCGATCATAAGCATACTGTCTATACTGGTTAGGTCTCTGATTATAGTGCTGTCTGTTCCGGGTGAAATTAGCCTGATTTTGAAAATTCCTTGCCCCAAACTGACAGACTCCCAGTGGAGCATTTAGTCGTTTAAAGGCCTATGTCTGTCGTTTCCCTGCCTCGGGTTACCTTCTCTCATGTCATTACCCCAGGACCTGTTTCGATTTTCCCATTCTCTGTTTGAATTAAAGCGCTGATCATTCCTACCAAAATTTCTTCTGTCATTGCTATTATAATTATCCCTGTTGTTGTTAAAGTTTCTTCGTTCACTATTATTGTTATTATTTCCACGGTTCGGTTCCCACCCTATGTGTGATGAACCTACAAAGTCGTTAAATCTGTTGTTTTGTTCAAAGGCTCTATCAAGTTTGTCCACATATTTCAAGAATTGTTCTATGGACTCATCTGGACCATACACTAAACCCCATTGTACTCTTTTCGGAAGTCTCCGTTTCAGTGCATCAATTTGAGTTAGCTCATCAAATGGCTTATCCAGATGCACTAATTTTTGCAACTGTTTCTCACAATAGGCTTTCATTGACCCATCAGATTCTCTGTAACTAGGACCATTCAAGAATTCACTTTTGATTCGAGCTTGCTCAGTTTCAGACCAAAATTTGGTTAGAAAACATTTTTCGAAATCTTCAAAGGACATTTCCGCGGAACAATTCTGATTGGCCCACGAAAGCGCCTCACCATCAAGTAATTTCTTTACAAATTTTATCTTAACACTATCTGTCATTATGGACGTGAACTGCTCCTTGCAGAATTGCATGAAGTCTTTTGGGTGTATATTCTTGTCACCGGGATAAGTTTTAATGGGAAAATTTCCCCATACCCCATTACAACTATTACTAAAACCTTTTTGCAACATAGTTTCTTGTATTTCTACAAATTTTCTGTCTACAGTTTTTTCGACATCACCTACTCTACTACAAATTTCTGTGACCTTTTTGTCAGAATCAGATTTGAAAGATTCAATTTCGCTTTCAAAAAATCGTTTTGTCTGGTCAAATTCATTTCTCAATTGAGAATTTTCCTCATTTACAAAATCAACAACTTTTTTAAGTTTTGACTGGTTATTTGAAATTTCGTTACTTAAATCAGTTTCAAGGACAGAAATTTTGCTCTCAACCGTGTCCACACGACAACTAAGTTCTTTTTGGTTTGACTCAAAAGTAATTCGCCATTCTTCGAGAACCTGATTAGTGTGAGCAATCTGTTCTGTATTTGAATTTATTTCTGATTTTAAATCACACACAGCCTTCGAAATCGACCTGTCCATCTGTTGTTGTGTCTGTTCAATTTGTTGACGTAATTCGGCACGAGAATCGTCCATCTTCGAGTTTAACTCTGAAAACATTTGTTTTAACATTTCCAACATTCCTACACTGTCAGAAGCACTTTCCCTAATAGGTGTACTCGCTACACCGCTGTCAATACTGAAATCTGCGTCTTTTTCCATTATTTTAGGAAGCAGGTACTTATCTTAGTGTCCGTCGGCGGTCGTTGGTGTCCGTGTTTTGCGAAATTTCTTCAATTCCAGGATGGTTTCGCTCGGTTGATTCACTCCTCTTCTTGTGACCCCAGAATCGACGTATTTACTTCTGAAGAATGATTGGTCCGTCGTATATCCTCTTCTTGTGGTCCCAAAACAGACGAATTTTCTTCTTGTGATCCCAGAAGAGACGTATTTTATTTTGAAGAATCACTGGGTGGTCGTCAAATCCTCTGCTTCCTCCACCAAATTATAACATCCCAGCTCCTCCACCAAATTATAACATCCCAGCTTCCTCAAACAAATTATAACGTCCCAGGACTTTCTGCACCAAATTATAACATTTCAGCTCCTCAACACCAAATTAAAACGTTGCATTAGGAGGTGTCTGCTTCGTGCAAAAGGTCTTGAGTTCATATTGACGACAACAAGTGATTCTTCATTACAGACGTTTATTTACAAAACAGAACTGACAGACTTCACAGACTCAACAACTGACTCTCCGAGCTAACAGCACAGCATATCCGAACTGAACTGAACTGACAACTCCTAGGTGTATTAATATCTTTCCAAACAATGAGAGTCTTTAACAATGTTTTGTTTACAATACGATAGCAATTCACGACCCAAAACTAAATTAGACATTACAGAATATTAGTACAGATTAAAGTAAGTAAAAGGATCAGTACATATAAATTCTTACAAGCATAATTTCCAAATAGATTTTATAACATTTTTCTACCAGCTTCTGGATAACCTTCACCAGACTTGCACCGACGTTTCCAGAAATATCTTGACATTTGATTCTGGATATTTCTTGAGTGATTTAGAACAACTATCTATATGTAAAATGATTTAAATCGTCTTTCAAAACGCAAACAAATCTTTTTAGCAATATTTCTTGATACAAATCGTCTTTCGAAATTAGAATATGAAACAGTTTTCACAAGTTTTCGTATTTTTGCGATCATAATATAGATTTTCTCCATAGAAAGTTCCAGAAGCGTGCATTAAACGATCATTCACAGACTTTCTCTTTAGCTGGTGAGTTTTTAAAAGTATCTTGTCCATATTATACGAAATAATTTAGCTCAAAACTGATAATTTATACAATTAATCAGAACTACAGCAAACAGTGAGTCTTTCTTTTACAAAATGAAATATAATTACAAAATTGAATGAAAATAGGTTACTAACACTAATATATATTTACATTAATTCTAGTTTTGTTCTTTCTGTGCAAAATGTCCTAATATTGACAGAGTACAATATTTAAACATCACCAAAGTTTCCCTTTACATTTTGCATATCTGTATCGACATCCCCTAAAAGTCTACAGTATCGAATACTTCAATATGTCCCAATATGTCCTGTAATGTTACACAGTGATCAACAGTCCAATGTCGGGTTTGACGGGCCCACCCGAGAGGTAAAGCTTTGTTTTGTGCAGTCATCAAGGGTACACATCTACATCTACATGATGACTCTGCAATTCACATTTAAGTGCTTGGCACAGCGTTCATCGAACCACAATCATATTATCTCTCTACCATTCCACTCCCGAACAGCGCGCGGGAAAAACGAACACCTAAACCTTTCTATTCGAGCTCTGAATTCTCTTATTTTATTTTGATGATCATTCCTGCCTATGTAGGTTGGGCTCAACAAAATATTTTCGCATTCGGGAGGGAAAGTTGGTGACTGAAATTTCGTAAATAGATCTCGCCGCGACGAAAAACGTCTTTGCTTTAATGCCTTCCATCCCAACTCGAGTATCATATCTGCCACGCTCTCTCCCCTATTACGTGATAATACGAGCTGCCCTTTTTTGCACCCTTTCGATGTCCTCCATCAATCCCACCTGGTAAGGATCCCAAACCGCGCAGCAATATTCTAACAGAGGACGAACGAGTGTAGTGTAAGCTGTCTCTGCAGTAGACTTCTTCTAAGTGTCCTGCCAATGAAACGCTACCTTTGGCTCGCCTTCCCCACAATATTATGTATGTGGTCTTTCCAACTGAAGTTGTTCGTTATTTTAACACCCAGGTACTTAGTTGAATTGACAGCCTTGAGAATTGTACTATTTATCGAGTAATCGAATTTCAACGGATTTCTTTTGGAACTTATGCGGATCACCTCACACTTTTCGTTATTTAGCGTCAACTGCCACCTGCCACACCATACAACAATCTTTTCTAAATCACTTTGCAATTGATACTGGTCTTCGGATGACCTTACTAGACGGTAAATAACAGCATCATCTGCGAACAACCTAAGAGAACTGCTCAGATTGTCACCCCGTTCATTTATATACATCAGGAACAGCAGAGGTCCCAGGACGCTTCCCTGGGGAACACCTGATATCACTTCAGTTTTACTCGATGATTTGCCGTCTATTACTAAGAACTGCGACCTTCCTGACAGGAAATCACGAATCCAGTCGCACAACTGAAACGATACCCCATAGTCCCGCACCTTGATTAGAAGTCGCTTGTGAGGAACGGTGTCAAAAGCTTTCCGGAAATCTAGAAATACAGAATCAACTTTTAGATCCCCTGTCGATAGCGGCCATTACTTCGTGCGACTAAAGAGTTAGCTGCGTTGCACAAGAACGATGTTTTCTGAAACCATGCTGATTACGTATCAATAGATCGTTCCGTTCGAGGTGATTCATAATATTTGAATATAGTACGTGCTCCAAAACCCTACTGCAAACCGATGTCAATGATATAGGTCTGTAGTTCGATGGATTACTCCTACTACCCTTCTTAAACACTGGTGCGACCTGCGCAATTTTCCAATCTGTAGGTACAGACCTATCGGTGAGCGAGCGGTTGTATATGAGTGCTAAGTAGGGAGCTATTGTATCAGCGTAATCTGAAAGGAACCTAATCGGTATATAATCTGGACCTGAATACTTGCCCATATCAAGCGATCTGAGTTGCTTCGCAACCCCTAAAGTATCTACTTCTAAGAAACTCATGCCAGCAGCTGTTCGTGTTTCAAATTCTGGAATATTCCATTCGTCTTTCCTGGTGGAGGAATTTCGGAAAACTGCGTTCAATAACTCCGCTTTAGCTGCACAGTCGTCGGTAACATTACCGTCGGCACTGCGCAGCGAAGCTATTGACTGCGTCTTGCCGCTTGTGTACTTTACATACGACCAGAATTTCTTCGGATTTTCTACCAAATTTCGAGACAATGTTTCGTTGTGGAACCTATTAAAGGCACAAGTGGGCCTTTGGCTCCAAAATCCCATATCGATGATGTTTCATTGAATGGTTAGCACGCTGATACTTTTAATGGACTAGAATTGGAATCTGCAGCAGTTTGCGGAAGGGTTGCACTTCTGTCACTCTGAACAATTCTCTTCAGTCATCGTTGGTCCTTTTCTTGCAGTATCTTTTTCCGGCAACATCAGCATCAGAGGTTTGACGTTTTACCAGATTTATGATATTCACAGTACACTCGTGAAATGGTCGTATGGGAAAATCCACACTTCATCGCTACATCGGTGATGCTGTGCCCCATCGCTCGTGCGTCGACTATAACGCCACGTTCAATCTTGCTAACCTGGCATTGCAGCAGCAGTAACCGATATAATAACTGCTCCAGATACTTGTTGTATTGCATGTGTGTTGCCGTCCTTAGCACCGTATTCTGCCTGTTTACATATCTCTGTATTTGAATATGCACGCCTATACCAGTTTCTTTGCCGCTTCAATGTTGGGCGGCAGGCGGCAGCCACTGAGCCCACTTTGATCCTCTTTGGTCATACAATGAAGGGGGGGGGGGGGCTGTCGTTCGACGTTGCTTCTGATTGTCTGCCTAGAGCGAAGTGCTCGATCTATCTCCTTGCCCAATGACAACGTTTTCCTTCCGTTCATTAGTAAGGTTACAGATCGCATTGGGAAAGTGTTAAGCAAGTATGGGGTGGAAACTATTTTCAGACCCACAAGGAAAATAAAAGAATATTTAAGAATGGCAAAAGATGCACGACATCGTTTTGCTACACAAGGGAGGGATATATAAAAGTCCTTGTAGTTGTGGACAAGTTAATATCGGCATTACAAAGAGAAGTGTGAACAGCCGTCTTGTTGAACATAAGAGGAACTGCCGCCTGGGTCACGCGAATAAATCGGCCGTAGCAGTACATGTCTACCAGGAAGGTAATCATGAAATAAAAGTCAGCGAGACGAGCGTCATATCTAAAACCTCGAATTATTATGCGCGCATGTACAGAGAGGTTATCGAGATTGATAACACTGTAATAATTTTAACAGGAAGGAGGAAGGCGTTAAATTGGATAAAATTTGGATGTCAGCTTTGCACCGAAAGCGTGACGATCGATTACTTTCAATTACCAGAAACAGACTTGTAGCCGGCGCCACCTGATGGACACTGGCGCCCTCTGTACTGCCAATATAGTCGGCGCTTCCTCTCTTCACATTAAGCGGCGAAAGACACTACTAGCTAGGGCATAACCACCCATGGCAAGCTAACATACACTAACACGCGACAAACGTCGGCAAGCCCCTGCATATCAGCAACGTTGACTGGATATACCAGCTGCTATTAAAGCCGACCATCGGGCTACAACAGAGAACCCGTCGAGCTCGCCCACTGACACACAAACAAATCGCCAGCATCACCATACACTGTGCATCTGATATGACCTATCGTACACAAAACAATGATTTACCTGTTACAGGTATGCTGATGCTGGCCGAGAGGTCAACATCGGCACACAGCGGCAGCCGCCGAGTAACACCACCGCACAACGTCAAAGGTATAGACATGCAAGATACCCACTACTAACAAAACCTACCCTTGCATGGCCTGTCGCAGGCAGCAAGAGATCCGCTGCTTCTCTTACTACCCAACTTAACTATCGCAGAGGTTTTTTTCCCTTGGCTCTTGCCTTGGTACTGTTTATCCTCTGACCTTCAAACAGCTACCCTTCGTTCGACTTTCGACCTAGTCCATCTCCAGATGGGCACATATTAATGGTTAACTTTAACCAGACGTAGGCAAACATCGCAGTACCCACTTCCTGCGACACCTCACTTTAGTGAAAACTAACCCGTATGCAGAGATGGCCATAGACCTTTTGAGTTGGCCATCATGCCAGGCTGGCCGGAGTGGCCGAGCGGTTCTAGGCGCTACAGTCAGGAACCGCTCGACTGCTACGGTCGTAGGTTCGAATCCTGCCTCGGGCATGGATGTGTGTGATGTCCTTAGGTTTAAGTAGTTGTTGTGTACATAGTTCCGCGTCGTCAGTGTGTACACAACTTTTACACTAGTGCGTGCCCCGCTAAGCACAACAGCACAGGTACAGCGCTCATCCATCTCTGCACTACGAGATGGCGCTGCCTTAGAGACGGACCAAATTCTGCTTCCACTGATCCACGTATTAATATGTAACGCAGCCAATGAGATTGCTGCTAACGTAGAACCTTTTCTCCTCATGGATCACACTCGCACAGTGATACCTGAATGTGCGAGGTATTATAACGAGTGTACAGACCTCCAATTAGTCATTCTGCCTTTGTCTGCACCAGTCTGTACCAGTCTGCATTTGTCTGCACCAGTCTGCATTAGTCTGTACCAGTCTATAGTCAAGTTTCAGTCTGCACCTAAGAAGATTATCATGTTCCTGTACATAGCGATGAAGAGAAATGTATAGACACTTTGTCAAGTATCAGAAATATGTGAGAATAAGATTAATTTACCAAGACCAAAGGAACTTCAAATTGTCAATTGTAAATAGCATCCAGAATCAAGTTACGTAAGGTCTATGCTTTTTATTATTTTAATAAATGTGTGTGAAAATTAATGAAGTTCTGTTTAAAGTTGGTCACCATCAATCCGCTACTCTAAGCATGCAAGTGGAATTTCTATCATCTGACCTAACGGCAGAAGATAAACACGCCACGATAAGACCATGAGACATATTGCTGACACTCACGTACTTCGTTAGAGCGACAAGTCAAATAATCTGATGGTGTGTGTACCGAAGGTCTTACAGTATGCACACCACAGTAGTTCTTTATAGGGGACTGATGACCACAGCAGTTAAGTCCCATAGTGCTCAGAGCCTTTTGAGCCATCATGATGGTGTGGGCGTGGAGGGGTTCTCCTCGCATTTCGCCGCTTTACCTCGAAGGATGTTTCCCGCAGTCGGAGACGAAACTTCAAGGGAGAGTTTTATACATCGACCACGGCCTATCAGCCCAGGAGTGTTACGTGAAGATTGAGCGTCTGTGTTACAACACTATCGTTCGTGCTTAATACAGTGAGCCTCAACCTCGTCGACATTGTGATAGCTGGTCTCTGTTTCTTGCTGCATGAGTCTTCTTGCGCTTGGAGAAATACAAGTAATTCTTCTCCTTACTCTGATTAGCTTGTTCGCTAATCATTTCTGCTCCTGCCCAGCTTTCCTCGGCAACGACAGTTACTGCACCACTCTGTAGCCACCTCTCACTTCAGTTCTGTACGGAGTCGTGTGCAACAGAAATCTACAGTGTGAGGTTACGGAGGTGGTGAGTGCTAAAGATTTTCTTTGTCCGTCATCTTTCGAGCATGGCAGCGTTAAAGAAAACCAAACGTGTAATGCTGTATCTTCCATTATACGTTTGGCTTATTCTAGAGTCCATTTGCCAACGACTCACAGGTCGCACCCCGTGCTTAGGTTGCAACTCGCAATCACATTTGGTGTTTCTGCAGAGTAAAGTAAGCAGTACCCGCTACATTGCTCAGTCTCGGGCTGGTCGCCAACATCAGAGACGTGACGGTGACGGCACCAGATGCAAGCCGCCTGAAGCTAAAGCCATATTCGATGTAGTAAAATAAGGTGGTAACAACAGCAGCTCCAGCCAGGGTTTTGAGAGGCTTTCCCCTCGGAC
Organism: Schistocerca gregaria; assembly: GCF_023897955.1. Taxonomy (NCBI): domain Eukaryota; kingdom Metazoa; phylum Arthropoda; class Insecta; order Orthoptera; family Acrididae; genus Schistocerca; species Schistocerca gregaria. Next base: position 133,633,675 of record NC_064928.1, read on the forward strand.
GTACGGCGACTACCAAAGTTGCCCCCAAGATGCTCGACCGAATAACACTGATGGAACTTAAACGAGCACTCAAATTCTCCTAAATAAATCGTGCCACCACAAAATAAATTACAGCTGCTGGCTCTCAGAGATGAAAATAAAGATTAAAAAAAGTTCGTTATCCCCAAGGGTTCTGCCATTTCTTCGACAGGAAGGTGATGTGTTTTTTTCAGGAGAACAATGCTGTGTCGGCGTAAGACTGCTGCTACGTAACGTACTCATCATGGCGAACAACAACAGTCTTGGCCACCAAGATGACCAGATATTTACTGAGTGAACACGTGTGGAATATGCTGCTCGTTCTCTAGAGCCTGCAAGAACCAAAGGTGCAAGGTTCTTGGGATAATCAATCACAGGATACCACTCGACTTCTTTTTGATCATTTGCATGCGAGAGAACACGCCTGCATTGACGTTAGAGTGGGATACGGTGTAAAATTACGGGACTGTTTGGACACCTTTCACTGTGCCGTGTGTGTTTCTTTTGATCTGAATTTGTTATTGTGTACTCCAACAATAGTTAACCACCTATCACATCACTTCTCAATTAAATGACCTTGTCTTTAAAGGTGTTACATTTTTTTCTGGCAGTACATAAAATTGAGTTAAGGTAATACAATAAAACGCAGTAACCAAGGGTAAATATTAATTATTAGCTATGTACAATCTGTTTTTCTTAATTTTTCAATATTACATCTTAGAGGACGAGGATCCACGTAACATTAACTCTAATTCTTCCACTTCTTTCTCATTTATATCCTCGGTGGGATCTCTTTTTCGTCCTTTAAAAATGTCATTATCTATGTCACAGTCATTAATGTCAATAATAGTGATGTCAGCTGAAATACTGTGCACGGTTGTCCTTTGCATAGTTTGCAAGTGATGGTACACTTAACGCTGTTTTCCTGCAGGAACAACCTTCACTATAGCCTGTTCTATATGTACAGTAAAAGCGTTTCAACAGGACCAGATGTGCGGCGTTTCGTTGTGGGAACAGGCAGGAGGCCGAATCTTAAAGCATTCCAACCCCGTTGCTGTCGATGAAGAAGGTTGCTTTACGAAGCTCGCAGCTGCATATACACCGTGTGGTCAAAAGCATCCGGACACGTGGCTGAAAATGACTTACAAGTTCGTGGCGCCCTCCGTCGGTAATGCCGGAATTCAGTGCGGTGTTGGCCCACCCTTAGCCTTGATGACAGCTTCCGCTCTCGCAGGCATACGTTCAATCTGGTGCTGCAGGGTTTCTTGGGGAATGGCTGCCCGTTCTTTACGCAGTGCTGCACTGAGTAGAGGTATCGATATCGATCGGTAAGGCCTGGGACGAACTCGGCTTTCAAAAACATCACAAAGGTGTTCTGTAGGATTCAGGTTAGGACACTGTGCAGGCCAGTCCATTACAGTGATATTATTGTCATCCAACCACTCTACCACAGGCTGTGCATTATGAACAGATGCTCGATGGTGTTGGAAGATTTAATCTTCATCCCTGAATTGCTCTTCAACAGTGGGAAGTTAGAAGGCGCTTAAAACATCAATGTAGGTCTGTGCTGTGATAGTGCACGCAAAACAACAAGGGGTGCAAACCCCCTCCACGAAAAACACGACCACATCATAACACCACCGCCTCCGAATTTTACTGTTGGCACTACACATGCTGGCAGATGACTTTCACCAGGCATTCGCCATACCCACAGCTTGCCATCGAATCCCACATTATGTACTGTGATTCGTCAGTCCACACAACGTTTTTCCACAGTTTAATCGTCCGATGTTTACGCCCCTTTTCCAAGCGAGGCGTCGTTTGGCATTTACTGGCGTGATGTGTAGCTTATGAGCAGCCGCTCGACCATGAAACCAAAGTTTTCTCATCTCCTGCCTCTCATAGTACTTGCAATGGATCCTGACGCACCTTGGAACTCCTGTGTGGTGGTCTGGGTAGATGTCTGCCTATTACACATTACGACCGTCTTCAACTGTCGGCAGTCTCTGTCAGTCAATAGACGAGGCCGGCCTGTACGCTTTTGTGCTGTACGTGTCCCTTCACATTTCCAGTTCACTACCACATAGGAAACAGTGGACCTAGGGATGTTTAGGAGAGTGGAAACCTCGCGTACAGACGTATGAAACAAGTGACAGCCAATCACCTGACCACATTCAAAGTCCGTGAGTTCCGCGGAGCGCCCCATTCTGTTCCCTCGCGATGTCTAATGACTACTGAGTTCGCTGATATGGACTACCTGGCAGTAGGTGGCAGCACAAAGCACCTAATATGTTTCTGGGGGTGTCCGAATACTTTTGATCACATATTGTATATCCTCAAGGAATGCTGTCGAGCACCCAGTTCCGACGCTTAGTGATGTCTTTGACGCAATTTTTTTCAAAGATTTGATAGCGAAGCACATTTAATGGTTTTGTTTCACCTTCGCAGTATGGGGCGTTATGAACTGTCCAACCTCATCAATCTCATCAGCAGTAGCAGTAGAACAGATGAATATCTCTGCTGTTTCCTATAGGCTGTTTTTCGTCTCCAATGTCTTCCGGAGTTTCAGTTTCTAATACCCAAAAACGACGAGGTCGTATCGCAGGCTCTGAAAGCATATCGAAACAGTATGTTATCTTTCGATCCTAGGGAGAACTTGAAATTTAGAGGCTGTAGATTACGTCGCTTTGTCTGCCTTTGCCTGGCTTCAGCAGAAAAGCGCAGGGGGACAATGGAGCTGAAGCGGCCAGAATCACAAGAAATTTGGTGTCCATCCCAGCGACAACAATACAGGAATAGGCCGAGCCAGTTCACGAAACCTCCACCGCTGGGAATGGACATGTTGACTTCGCATTTAGAGCTGTGATTTGACTAAAAAAAAATTAGGGACATAGACTTTCAGATTCGCCAACTGCAAAGATTGCACAGGCTCCGTACCACACACGGAGCTGGCTTTTTTATGACAGAAAACGCGAGATATGCCCAGACTGTGTAGTGTCCCTTTTCCAATATTCACCCTTATCGAGGTGAAACATAAATAAAAATGACTGTATGTGACTCAAAATGAGCTGCAAACAATGATTTATCTGCGAAAGGTAATAACACTAACTAAAAATATACAATATAGATCGATAGATGCAGAAAATACATTTTTATTGTATGAGATTATAATATGTAAGTAACGGTTGGTCTTTCTGAAGACATTGCTGAGTATGGGCTACCATCTTCCTCGATCAGCTTCTTCTCTTTTGTGTACTAAAGACGTTCGTCTATATAAAGTGATAGTTAACTTCATCAACAGTACTGAACACATTCTGTAGGTTTTAATGGTGTACGTAAATTATAAATATGTCTTGCTGATGAAGATATTTCAGAATTGGTGTGAATTGTAAGCCAAGGTACTTTTTAATTATTTTCCAATTCAATTCAATTTTTAAAACATTATGTACAAACCTGTAACAGTTAAGCTTTTTATTCATGTAATTATGCATTTCTGTATTTGCTTATTCAATTATGTGTACATTGTCACTATGTGTTGCCGATGGCTAAATTGAGTACACACTCAAAGGCCAAATAAATCAATAAGTAATTAAAAGAATCTTTGTAAGAGTATAAAACAAAATGCAATGCTCATTCTTCTGTCTAGTTTGTTTTGTTCTGTTCGTTCTGGTGTTAGCTGGAATAAGGTACGGAAGCTATTGTGTTGCGCAAACATTTGTTTCTGTCGTAACGTAATTGCAAATATTTAATGGTGTAAACTGTGTCCTAGTAAGAATATATTAGTATAAAGTGGTCTCCGTGTGTTATTTCAAGAACCTACGCCACATTTATCGTATGAAAAGAATATTTCATGAAAATTATTTAGCATGTTTCCAGGTGCTGCGGAGCGAGTAACAGTGATCTCTGACTGTTAACAATTAGCCGCCATTACGCGGTACATTTAAAAATATTTTTTCACAGCAGAATGTCTGATAGCCGGAGCGGAAGAAATTATGTAAAAACATTCAGTGAGATTAACTGAAGGATTCCAGTGAAATAAATTTGCTAAAACTTGTTTATTTTCTGTGATAGTGAATTGGAGCTGAGTAATACTACGCTATTCCATTTACGGTAATTTGTAGGGAGCCTGGCGCTCGATAAAACCAGATATAATACGTAATTGGCAACCTACGAAATTCATTATTTTGCTTATTATATCTCTTTCGCATTTTTTTGAAAGCTAAACGTAAAAACTAACTTCACTAAAAATCAGTAACATATCACGATAAATCAAAGGACAAACAAATTTACTAGGAGAGTGTTTCCTCTAAATAAATAGTTACATTTTTTAAAGAGATATAATAAATAGAGCCCTGTTACGTGGTGCCCGAAGATATAAAATATTTTTTTTAGGGTTTGTATGTATGTAATTGTTAACATGTATTGTATGTATTCTAATGTCTATCAAATTCCATTTCATGTATAAACCTGAACGAGGAAAGCGGAGAAGAACTGTAGAGACCCTGAGAGGACGAGATACCAAAAAGAAAGAAAAGAAAAAGAAATCAAGGTAAGGACCACTATGCATAAAAGGTTGCTACATAGGCCCGTATAATCAAAGTATAGTATCATAGATGGTACATGGTGTACAGTGGTGTAGATATTAATATTTTGTGATTTTTGAAACAATAAGCAGTTTGACTTGTAAACTTAGTCCGCATTTGTAGTTTGGAACAATTTTTGTAGTTAGCCCAGTGAAAGTTATCGTCATTATGGGAAAAGTTGGACGTGTGTTAGATTTGCAACCAGATAATGTGTCCAATGTTACAAACAATGTGCAATTATTGAGCGATATGGATAGTGACACTGACTTACTAAACATTAATAGTGATCGGGGGGGGGGGGGGGGAGAAAATGTAAACAATGTAGTTTCCGGTGATATGCCAGGAAGTAGCCAGCAGACGAAAACAGTAAAACCAATAGGAGCTACTAGAAGGGCTAGTGATAATTTTCCAGTGATTAGAACAACTACCACACCGGTATGCTCACTAATACCGGATCCATTTGCTGAATTTTTACGGAAATTAGAGGAAAGGAACGAACAGCTAGTCAATCAGATAGGGAAGAGAGGAATGAACAGCTAGTCAATCAGATAAGGGAACAAAACGAAGAAAGAGAGAGATTGAGGGAAGAGAGGAATGAACAGCTAGTCAATCAGACAAGGGAACAAAACGAAGAAAGAGAAAATGTCTTAATAGAAAGCATGGGTACAATTTTCGAAAAGATACATTCATAAATGAGAGAAATAAAGAAAGCCTATGCCGAGCTGCCGAACATTGTAAGCAACATAGCACAAGATGGCGCAAACGCTTCAGACGGCACACACAGTCATTCGGGACGAAGTAGAACAGTTTGCGAACCGAATGGACAATTTAGAAATGACACAAAAAGAAACCATAGGAACGCATTTAAATGCTGAAGTCCAGAAAGTAGAAAAAGAGTTCCACGGCTGGCTAACTGAAAAAGAAAGCCAGATCACAGAACGTGTAGAAAGCAAAATACGGTCTGCTCTGCAAAAAGTAATTAACGGAGCAGCTGTATGTAAACAACCCACAGTAGACACGCTACCACTTGCAGGTGAAAAAAGCGAAGCGAGATACAAATTGCCAGTACCGCTATGGCAGCAAGGCATGACACAGAGAATTGATGAACCCGAGCGTGCACGTTGTTTGCAAATGCTTAACAACAACTGTGGCGCTCCTGTTCGGAACTTGTACGGTAATGAGTACATTACGAACAGTTCATACCAACAAAATAGCGATTCGGAAAGAGAAAACACACAATTTACAGGAAGCATTCCTATTCATAACCCCGTGGGGGCAGCTTCTACTTCCACAAGCAATAACATTGATGAAACCTTAATAAAACACAGACAATTCCAAGTATTTAACGTGGAAAAGAAGACAGTGCATCCGGTAATCTTCATAAAGGGATTCCGAAATGTATTACCGAGTGCCTGGAATGAACGCCAAAAAATTCAGTTCATATTCGCACAAATACAAGGCGACGCTGCCTTATGGGCAAATGAAGTCATGGAAAATTGCCATAGCCTGGCACAATTTGAAAAATCTTTTCTAGACAGGTACTGGTCTAAGGATATTCAAGAACGCCTGAGGACTGAAGTACACAGCCCGCAAATGTACAATCACAAACAGGGTACGCTTCGTAAATATTTTGAAAAATATATCAACAAAACTAGATATTGGGATGACCCTATATCAGCCCGTGATGTGATCAGAATCTTAGCATTACGACTGCCCGGTTATATACGAGACAAATTAATAAACGTGCCCGAAAATGACCTGGAACGGTACTTGTCTGTGCTGGACGAAATCGATCTCTCCCAGGAAGTAAACAGGATAAATAAAGACCGGGAGAACAGTAGTGGTTCACCACGCAAGTTTAAAAATGGCAACAACAATTCCAATTTTGGAAGCCACGTAAATGGAAAGGAAGATCAATCCGCAGAACAAAACAGGAAGAACGGAAACGGTCAACCATCTTACAATCAAAAACGTAGGTGGGAAGATAAAAGATCCCGGCTACAGTAACAGTAATAATAATTGCAATAACAAACGTCGAAATGAAGGTGAATGGCCGCAACAAAGCAGCAGTGCCAACAACCGCACTTACCCGGTGCAGTGGATACAAACTTCTATGCCACCACCACCGCCTCCTAACGGTAACCAGTACCAGTGTGACAATAGGAATTCTATGCACAATACTAATGCAATACCACAAACATGGACAGACTCGAACAGCAGCGTAAGGATAGTAGAAATGCCCACTGACGGTAACCACCATAGTGCAAGACCGTCAAACGAACAACGGCCAGAATAAGCTCCCAATTGATGGTCGGCGAAAAAACAGGGGCCACACCTATAAACAATACACAAGATAATATATTGTTACTGAGGTACCAAGATGATTTACTTATGGAATCAAAACAATGTAACAAAAAAGAAATAACTGAAGTACAAACCATCATAAAAGAATTAATGAACTTCGAGTAGAAATATACATAGATATAGGTGCCACAACTAATGTTATGGGCTATGATCTATTCAAAACCTTGAGCCAAAACCGCAACTTACCGACATTTCCTGTACAAAACTGCTGTGTCATTGGAGCTATGGGAGCACAAGCACAAAACGTTCAGTATCAGGTGCTGGTAGATTTATGCCTAGAGGAAGATAACGTAAAATGCATCTTTCTCGTAGTCAAAGGATTGAGAGTATCCTGCATCCTAGGGGGAGGTTTTCTGAGCGAGAAGAAAGCAAAAATTGATTTCTCCAGCGGGAAGATCTCCCTACTGAATGAAAATAAGCAGATTGTACTGGATTTAACACGAGCAGTAAGTACACCCTGTAAAGACTGCCCGAGCGTACGAGTAAAAAGCGAAGAGATGCCCATATTTCAATTAAGCAGCAATTTAAGCGGCCAGGGAGAATATAATTCGGACGTAGCTGGACCGAAACCCTTAACAACAAAGTACAAGAATCATGTTATCTAACTGAATCCCAACGAAAGCAGCTCGCACAGTTATTGAATAACTACAGTGATGTGTTTCCCCCATGTGATATTCTGCCAAGCATCATATTCAGTACCGTGGACGAAAAGGGAGGCAGTTAACAAAGAAATACAAAAAATGCTGCAATGGGGTATAATAGAACCATCCCTTTCGCCGTACAGCAGTCCGCTGGTAGTTGTAGCCAAGCCAGATGGAAAAATCAGACTTGTCTTAGACGCCAGGATCATTAATAAAATTATAGCACCCGTTAGGACGAGACCGGTGAATTTAGAAGAACAAATACAGAAATTCTATGGAGTCATATATCTCACCTCAATAGATATGCGAAGTAGTTACTGGCAAATCCCGCTAACCAAGGAATCTAGAAAATTCACCGCCTTCATTTTCAATGGAAGGATTTATCAATTCAAAGTGTTACCTTTTGGACTCAACGTAAGCACAGGCGTATTCTTTACGGCATTGGACCAAGCGCTAGGCGCAGACTTCCTAGAAAAAGTTACTCTTTACGCGGATGACCTTCTAGTGGCCACAAGCACATGGGAGGAACATATAGCAATCCTGGAAAGAGTGCTAAATAAGCTCGCAGAAGCAGGAATAACTGCAAATCTTGAAAAATCAAAATTTGGGAGGGATCAGCTTAAATTCCTTGGGCACGTCATATCAGCTTCCGGAATAATGCCTGATACCAAGAAGATACAAGCGGTCAAAGAATTCCCACGGCCCACAAACAAAAAACAGTTAAAATCATTTATCGACTTTTTGTGCCGAATCAGCTGCTCAACAATGAAGCTTTGCTCACCTTATTGCGAAAAAATGTCACATGGAACTGGTCCGCAGAGTGTCAGCAAGCTTATGAAGAGATCAAAGGAGCCTTAGTGAATGCAAAAAATGATCTACCATCCGGATATGACCCGGGATTATTGTATAGCCGCCGACTCTTCATCCTATGGTTTAGGAGCATGTCTGTTTCAAGTAGAAGAGACCAAGGGGAACAGGGAAATAAGAGTTATAGCTTTTGCCAGCCGAGTGCTTACTCAATGTGAAAGAGCATATTCGGTGACCGAAATGGAAGCACTCAGTGTTATATGGGCTCTGCAAGAATTTCATTATTATGTTTATGGCAAATCAATTAAATTGTTCTGTGATCACCAAGCCTTAAGCTTCCTATTAACCTGCAAACTATTACATGCCAGACTAGCCCGTTGGGTATTAGTGCTACAGGGATACAATTTAAAAATTATGTACATAAAAGGGAAAAGTAATGTCATTGCGGACGCTTTATCACGTCTACCAGTAGGTATGTCACAGGTAGATGAAATGATCGAGCGAGCGTCAGAATATAAAGTTTGATTAATGACGTCGCAACCATACCGTCGCGAATATTTGCGCCTATGCAAGAATGTAGGACAGCTGCAAGACGAAGATCATACCTGGATAAAAGTGAAACGATAACTAATATTAGAGCAAGCTAACAGCGAAAATTCGCGGTACAAAGTGGAGAACAACATATTGTACCATAGAAATGACACCGCCTCAGAAAACTGGTGCGTGTGTATCCTGTACGTACAAATACATACAAAACTTTATCTGGTACACGCATTACGCATGGAGACATATAGGAATACAGAAGTGTGTAGCAATAATACAAAGATATTGATACATCCTGAATAGTAAACGTGTGGTGCAAAAGATATTACGAACGTGTGACGTTTGTCAGAAAGCTAAAGCCAACAATAGAAGCAACAAAACAGAATTGCATCCAATTATTCCGATACAGATACTTCAAACTGTGTCAGTGGTCATCGCAGGACCATTACCTACGGCTCGCGGTGGAATGAAATATATATTAGCTGTTTACGATACCTTTACTAACAAGGGAACCTCCCCATCGCACCCCCCTCAGATTTAGTTATCAGTTGGCACAGTGGACAGGCCTTGAAAAACTGAACACAAATCAACCGAGAAAACAGGAAGAAGTTGTGTGGAACTATGAAAAAATAAGCAAAATATACAAACTGAGTGGTCCATGTGGAAGATATGCAACAACAAGGCGAGCGTGTGCGCAGATTCGCCGTGGTCCCGTGATTAGCATGAGCAGCTGCGGTGAGAGAGGTCCTTGGTTCAAGTATTCCCTCGGGTGAGATAGCTTAATTTTTTATTTTCATTTTATGTGACAAACTCTTATGTTTTCATCACGTTTTTGGGAGTGATTATCACATCCACAGGAAAACCTAAATCGGGCAAGGTAGAAGAATCTTTTTACCCATTCGCCAAGTGTACAAGTTAGTTGGGTCGACAACATATTCCTGTCATGTGACGCACATGCCGTCACCAGTGTCGTATAGAACTTATCAGACGTGTTTTCCTGTGGAGGAATCGGTTGACCTATGACCTTGCGATCAAATGTTTTCGATTCCCATTGGGGAGGCACGTCCTTTCGTCTACTAATCGCGCGGTTTTGCGGCGCGGTCGCAAAACACAAACACTAAACTTATTAGAGTGAACAGAGACGTCAATGAACGAACAGACAGATCATAACTTTGCGAAAATAAAGAAAGTAAACTTTTCACTCGACGGAAGAGGTGAACCAAGGACCTCTCGTTCGGCAGCTGCTCACGCTAACCACGGGACCACGACGCTCCTGAACTCATACTATACTTGATGTTGCCTATACTGCGCATGCACTACTCAGTTTGTATATTTTGCTTATTTTTTCATAGTTCCACACAACTTCTTCCTGTTTTCTCGGTTGATCTGTGTTCAGTTTTTCAAGGCCTATCCACTGTGCCAACTAACTAAATCTGAAGGGGGTGCGATGGGGAGGTTCCCTTGTAAGTATGTGAAGTTGTTATCAATGAAAACCACTACTGCCAAACAGATGATACAACGCATATCAAAAGAATTCATACCGAAAACAGGAAAACCACTAAACGTTCTAACAGACAATGCTAGGTATTTCACTGGTCAACTGTGGAAGGAGTTTCTACGTGACCAAAACATAAAGCATATATTACTTGCACATTTCCACCCGGAAGCAAGTCCCATAGAGAGTATTTTTCGGGAACTCAACAGATTTATCCGAACATATACTCATCAACAACACACAAAATGGCCGGAATTGTTACCCGTCTTTGAAAATACACACAACAATCTACCTCATCCAGCTACCGGATACACGCCCAATGAGTTATTATTTAGTACTGCAGAACAAAATGAATCGATCACGCCGCTACCAAAATTTCCTCGCACGGATAAAAGGCAAGAGGATAAAACAAAGGACGCCATCAGCAACATGACGAGCTGCGCTAGTCAACGAAAGAGTCGATATGACAAGCCAATAAAACGGACAGTCCCATATCAGATAAACGACTTAGTTCTGATAAGAAACCATCTTAAGTCGTCACTCATAACAAAGAAGAACAAGAAATGGCAAATGCTGTATAAATGGATCTTTATACAAATACCGCACGATTATAACTACCTTATAGCTGATGTGATGATTGGGAAGATCAAAGGATTGCATCCCAATAATGACTTACAGAAATTTGTGGTACCTGACAATAGGACATAAATGGTTTACCGTATTTTTGTGTAATATGTAGGTTTTGCACAGTCTTCAATATATATATTTGTGTAGTTGTAAGAATTTGATGTTTTGTTTGTGCTTAGTATGTAAGATGTTTTGTCTTTATGTTAAGGAATGATTTACACATCAGCCTTCAAAAATGAGTAAAAAGAAGCTGAAGGACCATCAGTCAAATGATGGAATTTGTTTAGAAACATAATCAGTAAACGTAAGATGTTTTTCAATGGTTATAAGAGTTAGTAACTATAAGTTTTATTATGCTGTGTGCTGAATGTTTATTTAAAGAATGCACTAAATATTCTAATCTGTCACATGAAAAATGAACAGAAAGGTGTATGAAAAAGACTGTGCACATACCATGTGACATCTGTGATGCTGTGCTTTGACCATAAAAGAGAAAGTATAAGCATCTAGCCACAATATTTGAAATAAAATTAGAGCTCCACTTTAGAGCCTGCTTTTGACAGTTGCAAACCTTTTATAGGATACGCAATTACGCTAACAGCTTATGGAGCAAGAACATGCGCAGCGGTCTTAATCCCCAAATGAATATACCCTATGACAAATTTATTGATGCTCAAATATAAAAGTATTGCAAGTCAGGCCAGAATCCATTGCATGGATGATGTAACACTTAATTGTACGCAATAGCAGAACAAAAGTGCTTCTGATCTGTGAAATTTCATTGTAACATATTGTGTAAACGAACAGACATCTGTGTCACTATGTGATATAAAAAAAAAACAGTATTCATGAAATACAATTGTATCAAAGTCATGCTGCAAGCAATACTAACTGGAACTATAATAGTGTGTTGGTATTCGCGGAGGAAGTGTGAACTTTGAGAACTGTATTAGTGATCAACTTGGACAGTGAACAAGTGAAAAAAAATGCGAGATACAAACACTAGCAAAACATATCTGTGTGCAGTGACCGAAAACACAAAACTGTGATCAGTGTGTGTTCGAAACTGTACAGACAACATATTTAGTTTGGACGCTACCTCCTGTGCGCCAACAATTAATATGACGTCACGGACCACGTAGTAGGACGTTACTGAAATGGCAACTACGGTGGAACGCCGTCAAACAAAAACTGTGAAACATAAATATTCCATACGAAGTGACAACAACAGGGATGTGCAGTGCTTACTTCAGCATCATATCTCCTGCATCATTCAGCACCAGTACGTGCAAACGAACACGAAAATACCAAGTAACTGAGCCTGTGCCTCGATGATGCAATAATGTTCACTAATCAATTCTTACCCACAGCCACAACATCTTACAATATTCGTTCTATAACATATGTGCATTTGTTTCATGATTTGCACTGACTCAACGTACTCTCCCGTGCTGAACGCAACAATGCAGACGCGCCACGCAGACAAAATAACGCCGATCCGTACTGCACATCCTGACCGCCGGCTCCGGACAAGAAAGAAGACAACAGTTTCCAGCCGACGCTCCATGGCAACGGGCACGGGGCATCGCGGTAGCCACATACAGCGTCATCCACACCACTCGACGAGAGATTCAGAAGACAACAGTTTCCAGCCGACGCTCCATGGCAACGGGCACGGGGCATCGCGGTAGCCACATACAGCGTCATCCACACCACTCGACGAGAGATTCGCAGACAAAAATTAAAAAAACCTCAAAATATTACCAACACAATATAAAAAATTTGATGAACACCTTCATATAAAAACTATATGTTTGTTTCTTTTTCAGAAAATTTTATGTTTGATGGAAATACTTGTAATACCAAAATATGTAGAACCAACTTATGTAAGTAACACAAAGGGTTAAATCTATCTGCTCTGCCGAGGTTTTTCTGGGGTTTCCCTGCGGCCCTCGTCCAAATGGAAGAGCTTGTTATATTGTAACTGTCCCCAGGCATGCTATGTAGAAAGATTCAAAATGAATGTGTCCCCATGACCTAATACACGGTAAAGTGAACTGAAAGTAACCAACGAACGAAAGAAAAGTGACACTCGTGGTCTACAAGGACCAAACATTAAGTAGTGTGATCCTTGTAGCCCAGGCGCCGTGTAGTGTCCCTTTTGCAATATTCGCCCTTATCGAGGTGAAACATAAATAAAAATGACTGTATGTGACTCAAAATGAGCTGTAAACATCGATTTATCTGCGAAAGGTAATAACACTAACTGTAAAAATATACAATATAGATCGATAGATGCAGAAAAGACATTATTTTTATTGTATGAGATTATAATGTGTAAGTAATTAAAAGAAGTATTATTATCTTTGTAAGAGTGTAAAACCAAATGCAATGCTCATTCTTCTGTCTAGTCTGTTTAGTTCTGTTCGTTCTGGTGTTAGCTGGAATAAGGTACGCAAGCTGTTGTGCTGCGCCAGCATTTGTTTCTGTCGTAACGTAAATGCAAATATTTAATGGTGTAAACTGTGTCCTAGTAAGAATATATTAGTAAAAGGTGATCTCCGTGTGCTATTTCAAGAACCTACGCCACATTTATCTCACGCAAAGAATATTTCATGAAAATTATTTAGCCTGTTTCCAGGTGCTGCGAAGCGAGTAACAGTGATCTCTGACTGTTAACAATTAGCCGCCATTACGCGGTACATTTAAAAATATTTTTTCCCACACAATGTCTGATAGCCGGAGCGGAAGAAATTATGTAAAAACATTCAGTGAGATTAATTGAAGGATTCCAGTGAAACAAATTTATTAAAACTTGTTTATTTTCTATGATAGTGAACTGGAGCTGAGTAATACTACGCTATTCCATTTACAGTAGTTTGTAGGAAGCCTGGCGCTCGATAAAACCAGATATAATACGTAATTGGCAACCTACGAAATTCATTATTTTGCTTATTATATCTCTTTTGTAATTTTTTGAAAGCTAAACGTAAAAACTAACTTCACTAAAAATCAGTAACATATCACGACAAATCAAAGGACAAACAAATTTACTAGGAGACTGTTTCCTCTAAATAAGAGGTATAATAACTGGCGTGAGAGAGTAACGACCGACTCGCGGCCCCTCAGCCTTCAGCGGCAAACTCTGCGAGTGACTCCCAGAGCCTACATCCGTACGCTTGGGAGTCTTGCGCTAAAATGCCCCCGGTAGTAACTCGCCGGTTACTACCCTTAAGTGGACGCCCGTCTTGCGGGATTACTGAGTTACTGAACACCGCCGGCTCGACCCGAGCAGGACACCAACTCCACGAGGGAAAGAACAAATGGTGAGTGATAACGGCTAAAGAATAACCGGACTGAAACTTCCTGGCAGATTAAAACTGTGTGCCGGACCGACACTCGAACTCGGGACCTTTGCCTTTCGCGGGCAAGTGCCCGCACACTCCGCTGCAGAGTGAAAATCCATTCTCGAAACATCCCTCAGGCTGTGGCTAAGCCATGTGTCTGCAATATCCTTTCTTCCACGAGTGCTAGTTGTGCAAGGTTCTGCGAAGTTTGGAAAGTAGGAGACGAGGAACTGGCGGAAGTATAGCTGTGAGGAGAGGCTGTGAGTCGTGCTTGGGTAGCTCATATAGTAGAGCACTTGCCCGTGAAAGACAAAGGTCCCGAGTTCGAGTCTCGGTCCGGCACACAGTTTTAATCTGCCAAGAAGATTCATACCAGCGCACACTCCGCTGCAGAGTGAAAATCCATTCAGGAAACATCCCCCAGGCTGTGGCTAATCCATGTCTGCAATATCCTTTCTTCCACGAGCGCTAGTTCTGCAAGGTTCGCAGGAGAGCCTCTGTGAAGTTTGGAAAGTAGGAGACGAGGTACTGCCAGAAGTAAAGCTGTGAGGACGAGCCGTGAGTCGTGCTTGTGTAGCTCAGGTGCTGGAGCACTTGCCCGCGGAAGGCAAAGGTCCCGCGCTCGAGACTCGGTCCGGCACACGGTTTTAATCTGCCAGGAAGTTTCATATCAGCGCACACTCCGCTGAAGAGTGAAAATCTCATTATGGAATAACCGGACTGATCCTTTGACAGACGAACAGTGACGTCCTCTCATTGGACGAGAACAAGCAGCTGGTGACGTCACAGCGTGGAATAGTGTATTTGACGGTTTACTGGAAACTGTATTAAATGATTAATTATTTTATGCCCCTAAGATGCTTTTTTCCCTCTCAAATTTCAGTATTCTTTTATAAAAACGGAAATGAATTCTAATAATTTGAAAGCCAGCTAAAACGCTCCACCTGAGTGATGAGATACCTGTGTCGTCATGGCTAGCTCACTGCTCCTACTGTAGGTTGGTAGATTCGGGGATGGGACCAAACATCCAGGTCATCGGCCCCACAGGATCAGGGAAGGATGGAGAGGGAAGGCGGCCGTGCCCTTTCGAAGGGACCATCCCGTCATTTACCTGAAGCGATTTAGGGAAATAACAAAAAAATTAAATCAGGATGGCCGGACGCGGGTTTGAACCATCGTCCTCCCGAATGTGTGCTAAACACTGCGCCACCTTGCTCAGTACGCACCTATTCTCATAATCTTAATTCACAATGATGTCATGTTTTGGAATTTACGTTTCAGAAAATGAATTACAAATGGGTTGTAGTACCATACTGCACAAATGCATCTATAAAAACGTCTGAAAAGTTGTTTTTGAGTGTTCCAGAGAATGAAAAGATGCGTAAAATTTGGTTGCACTCTACCGACAAAATACCACCACGTCGGCGCACAAGTTCACTAATTAATCAAAAATTAACCGTGAAGTTAGCATTTATTTACCTACATGATATACTCTCCCACTGTTACAACGAAGGACAGCACCATTCCACGAAATTAAACTCCTAGTGAAAATTGTCATTTTATCCAGCTCCACCTGAATTATTTGGTAACTCAGGTTCGCTGGCATGTTGATCGGCGTGTTCGGTCGGAGAGTAGCTGCCTTCTGTCATGAAAAAAGTGAGTGAAAGAATCAACAATGAAATGGAATGGATGTTGTGGGACATCTGCCCGAATAAATTCGACGAACAATGTGATATAAAAAAAAAGATGATGTTAGAGCAGTAGACAGTCGAATTGTATAAGATGATGTTCATAGATCGCTGGTTCCCGACCAGAAGCAAAATATCATCGCGCGTTCCTTGATGTTTACATGCACTTACATATGCAATCGCTGTTCACACCCGTCACGTTCAAAAAGATATTTTCTGGTTAATGTGACCACACACTTTTTGCTTTATTAGAAACAATGTTTTTATCTTCGTACTGTCTAGGTAGAATCCTTATTGTTTAAACTTTTGCAGTCACATCACCTTACATGAAGTAAGCCTGCTTCAGACGCTAACGTTTGTTTACACTCACAAACATCACAGCCCTTTTGTTTGTGTCACCTGCATGTTGCACTTACTTTACATCTCTTTATATAACCTCATCGTCCTACACCTCTTTGTACTGTGGGCGTGTGGTAATGTCTGAACTATTAGCAATGTTTTCCAAAAAAGTTAATTGTTTGTTCGTAAAGTAAATACATTCACCCTCTGTTGTCTATTTCTCAGACTAAGCGTAATGAGAAGCTATATACACGCATCAAATTAGTTTTGCATCACCTCGGTTCCGTAACCTGTCAAGAAAATTGGAATAGAGATCGACGTAAACATCATTTCCACCCTTTTTATTGCTCATGAAAACCACACATTGAATGCTGTACCACCATACAGCGAGACCTTCAGAGGTGGTGGGCCACATTGCTGTACACGCTGGTACCTCTAATACCCAGTAGCACGTCCTCTGGTATTGATGCATGCCTGTATTTGTCGTGGTATACTATCCACGAGTTCATCAAAGCACTCTTGATCCAGATTGCCGCACTCCTCAACTGCGATACGGCGTAGATCCCTCAGGGTGGTTGGTGGGTCACGTCGTCCATAAACAGTCCTTTTCAATCTATCCCAGGCACGTTCGATAGTGTTCATGTGTGGAGAACATGCTGGCCACTATAGTCGAGCGATGTCGTTATCCTGAAGGAAGTCGTTCACAAGATGTGCACGATGGGGGCGCGAACTGTCGTTCGTGAAGACGAATGCCTCACCAATATGCTGCCGATATGGTTGCACTATCGGTCGGAGGCGGCACTCACGCATCGTACAGCCGCTACGACGCCTTCCGTGACCACCAGCGGCGTACGTCGGCTCCACATAATACCACCCCAAAACAGCAGGGAACTCCACCTTGCTGCACTCGCTGGACAGTGCGTCTAAGGCGTTCAGCCTGACCGGTTGCCTCCATACACGTTTCCGACGATTGTCTGGTTGAAGACATATGTGACACTCGTCTGTGAAGAGAACGTGATGCCAGTTCTGTGCGGTCCATTCAGCATGTTGTTGGATCCATCTGTACGGCTCAGCACGGTGATTGCAAAGATGGACCTCGCCATGGACGTAGGAAGTGAAGTTGTGCACCATGCGGCCTATTGCGCACCGTTTGAGTCGTAAAACGACGTCCTGTGGCTACACGAAAAGCATTATTCAACATGGTGGCGCTGCCGTCAGGGTTCCTCCGAGCCATAATCCGTAGATAGCGGTCATCCATTGCAGTAGTAGCCCTTGGGCGGCCTGAGCGAGGCGTGTCATCGACAGTTCCCGTCTCTCTGTATCTCTTTCATGTCCGAACAACGTAGCTGTGGTTAATTCCGAGACGCCTCGACGCTTGCCTTGTTGAGAGCCCTTCCTGCCACAAAGTAAACAATGCAGACGAGATCGATCTGCGGTATTGACCGTTTGTGCATTAGTGACGCACCAACAGGGATGAATGAGCGAGTGCGTTATCGTGAAGCAAGGCCATGAATTGTCTCACCACATTTTAGGCCGCCTCACTCTCACATTTTCTCGCAGGCGTCGCAACACGTCCCGATAGTACACCTACATTTACATCCACACTCCGCAAGCCGCCAGACAATGTGTGTGGCGGAGAGTACCTTGAGTACCTCTACCGTCGGTTAACAGTGTCCCTGTGGCGCGATCTCATAATGAACTAATCCTTCAAAGTCAAAGAAAACTATCACATGGCTTTGACATTTGAACTGACCTGACGAGCTTTCCTTGGCCTTGGAGAACCTTTCCTGACTCATTCTGAAGATCGAACGTTGATCTCAACATCATAACCGTAGACCCACGGCTCTTCAAATGGTTCAAATGGCTCTGAGCACTATCGGACTTAACTTCTGAGGTCATCATTCCCCTAGAACTTAGAACTACTTAAACCTAACTAACCTAAGTACATCACATACATTCATGCCCGAGGCAGGATTCGAACCTGCGACCGTAGCGATCACGCGGTTCCAGACTGAAGCGCCTAGAACCGCACGGCCACACCGGCTGGCCACGGCTCTTCACCAGTTATGATTCTCTTAAGGAACATCTCGTTCTCATTTGCGCGATCCAGACGCTCTTTACAGATTGCGAGGCGGTCTTTCTGGTGAGCCGTGAGACGAACCTGGCGGCAACACGATGCCTTCCAGGACGCTGTGTCAGGATTTTATGAGATGATCCAACTGACATGTTACATTCCTCTGCAATCTCTCGCACAATCAGTCTTTAATTGGCACTTACAGTTTCGTTGGTGTTCCTGGCATAAGCGTCGCTGGTAGACGTCGAAGGGCGTCCTGAACGAGTGTCATCTTTAATTTCCATCCAACCATTTTTAAACCGTTTGAACCATTCAAAACACCGAGTACGGCTTAAGCACTCATCCACGTGGGCTTCTTACATCATTTGGTGTGTCTCTGTAAAGGTTTTCTTGGATTTCATTCAAAACTTAATGCAGACGCTCTGCCACCTCGAAATTCGCAAACTGTGCAACACAACGTTCTAGTTAATACAGATGATGATGATTAGGTTCACTTCGAGGAGCGTAGGGGACGATGCGGCAGACCCTGACCGCCGACTAGGCAATTTGCCATTGACTTCTTCCGACTGTAATTAGGATGATGAAGACGACACTAGAACATCCAGTCATCTCGAGGCAGGAAAAATTTCTGACACCGCCAGGAAATCGAAACCGGGCCCCTGAGCGGGAAGCGAACACGCTACCGCAAGAGCACGAGCTACGGACACTCAATGTAGAACCGGACAATAACCAACAGACATACAACAATGAAACTTCCGGCAGTTACGCACTGAACACAGGCGCGTGCAGAGATACAACCGCATTTCGCTCCGACTCACCACTGGCGCGAAATTTCGAATGTTCCGGAACTTTTTGAACAGACTTCGTACATCAAGTCAAGGCGCGATCAGACAAAAAGTGCAGTCGTGGCTGAACTGAATAATTTAACAAGCACTGCAATGTAGCTTTTTTGTTACATCTGAAATTCTAAATGATATATACACAAAAACTTTGAAGTTCTTGTTGTGGTTCTGTTGTGCGTCACAAGAATTACTTTAGTTTAGTAGTAGAGTTCGAAGTGCGTAACTCAATATGCTGTTTTCTTTTTCCTTTTAAGATACGGAACCTGAAAGATTTTTTCACTCTGCGGAGGAATGTGCACTACATTTATACGTAGCGGCAAATTAAATCTATGCTCGTGACTGCGACTCGAATCTGGAACTGTGCTTTTCGTAGGCAGTGCCCTTACCGAAGGAGCTATACAAGCACGATTCACGACCAGCGCTCACAGCATTATTTCCGCCATTACATCTCCTACCCGGCAACTAGTTCTGCGTACCTTGCGGGTTCAGCTCTACTAGAAGAAATGTAGGCTGTTTACAGACACTTGTCGACAATCGTTCAGGGGCGTTATTTACAACCTCTTTCACTGTAATACGTAAGTGAACTACAGGGTTAACCGACCACTAGAGATGGTTATCACCTGAGGTTTATTAAATAACCTGGGGAATCTGTAGTAAAACTAATTCTGTTTGTTGTGTACTGAAGGGGAGGTAATTTACACACATGAACAGTAGTGACCGAATTACTCAGCCTTGTGGAATTCACTGACGTGATTTATATAGTTAAATGTCTCAAATGCTGTGAAATGGTTGCTGCTTGACGTTTGGTTCCTACAGAAATCTTAAGACATTGCCTCTTTGTTGTAGTAAGTGGAAGTCATACCTGCTGATAAAGTGGGATTAACTGCACCATGGCGATTTGTCCGTAGCAGTGATAAAGGCTGCAAATAAACCGATGCTATCCACTCACAGAGAGCTTAAAGTGAAGCCTACATAGTGTGAAGGTCAGTTTCCGGGATGAGGCAACTTCCATAAATCAATTAGAATCGGTGCTGCTTGTGTCGTTTTCTGACAGCTACATAGTTGTGTAAGATAATCCCCATCTTCTTATCGCAGGAGTTGCGAGGGTTCCATAGGGTAAAATTAGATGACTTCTGGTCCTGCAGAACTCTCGTCCTTCTTATTCTTCAGAACGTAAGTATAAACGTATGACATAGGTCTTCTTCAATGAGAAGTTACATACTTGAAAGTAATAATCTGATTTATTGATGTATTTAGATTAACCCCCCCCCGTATGAACATGGACCTTGCCGTTGGTGGGGAGGCATGCGTGCCTCAACGATACAGATGGCCGTACCGTAGGTGCAACCACAACGGAGGGGTATGTGTTGAGAGGCCAGACAAACGTGTGGTTCCTGAAGAGGGGCAGCAGCCTTTTCAGTAGTTGCATTGGCAACAGTCTGACTGATTGACTGATCTGGCCTTGTAACAATAACCAAAACGGCCTTGCTGTGCTGGTACTGCAACGGCTGGAAGCAAGAGGAAACTACAGTCGTAATTTTTCCTGAGGGCATGCAGCTTTACTGTATGATTAAATGATGATGGCGTCCTCTTGGGTAAAATAGTCTCCCATTCGGATCTCCGGGCGGGGACTACTCAAGAGGGATGAAGTAGTGAAGGCAGCAGAGGATCAAGTAGGTAAAAAGACGAGGGCTAGTAGAACCGCTTGGGTAACAGAAGAAATATTGAATTTAATTGATGAAAGGAGAAAATATAAAAATGCAGTAAATGAAGCAGGCAAAAAGGATTACAAACGTTTCAAAAATGATATCGACAGGAAGTTCAAAATGGCTAAGCAGGGATGGCTAGAGGACAAATGTAAGGATGTAGAGGCTTATCTCACTAGGGGTAAGATAGATACTGCCTACAGGAAAATTAAAGAGACCTTTAGAGATAAGAGAACCACTTGTATGAACATCAAGAGCTCAGATGGAAACCCTGTTCTAAGCAAAGAAGGGAAATCAGAAAGGTGGAAGGAGTATATAGAGGGTCTATACAAGGGCGACGTACTTGAGGACAATATTATGGAAATGGAAGAGGATGTAGATGAAGATGAAGTGGGAGATACGATACTGCGTGAAGAGTTTGACAGAGCACTGAAAGACCTGAGTCGAAACAAGGCCCCCGGAGTAGACAACATTCCATTAGAACTACTGACAGCCTTGGGAGAGCCAGTCCTGACAAAACTCTACTGTCTGGTGAGCAAGATATATGAGACAGGCGAAATACCCTTAAGAAGAATATAATAATTCAAATCCCAAAGAAAGCAGGTGTTGACAGACGTGAAAATTACCGAACTATCAGTTTAATAAGTCACAGCTGCGAAATACTAACTCGAATCTCTTTACACACGAATGGAAGAATTGGTAGAAGCCGACCTCGGGGAAGATCAGTTTGGATTCCGTAGAAATGTTGGAACACGTGAGGCAATACTGACCCTACGACTTATCATAGAAGAAAGATTAAGGAAAGGTAAACCTACGTTTCTAGCATTAGAGATAGCTTTTGACAATGTTGACTGGAATACTCTCCTTCAAATTCTGAAGGTGGCAGGGGTAAAATACAGGGAGCAAAAGGCTATTTACAATTTGTACAGAAACCAGATGGCAGTTATAAGAGTCGAGGAGTATGAAAGGGAAGCAGTGGTTGGGAAGGGAGTGAGACAGGGTTGTAGCCTCTCCCCGATGTTGTTCAATCTGTATATTGAGCAAGCAGTAAAGGAAACAAAAGAAAAATTCGGAGTATGTATTAAAATCCTTGGAGAAGAAATAAAAACTTTAAGGTTCGCCAATGACATTGTAATTCTGCCAGAGACAGCAAAGGACTTGGAAGAGCAGTTGAACGGAATAGACAGTGTTTTGAAAGGAGGGTATAAGATGAACATCAACAAAATCAAAACGAGGACAATGGAATGTAGTCGAATTAAGTCGGGTGATGCTGAGGGAAATAGATTAGGAAATGAGACACTTAAAGTAGTAAAGGAGTTTTGCTATTTGGGGAGCAAAATAACTTATGATGGTCGAAGTAGAGAGGATATAAAATGTAGACTGGCAATGGCAAGGAAAGCGTTTCTGAAGAAGACAAATTTATTAACATCGAGTATAGATTTGAATGTCAGGAAGACGTTTCTGAAAGTATTTGTATGGAGTGTAGCCATGTATGGAAGTGAAACGTCGACGATAAATAGTTTGGACAAGAAGAGAATAGAAGCTTTCGAAATGTGGTGGTACAGAAGAGTGCTGAAGATTAGATGGGTAGATCACCTAACTAATGAGGAGGTATTGAATAGAATTGGGGAGAAGAGGAGCTTGTGGCACTTGACTAGAAGAAGGGATCGGTTGGTAGGGCATGTTCTGAGACATCGAGGGATCACCAATTTTGTATTGGAGGGCAGCGTGGAGGGTAAAAATCGTAGAGGGAGACCAAGAGGTGAATACTCTAAGCAGATTCAGAAGGATGTAGGTTGCAGTAGGTACTGGGAGATAAAGAAGCTTGCACAGGATAGAGTAGCATGGAGGGCTGTATCAAACCAGTCTCAGGACTGAAGACCACAACAACAACAACAACATTTAGATTAAGTAGATCTTTTCCAAGTAAAGGATCACAAACGACGGAATCCCTGTAATATACCTTGTAATATCAGACTAACATTGTTTTTTATTCATGGTTGTTAATGTTTTTCTACGGACGGCTTCCCGTCTTCTTATGCCTTGGAGCAACTTGCTGCGTTGAGGTCTCTCTGCTACGCCTGTGCTGACGTCATAGCATCGGCCACTGCACCCACAAACCTACGCGCAGGCTAATGAGTAGCCTACCTCAAGGAAAAACAAAACTTTATCTAATACATGTTACATAAATAAATAACTGATTCGCAAATCGAACTCTTATTTAGTGTTAACTCATGTCAATTCAAAACAACATTGGTCCCCTCCCTCCAAACCAACCAACCAACCAATCAATACAACGATATTTTATGTTCGCTCATTCGTAACCAGTACCGAGTACACAGAAATTTTAAATCGAAGGAATGTTCATGAGGATCTTCCATACTAAAACCTCATAATTTCTGTGCCCTCTCATAATGATACAACAGGAACGTACTCGTACACTTTCTTTTGTCATCAAAATTACTGTTGAAGCCAGTGATCATGAGATGCCTTAAAATCTTGTCTTTAAGGGAAGGCAGAAAACTTCAACATAAATGCTGAACTAAAACAACACTCCAAACAGCAGCTCTGTGTCTGTGGGTGCTGTTTGGAAAGGTGTTGAGCACCTGTTTGGCCTTGGCAGTAAATAACATATGGTGCTGCAGCACTGTAGTCGCAAAACAAAGCCGTGAGCCCATAAGGTTTGAACAGGATGGACAAAACGCTACAACGGGGACCTAAGCATGCAGTTATGTCGGTTCCAGCTTCCAGGTCTTACAGAAATAAACCATTTTCTCGCAGTCCCTACAAGCAGGGTTATTCTGATTTGTTATACGAATTTCAGGGTCCACAGAACTCAATACAAAACAATCCATATCCTCCCACTCCTCTGGCAACATCTTATACTGGTCGAGAAACTACTATTAACAGCCTTTGTGCTTTAATAATGCAGATGTTTCTTTTTCTTGAAAATGAAACAGACATGCTAACGACACAGGCTGTTATACGTAATGCTATTGAAGACTTCTGCAAATCTGACAATGGCTTTTAAAATACTCCAGTGGACTGCACGGTCAGCAGTTTCGAACAGAGAACGTCCATCGGGAGCTTAGCAGCAACCACATACCGGTAGCTTGTATTTGCGAAACTTGGTTCCATCCAACCCAAAGAATACAATTCCAAGGATACGCTGTTCTCAGAAAGGACAGACGATGGGAAAGGAGGAGGAGTAGCCATTTTGATTAGAGAGACGGTTAAGTTTAAAAAATTGGACATCACTATTAGGACAACAGAATGCCAGGTAGTTGCTGCTGTAATTTACACTCCTAACGGCACATTCGCCAACGTCATCATTTACAAACCACATAAGTGTAAAATACAAGAGCTTTCACTGGATCAGATTGTAGCCCAACTTCAAACGCCATTTCTCCTGTGTGCAGACTTCAACGCGCATCAACCACTCACTATGGGGTTGCGGAATAGATGACGAGGGCGGCAGAGAGTTAGTTACACTTTTTGAAAAGTTCAGTTTGATTCTTCTACTGTACTTTACACTTCAGAAGGGGTAGGTTTTATTGTAAAATTGATATCACATCAACATTTTTTAACAAAATACGATTATATGTGGTATCACACACAATTTGAGACTAGACTGAGGATTTCTTCGTGTGGAGGGGGGGGGGGGGGGGGTGCAGCATGTTGTCTCAGATGAAGAGTCGTTATCAGAAGTAGAGGTAACTCCAAGTATGCCACAGGGAAGTGTGTTGGGACCTTCCCTGTTTATTTTGTATATGTATGGCGTGGTAGAAAATATTACTAGTAATCTAAGACATTCTGCTGATGATGCAGTTATCTATTGAAGTACTATCCGAAAAAAGGTTGCATAAATGTGAAATCAGTTGTTCACAAGACTTTAAACTGGTGCAAAGGTTGGTAACTTGTTTCAAACGTTCAGAAATATAAAACTGCAGACTTCATAATTTTTTTTATTAATTACACGTCAAGTTCCGTAAGACCAAATTGCGGAGCAGATCTCCAAGATCATGGAACGTGACAGTAGAAGAAATTGCAACATAAAAGTAATAACAGATAAAAATAAAATGTTTATGAACCTAAAAAAAGTAAAGCTACAAGTTTAAGTAAATGCAATCAACAATGCAACAAGAATCAGCTTAATTTTTCAAGAAACTCCTCGACAGAATAGTAGGAGTGACCCGTGATGAAACTCTTCAGTTACAATTTGAAAGAGCGTACATCACAGCTAAGATTTTTGAATTCTAGTGGTAGCTTATTGGAAATGGATGCAGCAGTATACTGCACACCGTTCTGCAGAAGAGTTAAGGAAGACCGATCCAAATATAGGTTTGATTTCTTCCGAGTATTAACTGAATGAAAGCTGCTTATTCATGGGAATAAACTAATATTGTTAACGAGAAATGCCAGTAAGGAATACATATATTGAGAGGCCAATGTCAAAATACCCAGACTCGTGGGCAGGGGTCGACAAGAGGTTTGTGAACTTACACCACTTTATTGCCCAAACCGCTCGTTTCTGAGCCAAAAATATCCTTTTAGAATGGGAAGAGTTACTCTAAAATATAATACCATACAACGTAAATGAATGAAAATAAGCAAAGTAAACTAATTTTCACATTAAACGACTACTCACTTCATATACCGTTCTAATAGTAAAAATGGCAGCATTAAGTCTTTTAACAACATCCTGAACGTCTGTTTTCAACGACAATTTACTATCTGAACACCTAGAAATTTGAACTGTTCAGTTTCACTAAACATATGCCCATCCTGTAAAATTAAAACATCAGGTTTTGTTGAATTGTGTCTTAGAAACTGTAAAAACAGAGTCTTACTGTGATTTAGTGTTAGTTTATTTTCTACAAGCCATGAACTTAAGTCATGAACTGCACTACTTGAAACTGGGCACACAACATCCTTTTCTACCAATCTAGTGTCATCAGCAAACAGAAATATTTTAGAGTTACCCTTAATACTAGGTTGCATATCATTTATATAAACAAGGAACAGAGGTGGCCCCAGCACTGATCCCTGGGGCTCCCCCTACTTGACCATACCCCACTCAGACTTCACATCACAGCCATTTTCAACACTGTGAGTAATTAACTTTTGATGTCTGTTGATAAAGTAAGAGGTGGACCAATTGTGAGTTACTGCCTGTATTCCGTAATGGTCCAACTTCAGGAGCAATATTTTGTGATCAACAGAATCAAATGCCTTGGTTAAATAAAAAAAAAATATATGTATCGTTCGAAATCTTTGTTTAACCCATCCATACCTCACAGAGAAAAGAGAATATAGCATTTTCAGTCGTTAAACAACTTTTAAAACGCCGAACTGTTCATTTGATAGCAAATTGTGTGACATAAAATGATCAATTATCCTTATGTACATAGCCTTTTCAATAACTTTAGCAAACACTGATGGCATAGAAATAGGTCTAAAATTGTCTACATTATCCATTTCTTCATTTTTATAAAGCGGCTTTACTACTGAGTACTTCAATCGTTCAGGAAACTGACCATTCTTAAAGAAAAATTACAAATATGGCTAAGTATAGGGCTAACATGTGCAGCAGAGTACTTTAATATTTTGCTAGGCACTCCAACATATCCATGAAGAGTCCTTAGTCTTTAGTGATTTAATTATTGACTCAATCTCCTTTTTCTGTGTATCATAGTTAGGTATTTCAGACATCAATCTTGGAAAAGCGTTTACCAAGAGAATTGTAAGATTCGCTGTAGAAACTAAATTTTTATTTAATTCACCAGCAATGCTTAGAAAATGATTGTTAAATACTGTACATATATCTGATTTATCAGGAACAGAAATATTTTTACTACGAACTGACTTTATATCATCAACCTTGTGCTGCTCACTAGTCTCTTCCTTCACAACTGACCATATGGTTTTAATTTTATCCTGTGAATTATTTGTTCTCTTTGCACACCATATACTCTTTTCCTTCCTAATAATATTTTTAACCACCTTACAGAACTGTTTGTAATGGGCTTCAGTAGCTTGATTGTGACACTTCTAACATTTTGATATAATTTCTGCTTTGTTCTACATGACATCCTTATCCCACTAGTCAGCCACCCAGGCTGCCTTTTACTAAAAATGGTTCAAATGGCTCTGAGCACTATGGGACTTAACATCTGTGGTCATCAGTCCCCTAGAACTTAGAACTACTTAAACCTAACTAACCTAAGGACATCACACACATCCATGCCCGAGGCAGGATTCGAACCTGCGACCGTAGCGCTCACGCAGTTCCAGACCGAAGCGCCTAGAACCGCACGGCCACACCGGCCGGCTGCCTTTTACTGTTAGCATCCCACTTAGAAAGTTTTACAATAGAACCCCTCTAATCCGACCTTGGATGGTAAGTCACTCCGGTTAGTCCGACCATGCAGGCTCGCAGGCCTGTGGCGACTTGTCACTGACTGGACACCTGTCGGGCCATTGTTACGGTGTCTATCGCTGTGCACGTTGTTATACTGTATGTTATTGTGCAGTTTTATCCTTTGTTGGGATTAAAAAACGTCATTTTTTGCTTTATTCCTGTCCTCTACAGTAGTTATTACTGTAGATTCATTGTGTGTACAGTTGTCTGTTTTTTAACACTCCTGGAAATGGAAAAAAGAACACTTTGACACCGGTGTGTCAGACCCACCATACTTGCTCCAGACACTGCGAGAGGGCTGTACAAGCAATGATCACACGCACGGCACAGCGGACACACCAGGAACCGCGGTGTTGGCCGTCGAATGGCTCTAGCTGCGCAGCAATTGTGCACCGCCGCCGTGGCATACGGAGCTCCATCGCAGTCTTAAACACTGGTAGCATTCCGCGACAGCGTGGACGTGAACCGTATGTGCAGTTGACGGACTTTGAGCGAGGGCGTATAGTGGGCTTGCGGGAGGCCGGGTGGACGTACCGCCGAATTGCTCAACACATGGGGCGTGAGGTCTCCACAGTACATCGATGTTGTCGCCAGTGGTCGGCGGAAGGTGCACGTGTCCGTCGACCTGGGACCGGACCGCAGCGACGCACGGATGCACGCCAAGACCGTAGGATCCTACGCAGTGCCGTAGGGGACCGCACCGCCACTTCCCAGCAAATTAGGGACACTGTTGCTCCTGGGGTATCGGCGAGGACCATTCGCAACCGTCTCCATGAAGCTGGGCTACGGTCCCGCACACCGTTAGGCCGTCTTCCGCTCACGCCCCAACATCGTGCAGCCCGCCTCCAGTGGTGTCGCGACAGGCGTGAATGGAGGGACGAATGGAGACGTGTCGTCTTCAGCGATGAGAGTCGCTTCTGCCTTGGTGCCAATGATGGTCGTATGCGTGTTTGGCGCCGTGCAGGTGAGCGTCACAATCAGGACTGCATACGACCGAGGCACACAGGGCCAACACCCGGCATCATGGGGTGGGGAGCGATCTCCTACACTGGCCGTACACCTCTGGTGATCGTCGAGCGGACACTGAATAGTGCACGGTACATCCAAAGCGTCATCGAACCCATCGTTCTACCATTCCTAGACCGGCAAGGGAACTTGCTGTTCCAACAGGACAATGCACGTCCGCATGTATCCCGTGCCACCCAACGTGCTCTAGAAGGTGTAAGTCAACTACCCTGGCCAGCAAGATCTCCGGATCTGTCCCCCATTGAGCATGTTTGAGACTGGATGAAGCGTCGTCTCACGCGGTCTGCACCTCCAGCACGAACGCTGGTCCAACTGAGGCGCCAGGTGGAAATGGCATGGCAAGCTGTTCCACAGGACTACATCCAGCATCTCTACTATCGTCTCCATGGGAGAATAGCAGCCTGCATTGCTGCGAAAGGTGGATATACACTGTACTAGTGCCGACATTGTGCATGCTCTGTTGCCTGTGTCTATGTGCCTGTGGTTCTGTCAGTGTGATCATGTGATGTATGTGACCCCAGGAATGTGTCAATAAAGTTTCCCCTTCCTGGGACAATGAATTCACGGTGTTCTTATTTCAATTTCCAGGAGTGTATAAACTTATCTTCCTTGCCGGTTTATTACCGCAATCAAAAATCTGCTTGGATGGACTGCAACCTTTTTAAATCCTGGATTTTCGACGAGTTTGTGCCATTTGTCGAAAAAGCCATTTGTCAGCAAAAAATCTGCCTGTTCGTGCTCTACTGCTGTTGGATAACGCACCATCACATCCATCTGAGGAGGATTTGGCGAAAGCGGACATAAAAGCTCTCTTTCTGCCTCCTAATGTGGCCTCACTCATCAGGGCGTTATAGAATGGTTAAAAAGGCGATATCGCAGAAAGTATATCAGCTCAATCTTGGAAAAATCTGAAGGAGGTCATAACTGATTTGAGGCAATGAAATCCCTGAACATCAAAGTTGCTATCTACGCAATCGCTGCAGCATTGTACGAACTGAAACCTGACACACTGCGGAAATCGTGGCGTAAGCTTTGGCCACAAGTTATGACTGAAAATGAAAGATCGTTAAAGATCTACAAACTCTGGAGCCGAGCGTCCCTGCCAATGAAGTTGAAGAGTGGATCAACGAGTGTGACAAAGGCTGTGACACTTTTGAAGAGCTCAATGACGACCAGATTGTTGCCGCTGTTAGCCAGGAAACTGTGAGTGAGGACTCGAACGGCGAAGACGAACCCCCACCCGGATTTCACACAACGATGCAAAAAAACGCTTTTGACATCGCCCTTCAATACATCGAGCAGAATCCAACTTCAACTCCAATGGAGGTTTTGTCGATAAAAAAAATGGACACTTCAGCTAAATCTACAATAACATCTGCTAAACAAAAATGTAGCACTGACTTTTTTTCCAAGTAATTTGTTCTCGTTTTTACTGTAAAAACAATGCATAGAGTATAATCATTTCTTAGTTTATACATACAGTAGTTTATTTCTTTGTAAAAAATTCTTTTTTATATACTGTGCTATAAACATTTTTTTAGTTCACAGTATATATTGTTATACGTTATTAAGTTCAGTAGAGTACTGTAATTTGTTTGTCGTTTTTCCTTTTAAAACCAATACATATAGACGCTTTTTAGTTAATATTTTGTTTAACACTGTGTAAAAAACATCTTTTGATATTACTGTAGACGTCTTTTAGTTCTTAAATCGTTTAATTTGTTGTACGAAATGTCTTTTTATACTTTTTGCAATAAATATTACATTTTTCGAATAATCCTACCATTTTTTCGTTCTGGCCACGGTCCCGGCCCTGAAGGTGATGGGTTAGAGGGGTTCTACTGTAGAACTCATGTGCTATTGCTGAGTGGCAATGCTACCAAAATACATGTGTCATTTGGTGCACAGAAACCCACATTCTCGTGAATTTATGTGCCAGACAGATCAAACAGTTTGACTGTGTTAATAAAACTTAAGAAATTATGCAGCAATCACTCATTGTTTGGTGTTTCAGAGAACTTTATTAAACTCTACCAGTTATCTGTTTCTTACACTTTTGCATCCATTTCACAAAGTTTCACGTTTCTTGTGCCATCCTAGCACATTTCAATTGTTGTCAAGCATCTGCATCCTGTCCATCACTGTTAGTCAGTTTCTTAATATTCACTAAAATTGCATCTCTAGATGCAATCGAGCAGCTCATGGTAGGTCCAACACTTCAAAATTGTGGGTGTATTAACATGTAAAATTTTATGCCATCTGCAGCACTTACACTGAGAGATGACGAATGAGTAGTGACAGTTACATTTGCATAGTGACAATACTTATTAGTCGACGTTGTAGTACGCAAGGTGCTGGCAGTGTGTTCACATTGCATTCCTACTATGCTGTGTTGAACTTCTCTTCACTGCCTGAGGATCTGCATGCACCACCAAATGCTGTTCAGCTGAGCACTCCCAAGAAAACCTGGGGGAGGGTGAAGCTGCTCTTTACTTTACATTAGCACTTAGGGATGTGTACGTCTCATGCCACTCAAGCAGTGGTCATGCACAAACTTGCTTCCATCTTAAGTGCTTGTGGTGCACTGTATCATCTATATGCGCATAGGTGCTAATTCATGGAAGTATATCAGCACAAATATCAACTGTAAGTAAGTTTAGAGAGACATGTTAAAAAGCACACTCTTTGAAAGAAGTAGTAGTTTTGGTAAAGGAAATAAATAACAAAGGAGAAGGTGATCGCCTATGCAGTCTAGGTGAAAAAGAATTAAGTAGCAGTGGTAGTAGCAGTATTCATCCGTAGATCACATTTATAACGATATTGGTCACGTTTTGGTATTACAATTTAAGAACAACAGAAATGACATAATTCATACATATATGTATTTACATATTTGTAGGTTTAGTTCGACAAGGATGGAACAGATAGTCAGACATGACATTATCAAAGAAACCATTTACCTGAAGAAATTTAGGGAAACCATGGAAAACTTAATTACGGATGCCTGGATGAAAATTAAAGCCGCCGCCTCCCTGAATACAAGACCAGTAGGTTTAAAACACAGCTACTTTATTCGGGTTATGCCTAGTGTGCAATACTATTTTAAAAAGAAGTTATTTAATAAGGCAAAGCCTATTGCTACACTATTTATTCATTTCTCACTCCCAGCCACTGTACACATTACTCACCCATAGTCATTTCTTTGGGGGCATGCGAGACATTCATCTCGTGACCATAACACTGCTGTTAACTGCAATTTTCTTGACATCTGAAATTCGAAGAAAGTGGACATTCTTGAGCATTTTAAATGTATTCACAATGTTCAACTAGTGTATCGGGAAATACAGCTTCAGTCGTTCAGTGACTTCACTTCATAGTGAGAAGAAATTGAAATGGAGGGTAATGTTT
This sequence comes from Schistocerca gregaria, assembly GCF_023897955.1. NCBI lineage: Eukaryota > Metazoa > Arthropoda > Insecta > Orthoptera > Acrididae > Schistocerca > Schistocerca gregaria. The sequence goes on from NC_064928.1 coordinate 133,665,604, forward strand.
CATTCATTAGATTCAGGGGTGCTGCAAATTGTACTAACGGAACGAATATTTACTGTTACTAGTGTCACTGAACTGGCACTTATGCATCAAAATCCACTGATAAATCCACATGAAAACACAGGAAAGCTGGGATCAGAGTCAAGGTATTCATGGACAGGCTCTTCCTTTCACTGTACAGACCGAGTCATAGAAGTGATTTGGGTGATTCGTGCCTCCTGTAGCAGAAGAGAGAAGAAATTGCTAGTAAAATTGTTGCTCACATACCACTCGATGCCGTGACAATTTCAGTAGCTAATGAGCAAGACAGACTACCACTTACACAAAAAAAGAAAATAACTTGCACAACTTTGAATGAAGAGTTAATTAAAATTGTTACATTGGTGAACATCAGGAAGATGGAACAAGTGAAATGAGAATTTAACTTTGCACATGAGTGTGCACTGATATGCAACTTTCTGGGAGATTAAAACTGTGTGCTGGACCGAGACTTGAACTCGGGACCTTTGCCTTTCGCGGGCGAGTGCTCTACCATCTGAGCAACCCAAGCACGACTCACGCCCCATCCTCACAGCTTCAATTCTGTCAGTACCTCATCTCCTACCTTCCAAACTTCACAGAATCTCTTCTGCGAACCTTACAGAACTAGCACTCCTGGAAGAAAGGGTATTGTGGAGGCATGGCTTAGCCACAGCCTACGGGATGTTTCCAGAATGAGAATTTCACTCTGCACCAGAGTGTGCGCTGATGGTTCAAATGGCTCTGAGCACTATGGGACTTAACTGCTGAGGTCATCAGTCCCCTAGAACTTAGAACTACTTAAACCTAACTAACCTAAGGACATCACACACATCCATGCCCAAGGATTCGAACCTGCGACCGTAGCGGTCGCGCGGTTCCAGACTGCAGCAACTAGAATCGTTCGGCACGCTGATATGACACTTCCTGACAGATTGAAACTGTGTACCGGACCGAGATTGAAGGTAGGAGATGAGGTACTGGCAGAATTGAAGCTATGAGGACAGGGTGTGAGTCGTGCTTGGGTAGCACTTGTCCATGAAAGACAAAGGTCCCGAGTTCGAGTCTTGGTCTAGCACACAGTTTTAATCTGCCAGGAAGTTTCATGGAACAAGTGTTCCTCCATAGGTGAATGAAATGCAAGGAAGTAGGATCTCTTGTATAAGCCAAGAGGAGGCTTCCCTATAATTGAAAAAAAATTTCATGCTAATCATAATGAACGATGCACAATGTAGCATTCTCCACAAGTAAGGTAATATCCTTCTGTTATTTCTCCAAGAGCATAACATCATTTGACAAGTTCAGGACAATTCTGGGATCTGCAATCACCAATTAAAAAAAAAAGGAAAAGGGGGGGGGGGGGGGGAGAGCCAGACTGAAACTGATATGTCATCTATGTAGGCACATAATATTAAATGCTAAAGTATGTCAGGGAAGAATGGCTTGTCCCCCTCCTGTTACTGCCAGAGCAACTGAAAAGTTATGTCACTGCAGTGTGACTCCCTGTTTGCTCCTATATACAATTTTACAGACTTCGAGGGAGAGACAAAAGAGTTGCATGATAAAAGATGTCCCTCTGCACTCACCCTAAGATACCCAACCAGTTTGCACCTGTGCACTGAAGACATGGCTCAATGTACGCACTGTTTCTAGCCATCAGTCTCGATTTAATGTCCCGAGAGCTAAGTCCTGGAAACACACACATCCACATGTCACTCAATGTTGCTCACTAATGATGCAGCCTAAAACTTTGCGACATCTATTGTGTGATTCGAGGCAACTTGTCGCCTTGCACTGCCTCGTTGAAACCCCCCTTCCAGTGTAATGTCCATATTTCCTGCATTAGTTTTATGAGGCATGGGCAGCTGCATCTGTCACCTGTCAACAGACATCATTTCAGTATCAGTTATTAGGGTGAAGAACAGCTACCTTTTGGCAGCACACAGTAGTCCTGGGCTTCAGTTGTTCTTGTGATCTCATAAATTAATTGAGGTCAGATGATGGTTACGATAAATAAAACTGCTCACCACTAACAGAAAGAAAAGAAATTCCCATTTAGACTGTTACTGTTTATTCTTGTATTTATGTACGTTTATGAGCCAAAACGTAATGACTACCTGCGTAATAGCATGTTGTTCCAATTTTCAAATACTGTGTAAGAGAGATCCTGCTTGGCATGGATTCTACAAGCCCTTGACAGAGTTCTAGAAGTATGTGGCACCAGATTTGTACACACAGGTCAATTCCTGCAAATTATGGTTGGTGGTTTAGAGGCACTCAGCTGGTGCCCAATATGTGTTCCAAAGTTCAGGCACATTTGCTGGCCAAGACATCAGTGTGAGTTCATTATAATGCCCCTCAAACCACTGCAGCACAATTCTGACCTTGCAACATGGACAGTTATCCCGCTGAAAGATGTCATTGCCATAGGGGAAGACTTCCAGCATGAAGCACTGCAGGTGGTCCACAATAATGTTCACATAGCTCACGGCTGTTATGATACCTCCAATAACAATCACAGATCCAATGAAATTCCAACTCTATGTTCCCCATAGCATAATTCTGCCCTCACCAGCCTGCATCCGTTGTGCGGTGCACGTTTTGTGCAGCCATTTGTCTGGATGACGGTGTGTAAGACCCAACTATTGACCTGATGTAACAATTAATGTGATTCATTCGACAGGCGACACACTTCTATTGAGCCACAACGATAACCCAGTTGTGCTGTACCCATTGCAGTAATAACAGATGAGGTTTGGTCAACACAGTAACATGTACAGATTGTGTGATGAGGAGCTCTGTGTTTAGCAATGACCTTTGAACAGTGCGCTCTTAAAGACTTGTTCTTGCTCCAACACTGTACTCTGTCATCTGATCTGCTACAGATTGTTGCATATCCTGGTTTACACAGTGGGGTATCCTCCAGCTTCTCATTTTGAGAGACATGGTCGTCCAGTGCCATACAACTTACTTGATATCTCACCACCCTTCAACCATTTTCCATAGGTGCTCATGACAGTAGTACGCCAACAGTCGACCGGCTTCACCATTTCAGAGATTCTTATTTCCAGTTGCAACGCCACAACAGTGTGCCCTTATGCTGTTTGTGTCAGTGAATTTCAAAATCAATGGCCCATATCTTTCCTATAATAACTGGTTGTTCAGCTCTTTCCTTACAGTGTCAAGTGCCTGCAAAACCCACCAGGAGGCATTCAATCTTGCAGTGGACAGTGGTCATAACGTTTTGGCTCATCAGTGTATCTGTTTCCATCTAATAAAGATAAAAAGTCTTTCTCTTCATTTAAATAAAGAAAATTAATAACTTGCAAGTCAGTCCAATAGTTCACAAATCCAAGGGGTGGGTAGGGAGCAAATGTTCAGAGAATAAAGTAGCAGGAAACCCAAGAGTCTGTAGATGACGAGGAATTCTGGAAAATTACAAGATATGTGTAGCACAGGATACTTTCTATTTTCTCACTACTTTGGAGTGTTTACACTTTGGCTGCTTGTGGAAAGGCACCCATTTGCAGATTGATTACATTTGCTGTCGACAGAGATCTGACGTGTCAACAATCCACAACTAAGACAGGCAAAATAAGAGATGTGTAGCGCAGAGGCACAATTATGAAAAGGATAGACTACTACTCACCATGTAGTGGATATGTTGAGTTGCAGGCAGGCTCAACAAAAAGATCGATAAACAAGACCTTCTGAATTAGACAACACAAGTACATACATTCTTGCAAACGTAACTCACATGTATATGGCCACTCTCTCTGGCCTTCGAGTTTGTGTTTGTGTATATTGTCTAATTCAGAAGAAGGCCTTATGGTCAAAAGCTTACTTTTTTAGTAGCCTTTTTGTTATGCCCGTCTGTGACTCAACATCTCCAGTGTATGGTGACCAGCAATTTATCCATTTCATAATATTGTCATTCCTCCATCCTGGATTTCCAGCAAAGCAAGAACTGCCTCAATCAATACAGAAAAAATAACAGAACAACTGACTTCCCAATACAGACTGGAACTGAAAGAAACAGCATTGTCCTCACATTTACCAACACACACACACACACACACACACACACACACACACACACACACACACACACACAAGCATGCTACTGTGACTGAAATACTGATAATGTTGAATGTGCGCATAGATTACATAATGTGTAGATTCCGATGTTGTCAAGGTTGTGACAGTTTGATGTTAATATCAATTAAATGACACACATACTTCTCAAATTATTTGTCAAATGCTTTTTCGATGCTGTATTTCTCTGAACCGCAATTTCTAGAAAAATTTGCTAAAGGGATGTATTATTTGGCAAGGCAAACTGGTTACCCAGCCTAGTGGGAACTAACTTGCTCACCTGACTAGAACAGTCACATTCCGGCTCAAATTGGCTTGCACTGTAACCTCACATTGCAACCACAAAAATTGATCACGGAAAATACCTTTGCAGCAAGTTGCAACAATTTTCTGTTACTGTCACTAATTTTACTGATGATGAGAATGTGATAGTTTTAGTACCGCCAGCAGAGGAGCTGTCAGAAAGTAGGAGCACATGTTGACATGTGGAAGTTAAGTCAGTCAATGGTGTGGAAATTACAGATTAAACAGAATGCACACAATAAATATTTCATTGATGATACAGGTAAATGTGTTATTAAACAGCAACTTTATTGATGGTATGAAAAATACAAGGCACTACCATTTTCGCAATAACATGGCAGATTTGGTTGCAGACTAGACTTCCAGACTAGTACAGAAACTCTGATTTTCATAAGTGCCAAAAAGAAAGAGCCACTGTGCATGGATACTTGCAAAAAAGGGTATACTACATGAGATTTTTTGCAAAGAAGTGAAGTATTATAATTAACATAGCCAGTTTTATTTAGATGAACACTGTGAACAAATGTTACAAAGACACAGTGTGCAAAGAGTACAGTCACACAACAGTGGCAGGCTATGCTTCATTGTTGTGAATGCAGAGCTCCTCTTTCACAGTGACTGGAAAGTTTAGGGCTAAAATAATTCAAAATACAGAGAGACAAAAAAAGATGAAATTTTGGCATTATTTAGGAGCACCATCTCTTCCTCTTTATTCCACTGACGAAAATTTATAAGAAAATGGTTCTCTTCCTACTGCTACCATACCATCTAGACTGAAATCCTACAGAACTTATAATAAAGTCCTGCCATAAAGTTTTTCCAACAATTCAATTCATTATGGCCTCAGTAATTATCCAAATTTTTAATTAAAAATAAGGAAACTATAACTGCAATGATTTGTTATGTGAATCATTTTAAATTGACCCATACATCTTTGAAACATAAAAAATAGTACATCTTGGAAACACAAAAAATAAGACTGTTCTTCAAACAAATATCGCTAATCTACAAATCTGCTACTGAAGTCCCATCAAGACAAGAAATATGCAGTACCACACAACTCAAAAATTACATGCTAACTCAACTCGCATCTCGAAAATTATAAATGAACTGTTTGATGTCTCATGTCTTGACAATCTATACTGAACTACCTGATGAACTCAGTAACATTAACAAAGTACTTTTGTGCCAATATATTTTAAGAAATTATACAAAAGAGCCATACTTTTTATGGATCTTTAATGTGTTAGCTGCTAAAACTAACATTTTTCTTTATTGTTACATGTAAATTATAATACAAATACAGTACACAGCCTAGAAAACTAATTAAACACCGTGACTGCTTAGTCTCTTTGCTCAATCACATCACAGCCAATTATTAGCAGCCATAAAAAAAAAGCTATCACAGATTGACAGTTTGGCCCATCTGTGTTTTTTTGTTCATAACACTGTTGGCACTGAGCTTTCCCTGCTGATGTTGTAAGGTATCATTCCATTTTGAAAGAAGCAATTTTTTTTTCACAAAACTGCCTATTTATATAGTTAAATAAAATAGAAAGAAACTTCCACATGGGAAAAATATATTAAAAACAAAGATTCCAAGACTTATCAAGCAGGAAAGCACAGGTACACAGGCACAATAAAATAACAAACAAACACACACACAAACTTACGAGCTTTCGGAACCTGCGGTTGCTTCGTCAGCAAAGAGTGAAGGAATAGAAAAGATGAAAGGATGTGGGTTTTAAGGGAGAGGGTAAGGAGTCATTCCAATCCCGGGAGCGGAGAGACTTACCTTAGGGGGAAAAAAGGATAGGTATGTACTCGCGCGCGCGCACACACACACACACACACACACACACACACACACACACACACACACATATCCAGTTCGTAAATTTGTGTGTGTGTTTGTGTGTTATTTTATTGTGCCTGTCTACCGTGTGCCTGTCTACCGGCGCTTTCCCGCTTGGTAAGTCTTGGAATCTTTGTTTTTAATATATTTACATAGTTATTTTGTAGTGATTCCAAACAAACTGTCAACTGCAGATTAATCGTGAAAACTCATACAGTGCAGAGAATTAGATTTCCTTTGAATATTAGAACTTGATTCAGGCTTAATCAGTATTATTTAAATCATTTCAGGGGTTTATTAAAATATTGCTTTTGGGGACTGATGATGGAAAGCTTTTCCACCGTTGAAGTTTTAAAAGTAGCCATAAAGTGGATTTGTCTCAGGAGTGAGCATTCAGATGTGCAGAACTGTATTTTTGTCCTCAACATAACTTGCCTCTCAAGTCACATGACCTCACCATTCTGCAGATTGAAAATATCATTGCAGCACTAGTACAGACACATTACACATGAGAGAACCAGGGATTTTGTGCATGCATTTCATAGCCAACAATTTTGCATTCAATTTCTGGGACGAGCTTCAGAAATAGCATTGGAGTGGTTAAGGAATGAGAGGATCAGGGAATTAGTGAAAAAGGAACCATTAGAGTACAGGACAGAGAAATTAGCGCTCAGATGGTATTGGCATGTTAAGCAAACAGAGGAGAAGAGGATTCCCAGAAAGAAACACGGGATGATGGGAAGGAAAAAAGCCAAGAGACAGATAGCTAAAAAGAATGAAGGCTGGACCAGGTGGAGACAGACAGATGATGAAGATCTGGAATGAACTTGGCTTAATACATCAAAGAGCACTAGTAACAAGTGTCATAGCTCAGATGTTGCTAGTTTTTAGCTATGGGAAATCAGGGGATAGTCATCATCCATATTTTTTAGATTTCGAATGGTTTTACAGAACTACTCTGGCATTACTTCCAGAATGCCATTATTTCCATTGTTATCTATTTATGTTTCTTTTATCCCTCGCGCTATACAGGGACTTAAAGATTTCTTGGAATATTTTCCCCTTGTTGTTTCTTAATATGCCATTTGTTGCATTAACTGATGACATGTGATAAAGTTATTCTTTGGTTTTCTTAATATCCTTTACATTTTTGATAGTTTATCTTACTGCACTGTTGTTGTATCTGCTCAGATCCTCTCAAAGACATTCACGAATAGTTCTATTTAATTTAAGATTTATCATGTTACCATCATTCTTAGCTTGAAATTCTCACCCCCTCTTTAATAGCTGCTTCGTTCCATTCAAGATTTTCTTTTCTTTTGCACTATTCATACATGCAACATCTTTCACTATTTGCAGACTACCTTGTTAAACGATAATATTAAGACATTATTGAAGTGGAGCTTTCGAGAACACAATCCTTAAATGACAACCAATAAAAAATTGTGAAAGAAAATTAGAAATTTAAAAAAAAAAAATTAGTTTTATTTGCACAGTTTTACACCTTCAAAATATACAGCTGCATTTGGTGATTAGGAACAACTGGTAACGCAGACATAAGAATTATCTTATTTTCATCACGAAGAAAAAATTCTCTGTCTTTCTTCTTATCTTGGCTATGGTGCTCTAGGCACTCTTCACAATGCCATGAGCTGCAACAAAAAAAAAAACGGCAGAGATATAGTGTGATTTTAAGAAACACGTGACATCAATAACACAATGGTATGGCTTTGCTTATTAATGTATGACCAGTGTCAAAATTGAAAAGACTGCCACGTGTGTGGTGGCAGACACAATTTGACTGTGATGCCATTCTCCCCCCCCCCCCCCCCCCCACCCCCCGCCCCTTTTTTGGCTTACATGAGGACAAATATTTTAAAATCTCATTAATGGTATACTACAAATAACAGCTGAGAGATAATTCACAGCTGTCCATGCAACAAATCAATAGTTGGACCTAAAAGGTCTGTTGTCTTACTTCTGGAAAGTACTGTGGCATTTCCACATGAGATGTTTAATTTGAATGTATTCAATTTTGATAGTTATTCTAAAATTTTGGCAGGCACATGTTATATGGTTTTGTAGATAGTGGACCTGATTTTGAAATATGTTCTGTCGATTATTCATCCTTTTATTCTTTCAGTGATAAGCACGCACCACAAAGTGACAAAAATGAAGCATGAAATGCAGTTTCAGCTAGCAACACAACTGGTAAAAAGCTATTTCATTGTAAAAATCTTTTATACTGTGGATATGTATGACAACATTTGTATGACGTGAGAATAATCTTTCAGATCTTTGTTTCTGTGATTTACAGTATATATTAATGGAACACTTGACATACCAGTTGCCATTTCTTTTCACAATCTACTTCTAGTAACTTTTTCCCAAAACAAAACAAAGACACAGAAAATGATTTTTGATATTGTACATAGTTTTTAAACAATAAATAATTTTAAGTATGTGCATTTTAATTGAATCCTCATGTGTGACGAGCACTCAAAGTATTATTTTTCCCTCCTCTAAAAAGCCTTATTGGAACATTCTTTCTGTGATTACTGTAATCCATAATATGATCTCCAAATAACACAAAAATTAGAGAGTTTGTATTCTTAGCAGTGTAATGTAAATTCACAAAGTGCTTTTCACCAGACACTTTGAGAGATGTAAGGCAATAAGAGACTCAATGAGGTACAAACTTCAAATGTCAAATACATTAGAAAATAATCAATGTTTGACAATACATGTTTTGATAGTTACAAAATATACTCTCTAAACCAGTGGCAGGTGGCTCCTTTTCCTCGCAGAAATTTAAAGGGAAAGGAAGAAGAATAAGGAAAATGACTAATGAGGTTAAAAAATGGTAGGGTTATGGAAATGTCACCCACAAAAAAAATGTGTGTGAAATCTACCAAGATCATCAGTCCCTAAGCTTACACACTACTTAACCTAAATTGTCCTAAGGACAAACACACACACCCATGCCCGAGGGAGGACTCGAACCTCCGCCGGGACCAGCCGCACAGTCCATGACTGTAGCCTTAGTCCGCTTGGCTGGTCGGCCACAATCTAGGGTCAGGAGAGACTTACTGGACAGGGTGAAAAGGAAAGACATTTCTCATCAATCTCAACCAGTCCCTGATCAACACGTACTTCACTTCCTGCTCCTATCCAATTCCTTTCCTCCTACCACACCATAATATATCTGATTCCTGCTTCTCTGTGCGCCCCACCCTTCTTACTTGACCTATGTCTTTTCACTGACATCAAGACATAACACACAGGATATGCATCCGAGATGAAAGAGATATGGGATGCAACATGGAGGATCCGTGCAGATGGCTGCAGATGAGTGTCGCTGAGCTGTGTGGATCCCATAGTTGCTCCTGTCAGATCCAGCCGCTACCGAAAGCTGCACACTACAAGCGGTATCACCAAAGTCAGTGTGGAGCCACTCGATGTTTGTGACTTCATCAGTATATATTTATACAACAGTGACCACGCACAAGACAAGGGGAAGCATGATCATTTCAAAGACTGTGATGTGAGGAACAATTTGTTGCAATGTTTGTAGCTACACAAAGTAAGTCAGTAGAATTAAGAAAAAGGTAATAGTCATATCTTATGAAAATAACAACTATCTAAGTGAACAAGCTAAACACAACCGAAGTGTCAATTCAAAGATCTTGTTGACACAATATTCCCATTTCTGTTTGTTAAGTTACATTCTGCCAGTAAAAGGCAAACTAACTCAAAATCAGTTTAACAAATCAGACAGGTCAACTAAACACAATAGCCATGGTGTTTATGACAGGAAATCTTCATACTCACTACACACTGTATTTACAATAATGCTTATTCATTTGATTATCTACATTACTAACCAACTAACCTGGTAGATGGATCATGGACCCAGTTAATGGTTGCCTCTCTAATGGCCTCCAGGGCAACAAACTTTTGATTTTCAATATTTCACATAATTATTAAACAAATTTAAAAATTTAAAATGCTGTCACAATCCACTCATTAGGAGGTACAGTTCTGACTATGGTCATCCAGTTTTTGAGTATGAGAGTGATTAGTGACTTCTAACAAACTTTAGCCATAATTTCAAACCTTTAGAAGGCTTTTTCTCACTGACACACTTCACGAAACGATGAACGGAAAAAGATTTAGCGCTTACTACATTTTCACTATTCTCATGGTAAAATGCCAGCATCAGTCATGATGTTGTAATTTATTACTTCTTTACTACTGACACTATTCACAGGATATTTTGCAGACAGTACCCATAAATTTTATCACTGTAGGAGATATAGTTCAGGAGATATGATGCCACGGACGTTTAGATGCTTGAAGAACTAGATTATGATTAACATGGTGTGTCAGGCATGGCGTTTCAGTTTATTACTTCTTTAACTCTATTTGCAACACATTTTGCAGACTGTATCTATATACAGAGTGAGTTAGGAGGAAAGGTATATGCTTTGAGGGGCGACAGTATTGTAATACTAAACAAAATACTTCATATGGACGTATGCCCTATTTCGAATGGTTTCCTAGATAGAACACATTTAATGCCACTTGTGTATGTTTTTCTTGAATAACTCCAAAACTGCACCCTCCAGCAAAAATGTCTCGCAGTACAAAATTAAACTACATTAAATTTGCTATAAAAAGGTCCTATTCATTTTTTTTTATCTAGAACTAACAGTTTGTATGAAGAGAATGCGAGAATGTTGAAAAACTCGTGTGACGCGCGTGCTCTGTGTCTTACGTAGCCTGTTTGTAGGCCAATTTGAGGTAGTTTCCCGACTAGATAGACAACAAGTGTCCCGAATCAAACTGTTTGTCTCAACTTGCTCTACACTACTGTGGTACGTTGTAAACAGTGACAATGTTTGAAGAACACATTTAATATTCATTGTTATTTGTTTTCTGTACTATCTAGGAAACCATTCAAAATAAGGCATAAGTCCACAGGAAGTTTTTTATTCAGCATCACGAGTACAATCACCTTTCCAAGCACGTACCTTTCCTCCTGACTCACCTTGTATCTCTGACCACATACTTACAAAATTGTATCACTGTATGAAATATAGATTAGGAGAAGTCTTTAGAAACACTGAGATGCGGGAAAAACTAGCTTTTGCTTAAAATGGAAAGCAAATAACCCAGGCCACATTCATCCAGTGTTTCACAATGAGAGCACTTAGCAACTTCCATCACACTATAGAGCAGGTCCGAAATTATTTTTGAACTCTGCAGTGCTTACATGCTTAACATAGAATATTAACACATTAATTCATTTGGAAAGTAGTTACATGTCTGAAGCTGTTTTATGCCTGGGAGATTGATTCTTTAAAGAATTAGGTTTTACTGGTTTTACACTAATTGATGTTTGTATAATAAAAATTGGGAGTAATTGAAAGTATGTACAGTTTATGAGACAACTGACTGCACTGGCAGACAGCACAGGTAACATCCCATAAGAATGTTGGGCTTCAATTTTAGGCACTACTCACAATCCAGTTAAACTGTGCAACACCACTAAATACGTTTTCACGATTGTGCTCACTAGGGTGTGTACAGGTGGGGTGGTGGGGGGCGGAGGGACACCTGGATTTTCAGGTAAAAACACACTTTTCTCAGATAAATATACACTACACTATAACGTATGGTGTTTAGTTAAAAGTTTTTTAATTTGTTAATGTTATGCTGACAAGATGTTACTGTGCACTGTTTCTAGTACTATAGGGCTACTGATAATGTCTGAAAAGTCGAAACGGTACAGCCAATAAATAAAACTCTATGAGTTCTGTCTGACCTACACTTAATAGTCAGATTAGAGTTTAATGTCTCCATGTAAAGGAGGTCATTAGAGCTGGACAACCGCTTGGATTGGTGGAAAGGGGGTGAGGAGGAGGGAATTAGCCATGTTCTTTCACAGGATCCATCCCAGCTTTACACTGAAAATATTTACAGGAATTACATGAAACCCAAATCTGGACGGCCAGAGGTTTGACTACTGTCTTTCCATAGATGAGCTGGAGCCCCAGCCCTGCTCCATTTCGTTCATTTGAAGCAGTTTTGTGGAGGTCCACTGATGCAGAACTACATGAATATTATGCAAACATAAACACTGCTGTAGGCCACGAACCAGTAACAACGTTTTGATAATTCTATAGGACTGATAGTACTTACTAAATCATCTTCATCTTCAAAGCCATCATCTTCACTCTTTATAGACTCTCTAACATCTGCACTGAAAAAGTCATTCGCTTCTTTTTCACTCACAGAACTTCTCACGGACTCGGAGGATGATATGAGACCAAGTTTTGCTGTGGAAAACATTAAGTCTGGAGTTACTGGGAACACTGCTGCATCTTAACATAAATTTAATTAAATTATATAACATGGAAAATTCAGTTCAGTGGGTTACCAAATTCATAGAGCCACATAAACTTTACATCTTGGAGGTACAATTGCCTATACTGCAGGCAGGAATGGATAAAAATAGATCACAGCACTTCTAGCTTCCGGAGCTGTAGGTTCAGGGTCAGGAAGAGGAATTGGTTGAAGGCTGGGGGCGGGGGGGGGGGGGGGGGGGGGGGGGGAGGAGGGGAGGAGGGTTGCAGAGTGATGTGCCCCTCATAAAAATCAGGCTTAGAGGGACCATCTTGCGTCAGGAGGAGTAGAGGGAAAGATGAAGAAACTGATCACACATGTGGGTGTTCCACTCTATGGCACTGGTACAATAGGTAGCTACATTTGAAGACAGATGTCGTTGACACAAGTCAGTGTTATTTATGAGTGCTGCCATCTGTCAGTCGACATTAAAACAAAACTGACATCAACAGATAGATTACTATGTACATGGCAGACACTTCAGTATATTCTGCTGAGGAGTTATCACTGACAACTGGCGTTCTACGTGCTCATAGAATTTGATGGTAAATGCCTGCACAAGTTTCCTAAAGGAGTTTGACACACCTGTCAAAAAGGATCAGAAAATTTTGACTTTGAAGATTTCAGAGTACTGGTAAGTCTCACTGCATAAAACATTTCAGCTCTTTTAACAACACTGTTTGTATGATGGAGGATTGTATTTTCTAATCGTGAAGCCTGATCTGATTTAATCTTGCTAGTGGCAACACTCTTTCTTTGCTTTTATTTGACTTCAATATTTATTACCAAATTGGCGTGTTGATCAATGAATGTTGAATCACAAGAAATATACTTGGAATTTCAAATACTATTATACTCCAGGTGCACAATTTGTTAGTGACATGTGAAAATTTTTGCTGGGCTGGTTCTCAAACCCAGATTTCCTGGTTTACGCAAGCAGTCACCTTAACCACTTCGGCCATCTAAGCATGCCTTCCAGACTTGCTCAAACCTCTATACGTCACCATTTGTCGCCATTCCGCATTTGCACAGTTGCAGTGATTCCTTCACAGGTTGAGATTTATTCATTATTGTCGCGGTCTATCTAGACATGCAAAACTATTTTGCGGTGTCTGTGTTTTACGTGTACTACGCAATGTTCTTCAGACATGCATGCATATCCGAAGGAACAGACACTGCTACAAATCTACAGCTGTATGAAGGAGAAGACATGTATTTGCAATTGCATAGTACAGTATGTCTTAAAACACAGGCGATGCAAGTAAATGTTGAATCATTTTTCTGGAGGATATGATAGACCAACAATGTTTCTGCTTCTTTGTTTTTATCTGTAGTTTCCTTTGGCTCACACTGATTTCATTCTTTGAGAATGTTGCTCCTGTTCTAGTGTCCACTTTCTTCCAGTTCAGTAGTTTCGTTGTGATGAGCGATGGTGAGAAAATAAGACAGTAATTTCTAAGTGTCTGTCAATACAGTGCTGTAGAGACATAAGAATAAAATATGTATGCTGTGTCAGTATGTGGTTATATAATGAAAGTGTTTGTATTATTTTGCTGTATGATGAATCTCAAAGCATGAATTATATTTAAAAGATGCCTCGATTCAATGCATTCGTAAAGCAGTACAGTTTTTATGAGTTCCTCTCGCTCACCTAGTATTGGAAGTGAGACTGCTCCGAGACCAACAACAGATACCAACCGTTTCTTCCTTCCACTTCAATGCATTATAGTGTCTACAGTTTTCTACCCAAACCCTTAAAATGACTAATTTATGATTAACATAATCAACTAATAAATCATAATCAAATGCAGCCGCCTCACCAAAAGCCCCCCCCCTCCCCCCCCCCCCCCCTTCACAGATAAGATAGTAACGTTACAGTGATAACATTTGATTTGATGAAAACTTTGCCTACACTGGTCATCTCAACTGGAGCTGCTATTATAAATGTCAGTTGTGAACATATTACTTTGGCATCCACAATATGCACAGTGATGATGCATACATGTTTCTGTGGAATGAATCCATTGCATCAAGAAGGCCACAAGAAATTGGTTTTTGTTTGCTGTATTTTATACGCAATTTTGTCATGACTGAAAACCTAAATGTTGTATCCGTAATTGGAGAAACAACAAATAACAATTGGCGCGAGTTACAAATTCTGTTTATTGCCAACAGTTCCACAATACTAACACAACTTCGTGCTTGATCAAGAGCAGCAACTGTATGGTAAACAGTCGTAGCACAGTGCGACGTCGACATAGCAAGTAGGTAGCCCGACACAAGACTGCCAGGCGTGGCGGCGTGTGCAGCTATATAGGGCGAGTGGCGGAGGAATATACCCGCCATAACCGAGTCCGCTTGTTGTGTCCTGTGATGATTGGCGGCGCGGCCTCACGTAACTATCTCTCGGGAGGACGCCGGCCGAGGTTGCCATGACAGTGCGGAGGCACTCAGTGTGTGAGGCCCGAGCCTTTGCTGTACAGCTGTGCAGAGCTTCGCATAAGCGGGGCCGTTGGCTGTATGATGTAAAGACCGTGGCCACGCAGCTGCAGGCGCCACTGTGTGAGCATTGACTATACCACACTAAATATGTACTCTGATCAGTGTGGAGGCCAGAATAGAAACATAAAAGTTGTTGTACTGTGCCAATACATTTTAAGCAGCTCAGAGTTTTCTGTGAAGGAAACAGAACATAAATTTTTAGTTAGTGGACAATCATACCTGCCCTGTGATCAAGATTTTGGCTTGGTTCAGAAATGAAAAACGTATTTTCCTAATATTTACCTTCCTGAACACTGGAATGATGTGGTAGTGAGAGCCAAAAAAAGGAAATCAATATGAACGCGGAATGTTTCTTTTCAACAAAACAACCCGAAAGAAATATAAAGAATTGAAAAAGTCTTCTGGTGACAGTACAGTACAAAGGTTGAACATACAGTGGCTGCAGCATCCAACGGATTCGAAATATGGTATAAATACTTGAACCAAAGCCAAGAGCCATTTCAGGAAATTGATGTTGCCAAACGAACATCCACATGCATCGCAATCTCAAACTGCTTTATTCTAATGGACACATAATTACAGAGGCAAAAAAAGAAGGATCTATTCAGTTTGCTTCCGTATATGCCCCCATTTCATCATGATTTCTACAAAAATTTAAAAGTGTCTTCAATTGCTGTAAAAACATTCCCTGTGGATGATTTTGAAATGCAACATAGTGCTTAAAATTATAGAAACCAATGTAAAATATTGCATGTAATCCTTACAGTGTATAATAATAATGTATACTATTGTCACATGCAATCTATGATGGAGTTTGTGTAAAGAACAGCATGAATAATCAGCGTACTAACAGACCTGTCATTGAGAATGTTCAACTACTCAGAGCAAAAGTGGACTAAGCCACAACAAAACTGCTAATATTCTGCTATATAATTAACATTTGTAATGTATCTATGTCAGAATATTGTTCAATAGAATCCTAGTTACATCATATGTATGTTAGAAGGCTGCAATGCATCACAGAAAAACATTCTTTGTGAGCCATTATTATTAGGCCTGTTTCCTCCATACTGACTTCTCCGGGGGTTAGTCTACTTGTGCTCTCAGTACATCATATACCACATTGAAAAATGTTAATAGTGCTCAAAAAGATACAACTTTCTACAGTAGCCCATGGTCTTCTTAGCATTCAACTTCCTCCTGTAAACAAACAAATAAAAAGTTGAAGACCCCACCGATCTCAAATTCTGGAAACAACAAAAAATCTACAGCTCTAACTCTGCAATTTAACAGATAGTTAACTCCAAGAATATACCAGAAACCTGTATAAACTTTCCCAACTACTAAATAATACCCTCAAGGAATTTTATAGTTATGAAACCACATTTTCAATTCAAAAATACCTAAGTGTTAACAGCCCTCATCACAGATATAAAAATCCCGAGAGAAGCTAGATTTGCCTTCTTCGACACTGTTAACCTACTCACAAAAGTACCTACGAAACAGACAACTGTAATTATTAGAATAAAACATTATCAAACACAAAAAAAGGAACCTACTGGGATTTCAGAGTTGTTCCATCTATCTGAACTTGTACTGTCCCACGAATACTTCTCATTTAATGATAAAATCTACCAACATAAAGAAGGCTTAGTTATGGGTAACAAAATGTCAAATTCCCTTCTTGACATATTCAAGAACCACTTAGAAAATAATTTTTTTGAGGGGAAAAATAAACTTGCTGAAAAAATTGTTTATTACAGGAGATATGTGGATGACACTATACCCCTAACTGATGGCACAAAAGATGAACTTATGAACTTCTTGCATTATTCAGTTCACTTCATAATAAAACAAAGTTCACTACAGAACATAAAAGAAACCAATCCATAAACTTCATAGACTTCACAATCGTTGACGAATAACAAGAACATAGTTTTTACATTTACAGGAAACCATCATATGCTGATATCACAATACATGAATCATCACACCATCCAAACATACACGTCTGCTGCATTTAAGTCCACGATGAACAGGGCACGCACATTATTCTTAAAATCCACAGCACTAACACAAAAAATAGATACCATCAACATAACAGCAATAAATAATCAGTATGAAGTAAAATCAGGCAACAAACTTTCCAACAAAATACAGGCCAATGTCAGTAATAGAAGCACTACAGGAAAAACAACTGACACAACAGAAATAGGCACAACATCACAAAAAATTGCTAACTTGTAAAGAGACACCAATACAAAAATACCTTTCTCCAGAAACAACAAACTTGGGACAGCAGGTAAATGACACACTTATCATAAACACTCCTCGAGTTCACGAGCGGAGTGTGGGCGAGCATTATACTGTTGGAACAACACTGCACTTTCCTGTTGCAAGAATAGCAAAAGAATGGGTCTAACAGCTTTCTGCGTGTAACAAGTGCTGGTTAGTGTCCCCTCTAGAAACACCGAAGATGAACGAGAATTGTAGCTTATCGCATCCCCGACCCCCAGACTTGGGCTGGGTACAGTGTGTCATGGACAAATGCACTCCACATGCGAGTCCACATCAGGTCTATGTCATACGCATAAAAAAACTATCACCTGCATCATCAATGGAGACCATGGCAAGCCATTCCACCTCCCAAAGGAACCTCAGATAGCACCAATCGAGCTATGGATGTCGACGCTGAGGCACGAGTGGAAGACGGACAAGAGGTGTGTGTGTGCCCATAGTCCCCCTGCTAGTAACTGGTTTGCAACTGTTCCTGTTGACATGTCTGGGCTCACAAGCCCTCTTATCCGTGCTGTGGTAGCTGTAAGATCTGCCACTATTGCACTTGCAATACAATGATCCTGGCAGGTGTTTGCGCAGCACAGACGTCCAGAACCTCGTCTATGTGTGTGAGAATCTTCACATGACCACTGAGACAGCAACATAGCACAACTGACAGCACATCGAAATTCTCTGAAATGACCATCCCACCACTGAGATGGGCACAGTTTGACCCCTTCAGACTCGTTCAATTGCCTGTAGGAAGCATGAGTGCACCTCCGTGGCATTGTTACCTGCTTGCTTCACATGTTTGCACCCTGCTGAGCATTCTGCTATGAGCATACTCTATTAAAGGTTAGACACAGGTAACACCGTTGTAAAGTGCGCGTCATTCATGATGGCGGTCGAGTTTAGGTTCATTCTGTTCATCTGACGTCACAAAACACAGTCAGCCAATGAACAGAGAACAACGTTGCCAGAGCTCGACTGCAGTGCAGAGCACGGACGAGTGTCTTCAGTTTTAGAAACGTTCAGTCATAAATAAATTAATTGAACAAACGCAATATCTTGATAGCAGACTTTCTTTTATAGAAAGTTTGGAAAATGCATTCTTCATACCAATTGCTTCATATTCTGTTAATTAATTAAAGCAAACAACCAATAAGCCTCCTAATTCAGGCGGTAGCAACGAAAGGTGTTTGTACGTTCTCACTAACTGCTTTTTCGCAATAAAGAACAGCGGTAATTGTTTATTTCCTATTGTACTTCGACGAAACGTGAGTAATTCATAATCATACGAATGGTGTTTGTCAGTATTTTGCTTGATATTGTAAAGTCCTCCGGGAGATACATATTGAAGGATAGGCTGCGTTAGCATAATGGTTATAGTGTTTGACGGCTGAGTGAAAGGTTCTGAGTTCAAATCTTGACTGGTACTTAATATTTTCTTTATTTAAAAACAATATCGAAGTGTCTTACTTCATGAATTTTATTTGTTTGAATGTAATTTTTTGAAATTTCTAGTGGCAACTAAAATCGACCTATGGACTTTTACCTCTGCAAACTCTTCAAAATTTCGTGCAATGGTTTACTACATCTAATGCTGCACATTACCAGAGTTGAACATCGAAACAAAATTAACTCATTTATGGGGGGAAGGTATCAGTCAAGAAGATGTGTAAAAATAGAATTTTTGGGCCAAATAGTTTTTGTGAAATCGAATGATAAAGTGTGTCAAAGCAGTGTGTCTGCACAGGTGAGCAGTGCAATGACGACAAAATCGTGGAATGCGGAGAGCACGTCTCTGTAGCAGCGAATGGGTTAATGCGGCCGTGGTGGCTTTGCTTCATAAACTGCGCGCTCCCCCCTAAACGTAAGGTTGCGAACTATACTATGGCGCTGCTTCTCTTTGTGTGTACAACTGGCAACGCAGCAATCTCCTGCGTCTGGGCGGGCATGTGCGAACCGCCAAGATAAAAGAATTGAACTATAGCAATGTCACTACACCGTCTGCGGGCAGACAATGTTGAAACTGTTATAAGTACATCTACTATCTCCCAGGTGGCACATGCCGTAACTGGATTAA
The DNA here is from genome assembly GCF_023897955.1 of Schistocerca gregaria. NCBI lineage: Eukaryota > Metazoa > Arthropoda > Insecta > Orthoptera > Acrididae > Schistocerca > Schistocerca gregaria. The sequence goes on from NC_064928.1 coordinate 133,685,145, forward strand.
AATCGACACCGTCTTTCCAGGTCTACTACTTTTCCTTTCTGGCAGTGTATGCACATAAATATGTCTACTCATACTGTATTTCAAAATTATGTAGCCACTACTGAAAACAGAAAGTGATTTGTCAATGTTGTCTTAGTTCTGTATAGTTGGAATTCACAAGAGCCAGTTTGTAATATACCTAAATAATCTTAACGAGATCAGTATTAACCTAAATTTGAAGAATGGTATAGAGTGGTCAGACACCTGAAAATGAGCCCCCTGAGCTCAAAATGCTATGTACATCGAAATAAAATCACGATCTGTGACTGTAGGCGATTTGTCTGTTATTTTATGAAATTAAAACAGTCACAGAAGCAACACACAGCAATGAGTAAAATTAAACTAAATAAATATGTATATCAATGGTATTAAACAGGGCACATGTCACTGAAGCTGGAGCTAAGGATGTCTTTCAGTGTCTATTTTACATCATATTACGCCCCAATAAACATAGAAAGTTTCAATGGAAATTTGTTGCACAGTGTAGTTTGTTTTTGTGGAAAATGGTGTTGCCACTCTTAACATGGCTGCTACTGAACTATCCTTGTATTATTTTACAGTTTCTGCCCTTACAATGATTTGGTTGTTAAACATATGGTTATCTGACTTACCTGCAACAATCATGTTCCAGAATTCTTCCTTCATCAACATTTTGAGCATTTTCTTATGCTGAGTGATCCACTCATTATATAAGAGTGGTTCTATTTCCACAGATTTACTCCTGAGAGTTTTGACAGCAGAGAGGGCCTTCTGATACTGCTGGGGCGAGAATGAACGTTCCACAAGCTTCTCTATTGCACTCTTCATACTGTTGAATGCTGAAATTCATATGCAATAAATCAGCATTAACCATTTCTGTTGCTAAAATGGCTAATTTTTAAACTATCGAAAAAAAAAATGATGAAACAAACCTGACATGACTAATAAGAACCTGCTAGCAACAAGATCACAGCAAAATATTACTGTAGTCCCCAGTTAACAATACATGTAGCAAACAGTACTGTTGAGTATGGACCACTACCGTGTCTGGGGTTATTACACTTTGAGAAAATTTTCAATGAAGTCACAGAGAATGAAGCCACAGATCATCAGGCTACAGGGAAATGAAGAACTGAAAGATGAACTAGACAAAGTGGTCCCAACATCCTAAAACTGGAAATCCAGTTTTTGATCTGTGCTGGAGATGACAGTCACGTGTGTGTGAGGTGTGCTTGCTTGTGTGAATGAATGTGTGTGTGTGTTCTCTTTCTTTTTCTGATGAAGTCTGTGGCCGAAAGCTTTTTATAAGTGTGTTAATTGTGACTGACTGCAACTTTACGTGTCATCCGAATGATAAGTAGCAATCTATCTTTTCCTTACATCCTTGATATTCCAAACTGGAGCTTCCATTGTTTGAATATTATGAAAAGAATACACCACTACTCGCCATGTAATGGGAATTTTAAGTAGGAGCCAGGCACAACAAAAATACAGCTAAATGTGAGCTTTTGGCCAAAAGGACTTCTTGAAAAGTACATAACACACACCCACACTTTGACTCAAGCACAGCTCATACACACACAACCACTGTCTCTGGACACCGAAGCCAGACTGCGAGCATCTGCGCACGACGGGAGCAGCAATCTCGGTGGTATGGTAAGGAGGATGCTGGGGTGGGGCAAGGACAGAGACGGATAGCAGCATAGGGGTGAGGGAGGGTAAGATGCTGCTTGTAGGAGCTTGCAGGGAACTGGCAGGGACAGAGTAGGGCAGTGGGTGCATTTGGGAGGTTAGACGGTTGGAGAGACGGGTTTGGTGTGGTGAAAAGGAGAGAAGTAGCGGTGGGGCAAAAAGACTGGCCGCACTGGTGGAGTAGGAAGGTGTGTAATGCCACAGTGGGTGCAGGGAAGGAAGGAGTTCTCCTCCTCTATTTCTCTAGTTTTGCACCCCTGCCCATTCACTCGTCTAACCTCCCAACTGCCCTACCATGTCCCCACCTCATCCCTGTACACTCCCACAAGCAGCACTTCATCCTCTCCCATCCTCCCCTGGTATCCCTCCTCCTCCCCACCCACCACCCAGACTGCTTCTCCTGTCACGCACAGTTGCTCACAGTTTGGCCTCAGTGGCTGGAGATAGAGGTCGTGTGTGTATGAGTTGGTCTTGAATGAATGAGTTTTTGTATTGTCTACTTCACAAGAAGTCCTTTTGGCCAAAAGCTCACATGTTTAGCATATATTTCTTTGTTGTGCTTCTCTGTGACTCAACATCTACATTGTACGGTGACAAGAAATCTGTTGTTGTTGTGGATTTCAGTCCTGAGACTGGTTTGATGCAGCTCTCCACGCTACTCTGTACTGTGCAAGCTTCTTCATCCCTCAGTACGTACTGCAGCCCACATCCTTCTGAATCTGCTTAGTGTATTCATCTCTTGGTCTCCTTCTATGATCCTTACCCTCCACGCTGCCCTTCAATACTAAATTTGTGATCCCTTGATGTCTCAGAACATGTCCTACCAACCAATCCCTTCTTCTAGTCAAGTTGTGCCACAAACTCCTCTTCTCCCCAATCCTATTCAGTACCTCCTCATTAGTTATGTGATCTACCCATCTAACCTTCAGCATTCTTCTGTAGCACCACATTTCGAAAGCTTCTATTCTCTTCTTGTCCAAACTAGTTATTGTCCATGTTTCACTTCCATACATGGCTACACTCCATACAAATACTTTCAGAAACAACTTCCTGACACTTAAATCTATACTCGATGTAAACAAATTTCTCTTCTTCAGAAACGCTTTCCTTGCCATTGCCAGTCTACATTTTATATCCTCTCTACTTCGACCATCATCAGTTATTATGCTCCCCAGATAGCAAAGTCCTTTACTGCTTTAAGTGTCTCATTTCCTAATCTAATTCCCTCAGCATCACCCAACTTAATTCGGCTACATTCCATTAACCTCGATTTGCTTTTGTTGATGTTCCTCTTATACCCTCCTTTCAAGACACTGTCCATTCCGTTCAACTGCTCTTCCAAGTCTTTTGCTGTCTCTGACAGAATTACAGTCATCGGTGAACCTCAAATTTTTTATTTCTTCTCCATGGATTTTAATACCTACTCCAAATTTTTCTTTAGTTTCCTTCACTGCTTGCTCAATATACAGATTGATTAACATCGGGGAGAGGCTACAACGCTGTCTCACTCCCTTCCCAACCACTGCTTCCCTTTCATGTCCCTCGACTCTTATTTAACTACCATCTGGTTTCTGTACAAATTGTAAATAGCCTTATGCACCCTGTATTTTACCCCTGCCACCTTTAGAAATTGAAAGAGAGTATTCCAGTCAACATTGTCAAAAGCCTTCTCTAAGTCTACAAATTCTAGAAATGTAGGTTTGCCTTTTCTGAATCTAGCTTCTAAAATAAGTCATAGGACCAGTATTGCCTCACATGTTCCCCATATGTCTACGGAATCCAAACTGATCTTCCCCAAGGTCGGCTTCTACCAGTTTTTCCATTCGTCTGTAAAGAATCTATCATTTTCATAATATTATCAACATACTATATTTTTATCTCTTCTAAGACCATTTCCCTACCTTCTTCCAGATATTCTGATAGTCACAGCTTGTAATATAAGCACCAATCAACATATGTGGACAATTAAATAATACTGGAAGATAGAGAATGCTGAACAGATTAAACAGGAATGGACACGATAGAATACACCTCAAACAAAAGGCTTCTAATTTACAAGTAGAGCGAAAAATTTGATCAAACTTCATATATCTGTAATGCACCACAGAGTGGTCAACCAGCAAGTGTTATCATCTTTGAACATGGAATGGTTGTTATGTACTAGGGATTTATACGAAGCACAAAGAAATAAAAAAAAGCAGAGCCTGTGTCAAGTTGCACATTTCCTGTAGATCCTTGGGTAACTTAATGCAACATTTACGTTTGCAAGTGTCTCAATCAAGATTACTTCACAAATAACTACGGAATGATACAAATCACCATTTAAAATTAATCACAATTTAAAACTCTGCTAGGTTCTTTTGAATGAATAAATGCAACATGATGGCATTATTCCATAGATCTGTTTGCCTGATGAAGCAAATTTTAAGCTGTCAGGTCTGTTAACAGACATGACTGTATGTACTACACCACAAGAAACTGATATGCTGTAATTGAAAAAACAATTTAATCAAAAATATGTTGTTGCATACTGCAATTATACACTTAAGTCTACAGCAGGGTAATAATGAGTTCTAGTTTCACCAAACTGGAGCTGCTCCTCATTACACTTAACCCTGCTTGGGTTTCTTGACAACAAGTTACCAAATAGGTGGACAGGCCAACTGAATCACCAGACCTTATCCCAATATACTTTTTTCTTTTGAGATGTTATCACGGATACAGTCTTTGCAAGAAAACCATGTACTGTTGTTGATATGTGTCAATTCATAAGAGAACATGCCAAGACATGGAACACTGTAGACCTCCAGTGCCAAAGTGTGCTTGAGTGTACAACAGGAATGTTTAAACCCCTAACACTGACAATTTGAGCACATAAGACAATGAGCACTTAAGATGTTGAACTTATTATGACTTCAAATATCTAATTTCTGTAATTTTCTATAATAAATTGTTCATTCTCATTTCATTACCAACCTATTTTCTATACTTAGTAGTAGTAGTAATAATAATAATAATTATTATAATAATAATATTTACTGTATACTTACTTATGCATCTCCCTGTATTTTAAAACCTACTGAACAAGCAGAGTGGGAGCTCTACTGTTTGAATTACACTCCTACTGATTACACTATCTGGTCAAAAGTATTTGGACATCCCTATGTATGGGGATAATCCCAAAAGTAAGGTCTCCTATATTTTTATAAGTACATAGACCTGTTTATTTCTACAATGGTTTACATCAGTTTACAGCTTAAACATTTAGCTATTTTTCGACATAATCAACATTTCTGTCGATGCATTTTTGTAGACGCTGTGGCAGTTCGTGTTTGTTCATGTCATACCAGCTCACCACCATGCTGTTCAGAAAGTTATGAACCTCTTCTTTCAGCTGATTGTCGGAGATGAATTGCTTTCCGTAAAGGTGTAAAGTGGTTCGCCCAGGTTTTGTCACCCATGACAACTCAGTCCAGAAAGTTGTCCTGTTCGGCTGCAAGGCGGTGAAGAAATGCACGGGAAGCATCAAGTCATTGCCGCATGTGGTTCTCAGTCAGCATGCTTGGCACCCACCTTGCGCACACATTCCAGTAGTTCAATGTTTCCATTAAAGTTCTGTGAGCGGTGCTTCGGGAAACCTCAGGATGCAATGTGCAGAGATCATCCAGGGTGATCCACCTATCTTCACACAAGCTTTGCTCAACCTTCAACACTGTTTCCTCAGAAATTGACGGTCTCTCGCTACTCTGTTTGTCGTGAATTTCAGTCCGACCAGCTGCAAACTCTCTACACCACTTACGAACATTTTGGACATCCATCCACTTTCGCCAATTGTCGATGGATTTCAATTGGCGCAGTGCCCTTTGCGTTCAAAAACTGAACAACTGTGCGCAATTTGCACTTGGCGATAACATCCAATGGGAGCTCCATTCTCAACAGCTGCCAAGGCAAGACCTCGGTGCGGTGTTTGCATGACACACAACGCGTGAAGCACTCTTCATAACAATGTAACCAACTGCCACACAAATACAGTTCTGCACTTATAAAAAAATAGGAGACCTTACTTTTGGGATTACCCTTGTAATGCAGAATTGACTGCTAGCTGTCAAGAGAGGCAGACTACCAATTAAAATAAGTGAGCTTTAACCTATGTAAAGCCTACAATCCACTTCTTTTGCAAAGCAGTAACACACTAAAGGCTCAGTCAGGAGAGCTCAGTGATTTCGAATGTGGACTGGTCATCATACATCACTTGAGTAACAAATGCATCAAGGACATTTATGCCCTTATAATATTATCAAAGTTGAATGTGAAGTGGAAACATGAAGGAACAACCCAAGTCCAGGAGACCTCACATACTGATAGATAGACTATAGATAGACTACCCTCTCACAATCTAATGGGTGACCTTGGGTTGGCAAATGCGTGGAGAACATTACGTTCTGTCATGCGTAGTGCCCAACAGTGAAGTACGGAGTAGGTGGTGTCACTGTTTGGTGATGTTTTTTATGATTACAGGATAGGTCCCTTATTACAATTAAGAAAACACTACAATGAAGAAGGATATGAACACATTTTGGAGCATTCTACTGCATACAGTAAAGGAATAGTTTGGAGATGGCAATGGTTTGCATATGGATGACAATGCACCCTGTCAGAAAACAACAATGGTGAGGCATAGGTTTGTGGTCAACAACATTCCTAAAATGGACTGGCCTGTCCAGAGTCTGACCGAACCTAATGGAAAACTTTTGGGACGAGTTACGTCAGTTTTGCTAGAGACCCCAACATCCAACTTTATGACTCTCTTTGGGTTTGGCCCTTGAGGAAGAATGGGTTCCTAGTCCTCCACAGACATTCGGACACCTCACTGATAGTTCCCCAGCAAGTTCTGGCTGTCGTAAAGCAGAAGGGTGGATACCGTGTTAATGTCCATTAATAGGGGTCCAGATACTTTTGATCACATAGCAGGTGAATCAGAACAGACTGTGTGAGTGTAAGTTTGTTTACAAAGTACAGATGTACCTGAAGTTACTAATCATGTACATGACATACAGTGAGAAACAATATTTGGGAGACAGCTGTTTAGGAAGGAAGTATAGTATGTAAAACTTTCATACCTTGGGAGAATGGTTCTCCTTGACTTAGTAATTCCTGGAAATCGCTCTCCGGGTTTGTGGTTCCAACTACCTTCACTCTACCGTGAGCTAAAAACCCACTTGGCTTCGCTGCTTGTGAACTGCTCATAGCAGATGTTCCAGGCTGGTCAAAATCCTTTGGTTTCTCAGATTTTGTGCCATTTGTAACTGCTCTGTTGAAACATTTTTTCATGAATTTATAAATCACTATGAGTTTAAAAAAACATGTAGCAATTAAAGTAACGAACAAACAATTTAAGTCTTCACATACGTTCTTGTAACATATGGAAAGGAGAAGAAGCAAGGGTACCAATACTGTAGTGACAACCACCTTATTTTAAGCATCTAGGTGTCATCATTATTCCATAAAGGCTTAGACACTGGCCACTGGAAATTGCGGCATTTCAAGCAACTGAGATTTTCAAAACTGGGTGCCTCTTTTTTCAGAGGTACGTTGCAGGGTGGCCCTCTTGTTAAGTCAATCAGTCCAGACACACATTATTTGGGAATAATCTGACAAACAAACCAGGAAAAATGGAAGATGTTTGAGCCTGACCTTCATGAATGATTAATCTAATGTGATGAACCATTATACCAACACAATTCTCTAGCTTTCATGAACACACTTGTACTATCCAGCCATGTGAAAACATCTCACTGCACAAAGAGTTGTACATAACAATTTTTACATGAAGCACAGAAAATTTTCTGTTAACTTTCCAGCACTAGCAGACATGGGGTAAGCAATGTGGTGGAAAAAGGTTTTCCCATGGTTGAAGATTATTTTAGACTTTAATTCTATAATTTGCAACATAATATGTACTTATTATTATTATTAACATTATCCATTACACAGGATAATACTACATGCTTCAGTTAATTAATTACAACCTTTATTACAGATACAAAACAGTTATTTTAAATATTGTGTAGTAACCTCTTACATTATTTATTGCCTTAAAATTAGCACAGAGCTTGTTTTGCAAATGGTGACTGGAATTCAAGTATGTGAAAATTCGATTGCATCACACAATTTATAGAAGCCTTTCAAACATGAGTTGTACAAGTTTACTCTTGCCAGTTGGCCAGTTACTGTCTTCATTATTACACTTTTCAGTAGGATGTTTCTCTGTCTATCCAAGCTGCTACAGTCCAGTAACACGTGGTCCACAGTTTTGTTACCCTTAGTGAACCAACACTTGGTGTCATCTGTTATTCTGAATTAATGGTAGTATGCCTCTAGTTAAACTGCTTACCCTAGTGTTCAATTTACTAAAATTCTTGCAATCAAATTCACTTGATGTCCCCAGCATTGAATATCGTTTAAAAGACCTTCTATGACTGTTTACAAAGGGTCAACACACACTTATGGTGCTTTCTCATTATCATATTGCACAGTCACAGTGCATATGAAATTAGGAGAGACTGGTAATCTGATCACTAGTGTGGTGCACCATTAATATATATATTATTTTGCGATGACTCCTTTTGCTGTCTGCTGCCTTTCTTTCATCCATTCTTCCAGAGCTGTTTTTAATTTGTCCCACAACAGTTTTTGGGGGTGTTTGATGTTTCTTGTGATCTGGATGCCCCATTGCCCAGCTTGTCTTGCCTGTGTGAGCTTTAACCCATGTAAAGCCTACAATCCACTTCTTTTGCAAAACTCTAACCTTATTTCTTGCTTCTTCAATTAGATTATTTTAATGGTTTAGATTTCTCAAGATGATTTTTAAAAATTTTTTTTATTTTTTACTATCAGTCAGTATTACTGCCATTTTTGTGGGCCATCTAATGTGTTACACCTTTTGAGAGCCTTTAAAACAGGGAAGCACTCTGCTAAGAACAATTATGTACAGACTCTGTACTAAGACAAGCATCAACCATTAAACTGAAACTGTGATGTGAGCCAGAATGAAAATATGGTACAAAAGTTCATTTGTGTAGTGATTAACATCACAGCTACTGATGCAGAGGCACTATGTTCAATTACCAGGAACATTTCATAATTTTTCTGTAGTGTGAAGGTCTCAAATGACATCCAGTGAGGCCAAACGAGAAATTTCAATCGGATAAGCAGCAAAACTGATGCACAACTTGTGGAGGTGGCTTGACAACCTAAAAGCTAGCACTTAACTTGAATCAACGCAACATATCTAGAACAAATCTTCCACTTTACAGCAGAGTGTGCAGTCCTGTGAGACTTTCTCACAGTTTAAGACAGCATGCAAGGCCAGGACTCGAACCCAGTACTCTCGACATAGTGTGTGACATGATCCACTGGTCGGCCTGAATATTTTGTATTTATTCCAATTTCAGAGCACTATATTTGACAACTAGTTATTAATTTCAGCATACAATTACCATCTCCAGATCTGAGGCCAATTTTTTGATTACATCATGCCAAACAAACTTTCTCATTATTATGTAAAATTATAAATACCAAATAAACTATTCTAATTAATGATGATGTAAATAAAATAGAAAGAAACTTCCACATGGGAAAAATATATTAAAAACAAAGATTCCAAGACTTACCAAGCGGGAAAGTGCCGGCAGACAGGCACATGAACAAAACACACAAACACACACACACAGAATTACGAGCTTTCGCAACTGGCAGTTGCTTCGTCAGGAAAGAGGGAAGGAGAGGGAAAAATGAAAGGATGTGGGTTTTAAGGGAGAGGGTAAGGAGCCATTCCAATCCCGGGAGCGGAAAGACTTCCCTTAGGGGAAAAAAAGGACAGGTGTACACTCGCGCGCGCACACACACACACACACACACACACACACACACACACACACACACATCCATCCGCACATATACAGACACAAGCGGATGGATATGTGTGTGTGTGTGTGTGTGTGTGTGTGTCTGTGTGTGTGTGTGTGTGTGTGTGTGTGTGCGCGAGTGCGAGTGTACACCTGTCCTTTTTTTCCCCTAAGGGAAGTCTTTCCGCTCCCAGGATTGGAATGACTCCTTACCCTCTCCCTTAAAACCCACATCCTTTCATTTTTCCCTCTCCTTCCCTCTTTCCTGACGAAGCAACTGCCAGTTGCGAAAGCTCGTAATTCTGTGTGTGTGTGTGTTTGTGTGTTTTGTTCATGTGCCTGTCTGCCGGCGCTTTCCCGTTTGGTAAGTCTTGGAATCTTTGTTTTTAATAAATAAACTATTCTAACAGACATGTTGACCCTACAGACTCATAACGACGAGGCATGTTTGGTTACTCGTTTTAACTGTCATATTTACATATTCTGGCTCAATGTGATGGAAAAATTGCTTGTACTTGGGTCAGCAGATGGTCACCATAGACCAAAGTTAATAACCTGATGTAAAATAATGTGATCCTTAACTGGTATAGACACAAAATAACTGTTCCTGGATCAATGTGGATTTTTGCCAATACTCATCTCGATTTGTAAAAGTTGGCCTGGCTACTTCAGTCAATAAGAGCATTGCCCATCCAGACAAGGGTTTACATTTGAGTCCCAGGCTGCCACATGGTTTCACACTTTGAAGTAGTTCTGAATATACAGGGCTACTATAAATTATTCACTCATTTTCAAAGCTCTACAATTTCCATGTACAAATATGACTGAAGTGTGAACAGAACTCTAACCCCATCAAGATTGCATTTAGTACTACACAAATGTCCCACAAATGCCCCTCTGCTCACACAATACACATCCAACTGGTAGTCAAGTTCGTTCCATACCTTATGTAGCAACAGCCTATCAATGGTTATCAAAGCACCATAGATGCTTTCTCTGAGCTGCTTCAGTGTTCTTGACTCTAGAGGTACATAAACGAGATCCACCAAAGGAAAACGGCACAAGGCGTTAGGTCACGTGACCTGGAAAATCAAGGGAACAGAACCACATTATCTTCACCTCTGCGCCCAATCTAGCAATGTGGATGTTCATCGTTTAGGTAGTGACGAACATCGATGCTCCAATGAGAAGTGTCCTGTCTTGTTGCAAGGTGAAATTTTTGGAATGAGTAGTCTGTTGTGGAAACAACCAGAACTACAACATATCGAGGTACAACGTACCTGTCACAGTCTTCTCACAGAAGAAAAACGGACCATATAGCTTCTTTGTCTGTGGCACTGTACATAAAATATTAACCTTTAGTGAATCTCATTCTCTCATTCATGTGTCACTGTTTCATAAGGATTTTTGAGTGCCTCATACTCTCACATTTTAACAATTAATCATTCCAGATAAGTCGAAAGTTTTTTCGTCGCTGAAAATTTGCTCAGAAGCAAAATGTTTGTCTTCAAGTGCTTTCTGCATTGTGATGCCAAACTGAAGTCACCGGCCATAATCTTCCAGTTTTAATTGTAGCACAACCTGCAAATTTGTTTCTCCAATACTATGATTTTACCAAGATCTGACCATTACTATGCTATGATGCCTAAAGAGGTCATAGAAGCCAAAAGCACAAAACCAAGTTTAACGGAAAAGGAGAAGGATTGAAATTAGACAAGCTGTGGTCTTTATAATTACATGAAGCAAACAGTGCCAACTCTTCCCCAATGTAAGCTCCATAGATGTGACACCATGATCTTAAGCAGTGATTTGATGATGTCATACGTCAACAGTTACGTCAATACACATGAAAAGTTCAGCTTGTTGAGCTTGTTTGATTATGAACCTCGTATCTGAGTCTTTACAGTCCCTATGATGTCTTGAGCATTAGGAGGTGAAACATTAGGCACAGAAATATTCCACAGACCATGGATTAATGCCCATAAAACAAAATACACCAACTCCAGCTGTGAAAGCTTGCATTGTTTGATCATAGAGGCATTGGAGGAGGATGAGATTAGTGTTTAATGCCTGCGGTCTCTGGTATCAGGCTGCGTGGAAGTTGAAAGCCCAATGGACCTCGATGGACGATAAGAGGACAGTGGTGCTGCACCGTTGCACTCGCCTAGTGACTGCAACACCATCTCGCCAGTGGCCAATAGTGTCCCTCATGCTTAGCATAAATACTGCCACATCATGATTAGCATAAATACTGCCACACCTTGACTGCTAAGTCAGCCGTGTACTTCACCTGATAGCATTTGTTACTGTCTCTGCCACACTACTGACTACTCGCTGATGATTTCGCTTTGGTATTGGTTTTCCTCTTTAGTCTCGATTTGGATTGTGGCTTGTCCTTGACCTGTTGACAGCACTGTGTCAGAAGTTCATTGCACTTTGTTGTTGCATACATTGCTGTTGACTTGCTCTTGCTGTGTCAGGTTTGCCATTCAGTCAGGCCTTTGCTCAACTCCGGTGTGAGTTTGAGTCCCATCCACAGGCAGTCTTACTGCCTTACACTGTCATCATTTCTCTCCTATTTTTCTGAAGTGCACCGGTATCTGGCTACTCACAGATATAGCACTGTCGACAATGAGGTCATTAGTGACGGAGCACAAGACCAGATTAGGGAAGGATGGAGAAGGAAGTTGGCTGTACCATTTCACAGGATTTAGGATTAACAGATTTAGGAAAATGACAGAAAACCTAATTCTGGATGACTGCATTTGAACCGTCACTCTCCAGAATATATGAGGATCATTGTCTTCCCATATCGCACTAGAAATGCAAAGAGACAGTCCTACATTCAATGTGTGCTGCAGACTTACGCACAGCTGACTCATTGGTCCATTCCGTTTCAGTCAGCCTACTGTTGACAGTATTTACCTGAAATGTTATGAGACTCTGCTGTGTCACAACTGAAACATGTGCAACCTGATATCATATTCCAGTAATAAGGGGCACTGGATGTACGAAAATTTCTGGGAGCAAAGTTTCTGGATAGTGAACTAGATGAGACAGTCCAATTCTGTGGCCACCATGATTACCTGATCTCTCACCACTACACTTCCAACTATGGGGTTTTGTGAAAGCATCATGTGTACTTACATGTGACCACGGAGGCACTGGAGCGGAGACAGAATACCAACTGGGTGTTGTCCATGCCAATAAAGGTGCACACAGTGGCATGTATTAAGGTAGAAACAAAACTTTATGAGTTACAATGTTATGTGTTGAAAACCAGTTGTTATTTTATAGCATAATTGTAAGTTGTTATAGTCTAAAATTGTAATGATAATTTATGGACACCATATATGTTTCCAGATGCTTCCGCACCATGTCTGATTTTTTGGTACACAAATGATTTTCTGGCCTTGTTCTCCAATTCAACTCTGTGTGTTTGTTTAGTACTGAAAGGAGTCATACTAAAATCATAATTTAATCGCCTAAGGTCTTTACTGGATGTGTGCTGTTCTGAAATAGAAGACTGCTCGATCTGATCTGTGGCTGAAATCTGGCCAGTGAACCTTTCAAGAATCCTGTGAGGATCACTCAGAAATGTGTAAGAGAGATATGAACTACTTAATCTTAATGTGCTGCTCTACACAGACTAAACAGTGAAGTACAGGGCATTTCAAAAAGGATTTTATAACTTTAAAAATTCATATAAATTTATTGAAAGAAGATACGGATCTGGGTTTAGTGTTATTTTGTAGGGAAACACATCAAGTTTTTTTTTTAACTTGAACTAAAGATGTTGTATGTGGCTTCCGTTGATTATCCTACACACATACCATCGGAAGTCAGTTTCTTCCCAGACTCACGGTAGCATTGCAGGTGTAGCTTGCTCACTGGTGGCGGAAATTCTTGCTCCAAGTTCAGGCAGAGAAGCTGTCACAGGAGATACAAAGACGATATCCTTGATTAATGTCCCGGAAAAAAAGGAGAGAGAGAGAGAGAGAAGAAGAAGAAGAAGAAGAAGAAGAAGAAGAAATAGAGTGGTGTCAGGTTTGGGGAATGTGGAGGCCACACAATTTGCACATCATGGCCAATCCATTGCCCTGAAAAGCGGTCACTGAGAAAATCCTGGATGTCAGCCACGTAGTGGGGTGGTGCATTATCTCGCATGAAATAAACATTTCGTTCTTGGCCATCCTCATCTATCTGTGGTATCAAGAATTGTTGTAACATATCCAGGAACACTGACCTATTGATGGTTCTCTCGTGGAAAAAAAGGGGATTGTACACTTTGTTCTTGCTCAATGCACAAAAGACATTCAGTTTAGTGCTATCACGAGCGTGTTGCAATGTTCGATGCAGATTTTCACTGTCCCAAATCCTACAGTTGTGTGTGTTAACCTTGCCACTTAAGTGAAAAGATAATTTTGTCCAAGAAACGTTCATCCTCATGTAATCGATTTAACATATCAGCACAAAAGTTCTTGCAAGCAATTTTATCAGTGTCTTTTATTGCTTGTATGATCATAAATCTGTACAGTTTCAGATGCAAATGGTTTCTCAACATGTGCCAAACAGTTGTATATGGGATTTGCAGTTTATGAGATGCAGAATGGGTCAATTTCGTAGGGCTGTTGACAAAATGTTGTCTCACTTGCCCAACGACGCTGTCAGATGTGCTTCGACGACCTGATGATTTCCCGTGTCTTACCGAGCACTCTGTTTCTACAAAACATTTATGCTACTTATAAATTGTAGGCCTACTGGGAGGATATTTAGTGTAATTGCGCTGTGCTGTTGTCGCTGACTTCAATTCTTCAAACCAAAACACACATCTAGCACACTCAGGTCCCGCGAAGGCAGCCATCTTTAACGCATTTGGCACTAACGAACTATGTGACACTAAACTTGATATATTTCCCTACAAATTGACACTACAATCACCTTTGTAGGTACTATGAATTAATTTATATGAATTTTCAAAGCTGTTAAGTCCTTTTTGAAACACCCTGTAAGCCCTTCAACATTTATGTTCCTAAAAAATAATTCGAGGAGCTACACCACAAAGCTTGCAGGAAGTAGCACGGAAATAGCATGGAAATGCTATTCTAGAAGAAGTAGATACACAATAGAGATGTGAAAAATAAGAGTAATGGAACTGTTTAAAGGCTTATGCAACTTTAACAATTCTAAAACAAAGCTTCAAATCTCTCTCTGGCATGTGCACACAAACACAAACACACACACACACACACACACACACAACTATTTGAGTAATAATCACTGTTAACAGCATAACCATATCCTGATAATACATCAGCACCAAGCCATGAAAACACTTCTCATCATTCCTTACCCTTTACAAACTAGTTTTTCCCTTTTATAATATTGCTAAAAATAATTATCTACCAAAAGATCAATACACGCATTTCCAGGTATAATATCCATGCATTCACTATACCACGCCAAAGTGAGTGGAATAAGTTTCACTGGGAAACAACCATTTTGCATCTGGTATGTGATAAATTAACTTCCATGTAAGGCTATTTATGGTTGTAGATTCTAAATGCACCCTTAGAAATGTGGTATCGCATAACTTTTTTGAGATATTCAAAATTATATATTTTTTCTTTACATTTTCAGTCAATTTTGCTATTTTTTATAGTCAAAATATAAAATGTGTCACTATGGAGTTACTTTTTTGTGTTACATAATGTCAGTTTTAAAAACAGTCACCAGACAGCAGATGGTTTTTTTCTTGGCTTATTCTTTGCCAGAATGTTTTGAAGTGGCAATCTCAATTTGTAGTGAAAGGTGTGTAATGGCAATAAACTTCTATCAGTAACTTTGGCTAATTTAATGGACAATATGGATACACTTGAAATTGTAATCCTGCAGCTAAATGTAATCAATTATAAAGATCACAATTTAAATTTTGTTGAGAGTTTATGGGCTTTTTTAAGGCACACAAGACATCAAAAACAAGTACACTGTCCAGGAAAGGTCTATGAGGTAAACATATACAGCAGGAAAGGAAAATTTTAAGAACAAACCATAAGTTGTGCCAAGTCAAAATGCTTCCACTTCATATTAAATTAGACATGATGAAGAATTTAGCAAAAGCTCTTGATAAAAAATGTGAGGGTTTCAATAATTTGAGAGAAGGTTTTCCTAGCATCACTGAGGCCAAGGTGAAAGAAGACGTGTTTATCAGGCCACAAGCCAGAAAATTTTTGATAGATGAGACCTTTGATGCTATACTTAAGAATGCTGAGTTACTTCGTTGGATGTCCTCTAAAAGACAAAGTCCATGGCTTCTGGATAACAGAAGAGATGAGAATTATGTTTCTTTAGAGTCTGAACTGTTGGACAACTAGAAAAAATCAGGTGTAGAATATCACTAAAAATATACTTTGTACTTTTTTTTCCCTACAAAACTTGGGTGCTTTTAGTGATGAACCCTTCCACTAAGACATTCCTACTAGCAAATGTCACTGTCAAGGATGCTGGAACCCTCCAATAACAACTGCTGCTTTGACATATGAGACATTTTACAATACAAAAGCATTCCTATCCAATTTCTTCAAATAAACAGATGTTCAACTTTGTTTTCATGCTACAAGGGGCTTTTTGTATAGTATGATGATTGTTTTGGCGTTTTATGTAAAGGTTTCAATATTTTTTCGATTATGTATAATAAAATTTGATTTTATTAATGTTCACCACATATTGGAAGTAAATGGGACATAATTTTATTATTTTGTCTCTCAGAAACTTAAAAATATGGAGAAAATATGACTGCAATTCTGAACTCAGCATCCAAAAATTAGGTAAATCCATCCACTTAAATATGCAGAACAAAAATTCAACAATGAAAGTAATCAATTTTTAACAATATAATGTAATTGGATGAGCCAATGGCTCCTTCGTGCAGCAGAAGGGTTGAAGAGGGAAGGAAGACAGGTGAATGGAAAGGAAATGGAGAGGTTTAAGAAAAGGGGTAGAGTTCAGACAAGTCACCCACAACCCCGAGTCAGGGGAGACTTACCAGATGGGATGAGAAGGAAAGACTTTCCTTCTCATGCCATCCAGTAAGTCTCCTCCTTTTTCTAAACCTCTTCATTTCCTTTCCCTTCACTCCTCTTCCTTCCTCTTCAACCCTTCTGCTAGAAGACGGAGCCACATGCTCCAAACGATTGCATAAGCAAAAACTTACTTTTTATATATTTATGTTCTCCTGCCACTGCTTTATGAGTAGATATTTTATCTATCCAATTACATTATATAGAACAAAAATTCAGTTTGTTACCAATGTTATAGATTAAGTAAACTAAAATAAAGGTAACTACAGGACATGCAATGCATTCAAAGCTGCACACACTAATTAACACCAACAAAAGGTACAAAGAAAACAGTGCAAATGATACTAATAGCACTCAAAGAACATTGCCTTATTCTATTGAATTAGAAATTTTCCAAAACAGATAGACATATTACCTGTCATTAATGCAAGTACTTCAAAACAGATGGCATTTATCAAGCCGAGAGCAAGGACATTTTTATTTACACTTAGTTTCAACAACTGCCCAATATATACTCAACTGTTTTATGTCAGCAGAGTCCTTTTCACGCCGCCGCCGCACTACTTCCTTCAAGTCGAATGTCTTTTTCATTTTCAGGATTATGTCATTGACATGCCCTGAATCGACAAAAGGGCTAGTAACAAACTCTCTTATTTCTTCCACCATAGGTGGTATTTTTTCTCCTGGGTGTAAGGCACGGTAGGAAATGCAACTGAACAATTTGTGATGAGTTATATTAGTTATCTCATCCGATTTAAATGCCTCAGTTCCATCTGGTAAAGCACCCCTGTGAATTATACAATTATGACATACCATCAAAAATGGGAATATACGACAAATAAATACATAAATAAACTGTAGTGAATGTTTTCAAGGAACTATCTAACCATCCTACATTTCTCTAGTACCAACATCAGTAATCAGAAGAATAAACTGTAATATTTTTGGGGCTGTATGAGATTAATTGATCCTGAATATACAGGGTTACTATAGAAAATTGACATTTTTAGAACAGCTAATAAAGCATAGTCAGCGGTGGGAGGGAGACGGTATACCTCGTTCACTTTGGGACTGTTCCCCAACTCAACAGTAGTGGAACTGTGGACGAGAGAGTATTGCATGTTTATGTACAACACATTTGTCCTAAATGCTGAGTCTGTCAATGCAGTATGGCTACATTAACTGAACAGCTACAAACATCAATTTGACCCTATGACGGATTACAGCTTCCACAACAGGGGGAAATATTTTTAAGAAGAAGCAACCAGGCCATGATAAAAACACAGCACATCTCAAAAAATTGCCACAGTGAGAGATGCAATCTCAGAAGTCCGAGATGATCTGCATGTCTCCATGCACACTGTCTACAAATGAGCAGTGAGTCTGTAGGGTGAAAGTGTTGCATTTGGATTTAAAACAAGATGACTTCTCTGTGTGTCCACATGTGATCTTTGAAGATGACTCAAATACAGTAACATTATTTTATGAACAATGAGTCACATTTTCACTTTAATGGGTCAGTTAACAAACTCAGCAATTATTTTTCATTCATTGAACAGCCTTTCATAATTCATGAGAGATGTCTTTGCTTCCCTAATGTGACTGTGTGTCATGCATTTGCTGCTGTCATTGTAATCTGATTTTTTCCCCCCTAGGCTGACAGAGTAGCAACTGACAGGGAACTGTTGAATATTTCATAAACATCCTGAATGTGTTCTTTCCGCCAAAATTGTGGAGACAACAGATGAACATGAGGACTGCTAATTTTCAACAGGCTGGTACATCATCACACACTGTAAATGTACCGGTGGCAGTTTGAAGAATCACTTTTTATTTTTCGTTTGGATGCTCTTTAGTGGCCACTAAGATCACCAGACTTGTCTGCTTGTGTCTTTTTTTTCTTTCTATGACAAAAAGTCCCAAAGTTTAAGACAGTCATAGGCTGACATTAAAGAAAAGGCAGGTTTGGTCACCCACCACCTGTTGGCCTGAGTTACAAATAACTTTTTAAAATTATAGTCAAGACAATGGCTCTCACCTGAGAGTTAGTTTTTGTAAGTGATCATGCAAATCAAATACAAGATATTAATCACCAATTTTGTGCTCATTTGAAAACTGTCCGTTTCCTTAGGTTACTCTGTATTATTATATCATCATATTCATTATTACCCACCTTCCACAAAAAATTTATCCATTGGCTTCACGACATATTTTGCTGCAATTCGCTTTAAACACACAGCTAAAAAAATTATGCTTGCTCTATGCTCTACTGAGCAGGCAGAATTTGCAGGGAAATTGTGATTTTTTCAGCTCCCTAGCAATCACACAGGAATTATTTCATAGCATCATCATCCAGAAATTGCAATGGTCACTGAAGTGGTGTGAAATGGGCCATCTACACCTACATCTATACTCCACAAGCCACGTTTTGGTGCACAGCAGAGGGAATTTAGTATAAACGAGGTGCTATCCAAAATTTTTGGGACTGGTGCTGCCATCTGCTGAAGACCTTACCTTTGGACTAATAGTCAGCATCACCCTCGTAGTAGTTCCCATCCACACATGTACACACCGGTCCTAGTGCTTCTGCCACTGGTCAAAAGTTTTCTGGAAGTCCTGTTCTTTGAGGCTGTTTTATCACCACCATCGATGCTTCTTGAATTCTCTCTAGAGTGTCTAACCGACGGCCTTTCAACTTGAGTTTCAGTTTTGGGAATAGCGCGAAGTCACAAGGAGCCAAACCTGGCAAGTACGGTGAGTGGGGTACAACCGCCATGTTGTTTTTTGCCGAAAAGGTCCTGGTGTGCAAGAACGTGTGACAGGGCCGTTGTCATGATGCAGCAGCCAGTTCCCTTGACGCCAAGTTTGGGCCATCGTCACCGCAAGTTTTCATGGAGGCGTCGCAAAACATCACAGTAGTACACGGGATTCACTATTTGGTTGGGTGGGACGAATTCTTTGTGCACAATTCCCTTGGTATTAAAGAAAATGATGATCAGGCTCTTCACTTTGCTCTTCATGTGACTTGTTTTCATGGGTCTTCGAGAGCTCGGGCTCTTCCACTGGGACGATTGTTGCTTTGTCTTTGGGTCATAACCGTAAAGCTATCTCTCATCACTGGTGGTAACTCGTGACAAGAAGCTTGGATTGTCGGATGAGGTGTGACGAAGGTCCGTGCACACTTCAACACACTGTGCCTTCTGATTGGCAGTCAAGATCCTTGGCACAAATTAAGCAGCGACACGATGCATGCACAATTCATCCGTCAACATTTGTTGACATGTTCCATAGCCAATACCCACTTCATCCGCAAGATCTTGAATGGTTTGACATCGATCCGCATGAACAAACTGTTGAAGTTTGGCAACAATGTCTGGTGTTGTGCGGCTAAAGGGTCTTCCAGTGTGAGCACCATCTTCAACGTCCACTCAAACACATGTGCACGGCTCATGCTCTGTCCCCCAAACACTTGTTGAATCGTTGCAGGGGTCTCTGAAGCACTTTTCCCGAGATTTGCACAGAATTTGATACAGATGCGCTTTTCTGTTCATGGATCCATCGTAAAATTACCACACACCTAACACAGAGTGTTAAGGGAATCACTATGGACATGTAACACGTCCTCCTAGCTGAATGCCACTCCACACACTGACTCATCAGATATGCAGCTCTCACCACCTACCGGTGCAAAGACCTACTACTCCTACTTTCCATATGGCAGCACCAGTCCCAAAAATTTTGGATTCCACCTCGTAGCTGTCACTTCCCACGTTTCCTATTCCAGTCACGATTGTTGTTAAGCGTCCATATTAGCTTAAATCTTCAACCTTGCCTTCATTCCTCTTGCAAAATATGCACAGGAGGAAGAATATATTGACTGACCCTTCTTGACACATACACCCTCAGAATTTTAACTGAGACCTGCCTCACAATGCCTGACACTTCTCTTGCAATGCCTGACACTTCTCTTATAGCGCCAGCCACTGGAGTTGAACAAGCATCTCGATGACAATATCACACTTACTACATGAATGTGTGATCAAATATGCTGCTCTTCTTTGGATCTTCTCTATTTAACCTATAAATATTTTCTGGTAAATGTCCCAAACTTGTAAGCAATACTCAAGTATACAATGAGAGGAGGTTTTGTAAAATACCTCCTCAGAGAGTGAACTACACTCCCTGAGTGTTCTTTCAATGTGTCTCAGTCTGGCATTTGCCTTACCTGTCATTAGCTTTATATCAGCATTCTACTTTAAATTGCTCTGTACACATTCACCGGATATTTAATGGGTGTGGCTGCTTCCAGTGACTGGAAAATGTGTAAACAAACATATTGATGAAGGTATTCACAACACATTAGAATTTGTTTAAAAAAAGCAAAACATCAAATAAAAAATAAAATAAAAAGGCAGTGTAGTTTCAGCTCTTTGAGACTGCAGATGTGTGGGCAAGTTGCGCTTGCTGAGTGTGTGTGTGTGTGTGTGTGTGTGTGTACTCCTGACAAAGGCCTTAATGGCCGAAAGCTATGATTGTGTGAATCTTGTTATTGTGCCTATCGCGACTCAGCATCTCCGCTATATGGTGATTAGCAACTTACCTCCTTTATTTAACAATTAGACATTTCAGATCTATGTATTAAATTTTAATTTCTTATCATGCAATTTCTAATATAAAGGATAATGATCATTACAAAAGTTATGATTCAAGGTTATTAATATTTTCATTTCATAATAAAAACAAAGGGAAAAAAACTAATAAAGAAATGTTGGTACTAGCAACAAATGAACCAGTGACCATTTCAAGTACAAGACTTACACGATATGCATCCAGCTCCTGGATCCTCTGTCACATTGCTCAAACTGTTTAGTACTTAGCAGTGCTCAAAAATCTTCAAAGTGGGATTTTTCAAGTATTTTTGAGAAATGCAGCAACAGCAACAGCAACAACAACAACAACAACAATAACAATAACAAGAAGAAGAAGAAGATGATGATGATGATGATGATGAAGGAAAGAAAGAAAATGGATAGAAATTACTCCTTAGAATACAAAGGATGACTCTTCATTCTAACACCACTGGTTGCAAAGGTAAGCTACAAAAGAATAACTGCAATGCATTTTCGGAAGTTTCTTCATAGTAATAAAAAGGTCCTTAAAAATTAGAATGTCACAGTCACACAGTTAAAGCTTAGGAAATGCACACAATGTCAGTTAGCATAAGAAGTTCTCTGTCCACAGAAAAGCTGTTGTCATACCACAGTTACACCAATTGACGTAGCAACTGAGTGGGTGAAAGACTGACTGTATCCATAATGTAAAAAAGACTTTTTGCATAAAAAACAGGAAAAATACAAAGAGACTTGTCTCCTTATGTAACAACTGAAGGGCACACACTCACATTAAGTCCATGGAATCAATCAGTTCGTCTACAACATTCAGTTGCTCAGGTGTCAGAGCATTTATCTCTCGATCCAATGGTTCAAGAATCAAGTCATCACGAACGTCCTCTGCAAATGGTAGCTCTGTGTATACAAGATACTGTTAAAATTGAGAAGAAAAAAAATGTTAACAGAAGAAAACAGAAATCTCATGTATCATATAAAATGTCAGCATGGCAATTACACCATCACAAATTCATAAACAAAATATAATTATGATCTGTATCAAAAAGAAAATTCACTAGAGAAAACTATAAAATTATGGGACAGGTTTTCTGGTAGGTAACTCTAAATTTATGTGACAAAATTGCTGCCCTTTTTTTAACCTGTCCCAAAATATCCCTCTCCCTGTCTAGGGGCAGTACAAACTCACTTAAGGGTACACTTAGTTAACATGAACAAGATTTCACTCTCGGCACTGATGTATGTTATCTTACAGGAAGTTTTATTGATTAACACGACTTTTGACCATCACAAATTGAGCAATATTTTTGCAGGACTCACTTTATGCAAAAAATAACATTTTATAGAAGACAGGTTTATTTAATTGACAAGTAAGTTTAGAGGGAAGAAAATTTTACAACTAACAAATTTTGTACAGTTCTGGAAAAGTTTATGATAGTGTTTGCATATACACAAAATTTTTCATAGTTTATCAACTGCTGGAAGAAGAAAAACAATTTTCTTGTTCAAAACTTGCTTTACACTCAAACTAGATCAGTGACACTTGAATATTAAATGCCTGTTTTTTACATTTAAGTTTTAAAATAATATTTCTTTTTTCTCTTCTACGTATTTTCAGGGGACTTCACCCTCATAAATTCTCTGTGAACTGCCATGATCTTCATATTTCTCACCACCTGCAGAGAGTGTGTCATTGTAGAAAGTCACTGCATCCTTAGTATTGGTATGGAAACACATTAGTTTCGGTGCACCCTTCTTTTCTGTACTCATATTGTTTATCTTGGGAATAACTGCTGCATCTTTCATGCTTTGAATGAACGAATGTCCTTCTAAACATCATAACATACTTGTGATCTACAGAAATAAGTCGTTTTAACACCACACACAATCTCACCACTGGTTCATCTGTAAGTTATTGCTCATGTATCCATCGATTAGAAAGGCAAGGTAGATTCCAATATTTCATTAGAAATCCATCTGAATCTGTAGGAAAACCAGTCTCCTCCCCACACCAGCACTTTTCCAAACTTCGTCAAAATATTCCTGTACTCACAAGGTGGTATGATCTCTTCTTTATTCAGATATTCCTTCTCAATTCTATCGAATACATGATCCAGTGGTATGAAACTGTGTCCACAAATAAGAAAACAGTGGGTAAGTTCAGAGAACACTCTTGCGCATTTCATAAAATGTGGCAGAACACAGAGCTTTTTAGAATTCTTGTTCTGGCTGTTGCTTGAGCCTGAAAAAAAGTCAAGTTTCAATCCTCTTGTTTTGATTCATGTATCACCAATCAGATTACTGGAGCATATCTGTTGGGTGTAAAAATACTTCTCCAGAGGTTTGTCAGAGGTTCACTTCGTTGCATTTCGTTGCATGTTGAAGACAATTTTTATGGTGTCCTCAGAGTATTTGTTAATTTTACACACTTCCTGGCACTCTTCATTTTCTGCTATCTCTATTTTCTGTTGGAGATCCTTGCGCGTTGAACAGGTGTCATTGTGAGGGTAAACATAGCCGAGATTAAGCTTTTATTACCCAGTTGTCTCTGTATTTGCAAAAATTTTCCCACATTATATTTACATGTAATGTTTGGGCAAATATGACCTACGTATTTTCTCTCAGCTATAATGAGACACTCTACACTTACACTTCAAAATGTGCTGTTTCACTTCTTAGATCATAACTAGGTCAGCTTAAGTTGCTCTTGAGCCACATCTTTGTTCACGTCGTGCAGTGCTGAGCAATTCGGACTATGCGATCCCACGATATACGTGTTATTTTTTGAAATGTAGCAGCAAAAATTGGTATTTGCAATCCACGTCTAAGTTTTATCTCATACCTGACAGACAGCGATTTAAAAGCCTTAGCCTGAATGGAATCTACAACACATTCAGCTGATGCTCAGATTTCCATGTATGACAGAAGCAATGCATCTTGCTTGCTGTATCTACTGAAGAATATAGATTTTTCAAGGGCTATAATACACTACAGGCTATAAGATGCATCTTAACCTTTAACCATTTTTTTTTAATAATATTTTTATTATTAGAATGCAAAGCCAGATTAAAATTTAAAAAAAAAATCTTAGTTTATAAAACTGAATTGACCTTTAAAATCCCTGAAAACTACCATCAGAACTTTCTACTTCTTACTCTTCTTCTTCTTCCTCTTCATTGCTGTCCTCTTCATATATAAGACAGTCTTCCATGCTATCTTTGTTATTTGTCCACGCTTCATGAAAGATTTAACAACGATGTCCTTTCCACATCTGTTTTATCCACTGACACACTTGTTTGTGGGTTGTTTTAAAGCTCCTTTTGGCATGAATTCATCCATCATTCATTTGTTCCATTCCTCTCTCTCATACACTTTAATGGTTTATTTATTGCGACATCAAGGGGCTGCAATTGTGAAGTATGATAAGTCCTCCCAAAAATATAGAAAGGTCTACATATCCCTGTCTCAATTTCTCTTTTGCAGAATTTTTAAAATGACTATTAAACTGATATAGCACAAGAAGAGAACACTTATTCAATAAAGCACCTTTCTTTCTCTGCCATACACTACTAATCCACAAATTCATATCATCCTTGTTCATCCCACCCTCGTCATGTATGTGAACAACAACACCTGGCGGTATTACAGAAAGTTTTGGCATTCTTTCTGCCTGAAAATGAGCACTGAATAAAGTTTAGTATCGTCAGCACAACTTGAAAGGACAATAGTGTAGTTATTTTTTTATGTCCACTTGTTCTCATAGTTACAGTTTTAGCACCTTTCATGGGACAGATCTGTTACTCGGTACATCAAATATCAGAGGAGTTTCGTCCATATTTGCTACTTGGCTTAGTTGCATACTGGTTTTCTTTCAATACTGAATAATAAAGTAATCAAAAGATAATATTTTCTCTTCATATTCTTGTGGCATTTTCTGAGATACTTTGGTTTTGGTTTACATGCTTCATAAACCTGTAGCACCTACCAACTCCATACTATAAGACTGTTAAGTCCCACCGTAGCACTAACATGTATTTGAGTCATTCTTGTATTAATTCCAGTGGCACTTTGATAATGTACATGAATCAATTTCTATACATCACTATCTTGTTTTGGCCATTTTGCATTCAGTCCTCTATTCGCACATTTAGTTTTCCTCATTTTTTCAGTTCTTCTTTACTAGCCCGCTAATCGTGAATGGTTTTTTGTGTGAGTGGCTGGCTGAAATGCCGCGCAGCAGGTCTGCTCCCATGTTGTTATGCATATGCTATTACTTTAAATTTATAGCACACACCACATGAATACCTTTTATTTTTTTACATTATGAAACTGGCTACTAACAAAAATATTGTATTGTTACTGATAACACAAATCAATTCAAGTTCACTGACACCGTACACTGCAATGACGCATCATAGGCTAGACAGTGTTCTGGGTTTGTGATGATGGAGTGGGAGGGAGACAGTGTTAGCAAGCTTGTGAATCGCCGCAACTCGTGTTTGTCACATTTGTGCACCACTGCTGCCAGTTGAAGCCATTGTTGCCAGACAAAGAAAGGTCTCCTGCGGCATCGATTGTACGGCCATTTTTAAGATTGGTGGGAATTTTAAATCAAACACTGCACATTTTTATATTAATTTCAAATATAAGATGCCCCTGAATTTTGGAGGCAATTTTTGAAGAGAAAAGTGTAACTTACAATCCGTAAAATACGGTACCTCTAACGTCTTTGGCAAATCAAGTAGCACCCAGCAAGTTTTGAAAAAACTCCTACATGCGCTTGAGGTGAGATTTGCAGAAACAGACTATATTCTATGTTCTATAAGTGCAGAATAAAGCCTGCTGCATTGGCTTGAAGAGGAAGATGAACAGTAGGTGTTAAAGAAAAAAAAAATCTATTTTATTTTTAAAAAAAGCTATTTTATTTTAAAAAAGAAGTGAATTTTGTGAAAACACTTCTCAATTGTGAACTGTTTTTAGTTCATTACATCATTAGATTTTTTTTCATTTAACCCGAACTTTCAACTCCACCACACGCTCACTGTTAAGAGCTGCATAAGTAACAATTGCAACTCCGACACCATGAATGATAGGCTTTGATCTACAAATTCAATTCTATGTTGAAATTGGATTTTCTTTTTCTTGAGGAGTGAGCAAGTGCGAGAAACGTTAAGTTGCCAGCAGTAAAAGAGGGGTCATGACTGATAGGAAGCAAGCATAGATCTGCAAATAAAACTTAAAAATCCTGAAGGAAGCAAACTGATGTGTACTGAAGGAAAGGACAACTGCCAGAAAGTTTGAACTTGCCAAATGTGCATTATCCACACGTCTTATGGATCGTAAAAAAATTCTTAATTCTGCTGTGTCGGTTTACAAGCAACAGAGGACTTCACAGTGGTAAGTAGAACATGTTGAAACTTTACATCTAGCACGGTTCAACCTTATATGCACTACCAATGTACCTTTAAGTGGACATATAACTCAGTCAAAGGGAAACAAGATTGCACAAAATTTACACATGGAATATTTCAGTTATCAGCTGCTTGGCCACTTCAAACGAGGGACACCAGAAGAGAGAGTACTGAGCCATACACTGAAAGGGCACCATTGCCTGATGATACAAAAATAGTCCTCAAGTGAACATTCATCTGTCAACAGTGGTTATAAATGGACTAGAGACCAACTCAGGGATTGATACAGCATCTGATCAATACCTGCTGCAGGTCACATTAGGTTTATGAACAGTGTCCCAATGCAACATCAGGACTGACTTACTGCCATAACCAGCACAGCCCAACTGAAAAAACCACTAGTTAAGTTAGCCATTGTTCACTGAATTCAGAAACAGATCAGTGGTCACGCTTAGAAGTGCGAATGAACTTTTAACAACACTGCCATGCCTCACCTTCATGCTAAAGTTCAACAGTGCAATGTATCATTTAATAAATTATTGTTGAGTGTTATTAATGTGTATCAAAAATTTCTGTCCAAACATAGTTCATCCTGTGATGAGTGTTTAGCTGCTGTGCACTAGCAAGTACTTTTGGTGGTACGAGGTTCTCTTCCTGCCACAGTTATGTTGAATGCCAAATGTATTTGCTATAAAAAAAAAAAAAGTTTGTTTTCCAAAGACAATGTAGTTGACACTGACTGTACAAATTATTTACAGGTATTTTCATTATTCCAATTTAGGCATTTCAGCCATTATCAAGTGGTACACTGCATAGGACTGTGCTTCATCACACGTCAAACTTCAAAAATGCCATCATCGTGCCTGAGCCCATTAACAATGTCACCATTTTTAACATAAATCCCAACAAACTACTATTCTTGTACACTGTTTACATGAGAACAGTAACTTTTTGGGATTTATGTTAAAGGCTATAACATTGTTAACAGGCTCAGACACAGTGATGACGTGTACATGTCAGATGATTTTTAAAATCTGACACTTGCTGACAGTCTTTCGTACTATACCTATTGATAATTAACTTAAGGTCTGAATTGCAATAGTAAAAATAGATAATTTCTATAATCAATGGCAACTATGACGTCTTTTAAAGAAAATGTCTACATGACTCGTGTGTGTGTGTGTGTGTGTGTGTGTGTCTGACTAACAATTAGTAAAATTAGTTGTGAAATATATGTAGATTATGTAGATTAAGTATAAGATATCAAGAAATGTTAACCAGCACACACGAAAATTATGCAAAGAAGAAAAACCTACAAGCCAATGCGGAAAAAATTTAAAAATTAATTTTACAAAATATTTTACCTTTCAGCTTACCTCGAATCCGTCTTCAATCTTTGGGAAAAGCACACCCACACAGGGGTCATAGTTACTCTGATAAACTCTTCCAACAACAGCTACCATATATAAATTCTGCATGGCTTGGATAACAGCAGAGAATGCAGAGCCTGCCTCCTAAGGATGGGGGATACAACATTGAAAACAAGTTGAAAAAACATGCACATATGTGAGGATCTAGTGATAGAGAAGCCTCGGACTTACTGTTCTGCCATTTTGGAGAGTGAAGTACAGGACACCATTGCCCATGAACAGGTACTGAGGCACATTTTCTGCTGCTGTGAAACACAACACAGTCAGTGACTTTGCTGGAGAACTGTATGACATTGCCTGTTCGACCACCTCTGCAATAAAATGAGTAACGTAACTAAGTGGCAAATACGAGGAGTACAAATAAGTGCCAAGATATGGACACTCAAGAAATAGTGTGTGTAAAAAAATTTGCAATAAAATGGTGTGCTGTAAGTTGTATATTCTGTTAACTTTGGCAGAAAATATATTTTAAGAAAATCGTTTCCCCCTTACTAGTGTAGGTACTTATACGGTTAGTGTAATAACTCCATTTTTTCCCCACTCAATTGTCGGTTTCTTTGAAGTCGGCGTTTGAAATTTTACTGTAAGATGTAGTCTTATTTGTTGCGGATTCAGTTGCTGTGTTGTAATACTGTGTTTTACACATATTGTGACTGTGATATTAAGTTCTCTTTAGTTTCCTGCTTCAACAATAGTAGTATATACTGTCAACAGTTTTCAACTCTGTTACACCCGCCTGTTAGTGAGGACAACCTTGACAACAGTGTAAAACAAAGTTATCCTCAAGGAATCTAAATTTTCTATCAAGTTTTTCTCTCACTATCAAATGAAACTAAATGGTTTCACAGATCTTTTCAAGTCTAAGATACACATATGCAGACTGAAGCAATGAATGAAAATTTGTACTTAGCCTGGCATTCGAACCCAGGTCTCCGACTCACTAGCCACATGTGCTAACCACTACGCCATCATGGCACAGTGGCTTTGCAGAATTGCACGGACTACCCTAATATTAAACTTCCTGGCAGATTAAAACTGTATGCCCAACCGAGACTCAAACTCAGGACCTTTGCCTTTCGCGGGCAAGTGCTCTACCAACTGAGCTACCAAAGCAAGGCTCATGCCCAGTCCTCACAGCCTTACTTCTGCCAGTATCTCGTCTGCTACCTTCCAAACTGCAAACCTTGCAGACCTAGCACTCCTGAAAGAAAGGATACTGTGGAGGCATGGCTTAGCCACAGCCTGGTTAATGTTTCCAGAATGAGATTTTCACTCTGCAGCGGAGTGTGCACTGATATGAAACTTCCTGGCAGATTAAAACTCTGTGCCCGACCGAGACTCGAACTCAGGACCTTTGCCTTTTGCAGTGCTCTACCACTGAGCTACCAAAGCACGATTCATGCCTGGTCCTCACAGCCTTACTTCTGCCAGTATCTCGTCTCCTACCTTCCAAACTTTACAGAAGCTCTCCAGCGAACCTTGCAGAACTAGCACTCCTGAAAGGATACTGCGGAGACATGGCTTAGCCAGAGCCTGGGGGATGTTTCCAGAATGAGATCTCATTCTACCCTAATATTCCTCCCTCATCAATCCCAGTTCCCATTCATGTCTCAGCCTACTTGGTATTCTCCCTAAACTCGAATGGAACTGCAGAGCCTCTCCAACTCTACTGAAATACCATCTCGGCATCGAAATGGGAGGTTCTCTGGAACCATAGAGTGTAATTTGATTACTATACCTATGCTTCGGTTTCATGCAAGGTTACCTGTTTTTTTCAATGCTGCATTGGAGAGCCTCTGCAATGTTGTTTGAGTTTAGGGAGTTTAGGGTGCTTACCAAGTGGGCTGATGTGCGAATGGGAAATTGGATTGAGGAAGAGACATACTAGGATGGTCCGTACAGTTGTGCAAACTCAATGTGTCAGGGTGGCATAGTGGTTAGCGCATCTACTTAGTGATCAGGAGACTAGGTCTGAATCCCAGCCACAGTACAAATGTTTTCATCACTTCAAACTGCATGTACACATCATTTCTTTCATTATTTACACAAATCTATTCTTTATTGGTTGTAGCTTCAGATCTTAAAGGAAATTTGCTGAATTGATGCATAAAAGGTTAAAACAAACTTCAAGAGGCTAATTTAAAGTTTAGTGTTTAGATGAACATGGCATCACGAATTACAGATCAACTGCCACCCGGCAGTCAATGCTGTTCTTGCACACGTGTTGTTTATTTGCTGTTTGTACGCATCTTGAAATTGCTCTGACTTAAAATTGAGTGAGATTGGAAGCTGCTTCCGATTGGTGAACAGGTACTGTTGGAAGAAACATCAACTGTTGTGTACCACAGCTATGAAAGGTGGCTCATGTACTATCCTCTCCAATGGACACTGTCTGCTCTGCAGGAAATGCACAGTATACCACCGCTCATCCACTCAACTGTGTGTGGCGTGTTGGCGGCAGGTATAGGGGCCCTTTACAAGGAAGTAAGGGACCACAGACATCCCGATGCTGTGCAAAAAAATCTGAACAAATGTCCAGTCAGATCTTGAACAGATTTCAAAGTGATTCAAAGCGATGCACAGATTGGTAGCTTGCTTTAAATGTTCAAAAATGTGAAGTTGTGGACTTCACAAAATACAAAAAACATTACATCCTATGACTACATCATCAGTGAGCCAAAACTTGAATCACTCAAGTCATAAAAATTACCTGAGTGTAACAATTTGCAATCAGTCTACAAAGGAGACTGTTTGTGACACACTTGTGCTACATGATAAAAATAGAATGTCACTTAGGATAAAGACAACAGAAAACCTATTGTCATGCAAACTTACACACATCTAATTACCAACAGAGTTGTCAGTCAGTTAATTTGGGGTGGGGGGGATCAAACAGCGAGGTCATTGGTTCTGTGAAAGAAGGGAAGGATGTGGAAGTAAGTCAGCTGTGCCCTTGCACAGGAACCACCTCGGCATTTACCGGAAGCAATTTAATTTAGGAAAATCGCGGAAAACCTAAATCAGGATGGCCGGATGAGAACAACAGAGTGGACGAGAAACTGGTGGCTTCTGCAGCAGACTTCAGTCTATGAGGAGGATACTGGGAAAACGCAGTTAGTCTACAAAGGAGACTGAAATTTACTGGCAGAGTAATACTGTGTGCTGGACTGGGACTCGAACCTGGAACCTTCGCCTTTTGTTGGCAAATTTTCAACCGACGAAGCTATACGAGCACAACTCACGACCTGTCCTCACAGCTTTACTTCTGCCACTACCTCAATTTCACAGTGCTCCTGCATATCTTGCGTGGCTAGCATTCATGGAAGAAAGGATATTGAAAAGATGTGTAAGAAACAAAAGTATGAAAGCAGGTCACGTGTTGTAGTCAGATTTTCAGTCAGTAGAGTACTTTCTTGTGAAAGGTAAATGTCCCAGTTTCGAATTCCGGTTAGGTACACAGTTTACATCTGTCAGAAAATTTCATATCAGTACACATTCCAATGTATTATGAAAATTCTTTCTTCAAAGGAAACTGCTTACAACTTACTTCTGCATCCCATCTTGCAGTACTGCTCAAGTGTGTGGAACCCATATGAAATGGCAATAAAAGTGGATACCTAATATATACAAAGAAGGGCAACACAATTGGTCACTGGTTTGTCTGACTTGATGGAGAGTGTCACAGTAATGGTGGAAAGCCTGAATTGACAAATTATTGACAACAGATGTCAATTACTCCATGAAAGCCTGCTTACAAAGTTTCAAGGATCAGAATTAAGTAAAGAGTCTAGAAGTATTCTTCTATTATTTATGTATCACTCCCAGATGGACCACAAAGTAAAGCTTTGAGAAATTGTGGCACACCTAGAAGCATTTAAGCAGAAATACTGCTGTGTGCTGTTGTGCCAGGCATCCTCTACTACATACTTCACAACTGTTTGCAGAGACTGTGTGCAGGTGCAGATATCACAACTGTGAAGTGACTAAGCAATGGTACACGCACATTGCACAGGGTGCTGCCAATGCCGCAGATGCAGTGCTCCGGCATTGTGAGGATCTCTGCTACTCACTCCCTTGCTCTCATCCTCCATTCTCTCCTGTCCCCTCATAGATATAATTCTATCAATTCTTTGCTTTTTCTGTAAATTGAAGATCTGTTGCGAGCACTCCACCTATATCTAATAGAGCGCTGCATCTGTGTGGGGAGCCAAAAGAGTGCCCTCAATTCCCATCTCTTGCTGTTCATGCAGTTCAGTATCACTCTCTTCCAAGTGGGTGAGCACTTGGAGAATGCGACCTAATGAGCGCGTGGCCCATTCCGCATGCCTAACGAAACTTGACCATTAGCTATTCCATGATGCAGTGACACACCTACAGAAGGACATCGAGCCTGCGCATGCTGAAACTTCACGGCCTTTGCGTATCCATGTGATCTGCAGGTAGTTGTGTGAGCCACGCAAGCAGTGGTGGTATTAGGCGAGGTAAAGTACAAATATTTGGCAATTTCTGCCGAGCTGTGCAAAGATTATTTATCCTCCCTCCTGCACACTACTCTCATGTGAACAGCATGCAGATCAGGCATGTGCTTGCAGTGTCCTAATACTTAACTGATTGCTTTTGAAGGTACTCCCTTTTTTTATCATTACCCAGATTTTTGCAAAATGTAATAAAAGTTTGCCCTGATGTATTAGGTCGGTGCATAAGTTTGAAGCATTTTTGCTTTGCATGTTGATATTCTGGTTACTATGGGTTAATTTATGTTGTGTTGCTGTTGTCTTCAGTTCTGAGACTGGTCTGGTGCAGCTCTCCATGCTACTCTACCCTGTGCAAGCTTCTTCATCTCCCAGTACTTACTGCAACCTACATCCTTCTGAATCTGCTTAGTGTAGTCATCTCTTGGTCTCCCTCTACGATTTTTACCCTCCACGCTGCCCTCTGGTGCTAAATTTGTGATCCCTTGATGCCTCAGAACATGTCCTACCAACTGGTCCCTTCTTCTTGTCAAGTTGTGCCACAAACTCCTCTTCTCCCCAATTCTATTCAATACCTCCTCATTAGTTATGTGATCTACCCATCTAATCTTCAGCATTCGTCTGTAGCACCACATTTCGAAAGCTTCTATTCTCTTCTTGTCCAAACTATTTATCGTCCATGTTTCACTTCCATACATGGCTACACTCCATACAAATACTTTCAGAAACGACTTCCTGACGCTTATATCTATACTCAATGTTAACAAATTTCTCTTCTTCAGAAATGCTTTCCTTACCATTGCCAGTCTACCTTTTATATCCTCTCTACTTCAACCATCATCAGTTATTTTGCTCCCCAAATAGCAAAACTCCTTTACTACTTGAAGTGTCCCATTTCCTAATCTGATTCCCTCAGCATCACCCGATTTAATTCGACTAAATTCCATTATCCTTATTTTGCTTTTGTTGATGTTCATCTTATATCCTCCTTTCAAGACACTGTCCATTCCGTTCAACTGATCTTCCAAGTCCTTTGCTGTCTCTAACAGAATTACAATGTCATTGGCGAACCTTAAAGGTTTTATTTCTTCTCCAAGGATTTTAATACATACTCCGGATTTTTCTTTTGTTTCCTTTACTGCTTGCTCAATATACAGATTGAATAACATCGGGGACAGGCTACAACCCTGCCTCACTTGCTTCCCAACCGCTGCTCACCTTCCATGCCCCTCGACTCTTATAACTGCCATCTGGTTTCTGTACAAATTGTAAATAGCCTTTTTCTCCCGGTATTGTAACCCTGCCACCTTTAGAATTTGAAAGAGAGTATTCCAGTCAACATTGTCAAAAGCTTTCTCTAAGTCTACAAATGCTACAAATGTAGGTTTGCCTTTCCTTAATCTATTTTCTAAGACTGTCATTTTTTATTTGTAGTTCACGGCTGCCATTTGAGTTTACATATTGTCATTCTGTCACATAGAGATAGGGAGTGGAGCTAGAGAGACTAGAAAATGGACTGCCAAGTAGATAAATTGGAACATTTCCAACATATTCTTCCATTTGAGTTCCATAGAGGAGTGACAGCGGCAGAGGCAGTCTGAAACATTTTGCTGTGTGCAGCGATAATGCCATCACATGGGGTGTAGCAATAAACTGGGTTTATCTTTTTATGGAGGATTATTTTGACATTCGTGACTCTTCACACTGAGGAAGACCTTTGGAGTTTGATGAGAATCATTTAAACACATTAATCCTCAACTATCTCTGCCAGTGTACTTGAGAAATGGCAAATGTGATGAACTATGATCATTCCACCATTGTGGGCCATTTGCATCTGACAGAGAAGGTTCAAAAATTGGGTGTATCGGTACCACAAGCTCTAAGTGAAAAGCACAAAAATCAGCTGGTGGCTATACATGCATCTCTGCTTGTACGTTATCAATTGGCTTGTGAACAACACTGACTATTCCTGTCTTGTATTGTTACTGGTGACAAGAAATGGTGTGTTTATGCTAACACAAGTAGAAAAGACAGGATTGAGCCCTAACAAAGCAATAACTCCCCATACAAACATCTGTGCTCTTTCACCAAGCATGATGTTACGTACCTAGTGGAACAGTGATGGTATGGTGTACTATGAATTGCTTCCCCGAGGTGTAACCATAACTGCTGACATTTATTGTTGACAACTGAGATGTCTTGCAGATGCAATCCAAGGACAATGACCATGAAGACTGCATGACGTGATGATACTCCACGATAGTGCCCACACGCATTCAACTAGACTGACAAAAAACCACGGTGCAGGAGCTGGGTTGGGAAGTCATTCCACACCAACCTTATTCACCTGACCTTGCGACCTCAGATTTTCACTTTATCAACTTCCTTTTCGGATGAAAATGCACTCCAAACATGGCCTAATGAATTCTTCACCCCAAAATCATATGATTTCTACAGCCACGAAATGAAACAGTTATTCGAGCATTGGCAAACTGTTGTAAATAGCGAAGAGAATATACTATTGATGACTAAAGTCTATGTTGTGTTTATTCAGCTTACAGTAAAATGCTAGGAACTTATGCATCAACCCAATAACATTAATGACACTTATGATCACTACCTGAAATTGCTTGAAATAACATGGCTCTCGCATTTTTTTTCCCCCCCTCAACTACTAAGGTCGTTAGCACCCAGTCACAAATGTTAGTACACTAATAGTGTAGAAAAAAGCAAGGGGGGCAACATCATAAAGTACTTACAAAGACGCAGAGAAACAAACTAAAAGAGTTAGATCTTTTTGGACAAGTCCGTCAGTGTAAAAAACGAAGGACACGAGCAGCTGCTCGAGTGTCATCACCTAAAAGTTCCTGTAAGGTAGACGGCAGACACAGGACAACGCGAGAGTGAATAAAACGGGGATAGGACAATAAAACATGGTGCACGGTCAATGGATGACCACAGGGGCATTGTGGGGTGGTTCCACCGGGACAACAGATAGAGGTGGCTAAATCGGCAATGCCCAATCCGCAACCTGGCCAAAATGACATCCTCTCACTGGGAAGGGCGTGAGGTGGTCGTCCGAGCCATCGGGATCGGTTTGAAGGCCCTAAGGTTATTTTCATGGAGAGAGATGACCAAGCCTCGTGCCACAATGATGAAATGCGCCAACAAAGAATCCCACTAACATCAGTTGATGGGACGCAAAAGGAAGCTGTCCGAGGCAGGAGGACAGCAGCCTTGGCCGCAGCATCAGCAGCTTCATTCCCAGGCACACCAACGTGGCCAGGAATTCAAAAAAGGGGGGGGGGGGGGGGGACACGAGCACCGGTATCAGCTAGTGACTGAAGGGACCGTTGAATTCTTTGCATGAGACGGTGGTCCGAATACGGGTCACGGAGACTCTGAATGGCACTGAAAGAATCAGAGCAGATCACATAGGGAGAATGACGATGGCGGTGGATATACCGAACAGCCTGATAGAGAGCAAAAAGCTCAGCTGTAAAGCTTGAACACTGGCCAAGGAGCCGGTATTGAAAAGTATCATCTCCAATGACAAAGGCACACCTGACGCCAGCAGCAGTCTTAGAGCCATCTGTGTAAATAAAGACGTTAATAGCGAGCCTCGTACGAAGTTCGACAAACCCTGAGTGGTATATCAAATCCGCGGTCCTCTGCTTTGGGAGCGAGCTGAGTTTAAGGTGAACGCAAACCTGAGCCTGGAGCCAAGGTGGCGTCGCGCTCTCACCCACTCAAAAATCGTAGTGAGGGTAAAATCAAGTGACTGAAGCAGGCGACGAAAGTGAACTCCAGGAGGTAACAGGGCAGAGACATATAGCCCTTATTGGCGGTCAAGAGAGTTGTCAAAGAAGGAGAAATATGACGGATGGTCATCTTTGAAGACGGGGCAGCCGCAATAGGAGGCAGCATGGTCGCCCTTACAGTTGACAAAACGAAGGGATGGAGGTGGACAGTCAAGGTGGACAGTCACCCTCATGGGCATCCCTGCCACAGGTAACACATTTAGCCGCCCTTAAACAAGACTGCCGTGTATCGTTAAACCGCTGACATTGGTAACACCTTGTAGGGCTGGGTATATACGGCCAAACAGAAATGATCTCATAACCCCCTTAAATTCGTGAAGGCAATTGCACATTGTCGAATGTCAGGAATACGATTGGGGTCAATATGAGGTCCTTGTCGACCCTTTTCTCGACCTGATGGATGGCCATCACTCCCTGATCAGAGAGAAAAGACAGAATCTCCTCATCAGTTAGTCCGCCGAGGGACCTGATATACACCACGCCACGGTGCGGTAGGCCTCCACCCGTACAGGGAATGTGTGTAAGAGAGTGGACCTGGAAGGCGCTCTCTGTCTCCAACAGCTAGGCACCGTTGCCCAACCGAGTACAAGATTTCACTGGTCTTGCAATCGCACCTACACCTTTCTGAATGACGATAGGGTTGACTGTTGAGAAATGATGAAAGGGTTGACTGTTGAGAAATCGTGACCGTCAGATCTTGTGACAAGAAGAAACCCAGTGCCGGCGTAGAGCCTATTCCTTTCAAACAGCACTGCGGGGTGGGGGGGTGTGGGATGGGGGGGGGGGGGGGGGGTGACACTGAGCTTAACGTCAACATCTGAAAGACAGTGTAACACGATCTCACTTCGTAAGAATCTGCAGAGAGGTTTGGAATTTCGTACAGTACGTTGGCACAAAGACTGGTGATAGGGAACTTTACGCCACTGCCACTGTCCTCCCCTCGCAGGTGCACATGCACCTATCTGTGTTCAGTTTGATTTTGACAGTTTGGCAGTGATTTTAATTTTTGTATGTCTCTAGCCCTTCTATCCCGTGTCAAGCCGATTCAATCAACACATTGTAAATATGATTTGCAACAAAACTGACAATCTATGAGGGTCTTCTGTTATTCTAATTCACAGAAACATACTGAAAAATTAGCCTTTAGCGTCATTGGCAAGTACTGAAATGATCACTTGATTCTTATTGCACTTCATAATTCTGACGTATGGCTCGACTGATGCCATACTAATGATACCAAGCAACACCATTATAATAGCAGCCACCTTAACTGATGGTAGGGAATTTTAGAGTTTTCAGAGAGTTAAGCAGTAACTGGCAGCGTGACAAGGGCAACAGTTTCAAATGATTTGATTGTAATGTGTGCAAGGGGGTGCTGATAAGTCCTTGGATTTTCCTAGTTGAAACAGATGAAGCTAATTCTCATTGTTTGGCCTTAAACCTTGTTCTTTACATTATGTGTGACACTAAATGCACAGTAGTCACATTGATTTTTATTCTTCTGTGCAGGTTTGAATGGAATTTGGCACAAGAAAATAGAGAATTAACAGTCAAAGGGAATCGTGTTGTGATTAAGCATCCCTTTTTCAAAAGTAAACATGGCCAAACAAATTAATGATGATATGTATGGCACATCGTGTGGTAACTGCCCTTTCTTCTCCACTATTAAGATTTGGACTGCTGCATTTAATACAGATTTTTCTGTTGCCTTAGGAGAAATCTCATTTTATGTGTTTGCTTCAACTCTTATATGGAATTAGCAACTTCGTAGCTCAAGAGATTAAAGTTATTTATTCACTGTATTGTACTACAACGCACCCCCACTGTGAATG
The DNA here is from genome assembly GCF_023897955.1 of Schistocerca gregaria. NCBI lineage: Eukaryota > Metazoa > Arthropoda > Insecta > Orthoptera > Acrididae > Schistocerca > Schistocerca gregaria. The sequence continues at coordinate 133,723,432 of NC_064928.1, forward strand.
CTGTGCTCAAATAAGGGATAAGTTGGTTCACATTCATAAGCAACTGGAAATTGCCCTGACTAATACTAAACAATTAGCAGTGCTGTGAATCAAGTGCTGAAAAGCTCCCGAGAGTCGTATACTGTGATACTGACAGTAGAGATAATTCAAAGTACTATCCTCTCCTGTAGATCCTGTCTCCTCTGTAGAAAGTATGGGACCTATCATTACTCTTCCACTTGACTGCAAGTGACATTTCAATGGTAAATCTAGGCGTCCTGTGAAGTGTGGACAGGACCAGGGAGAGCTCAGTGTCTTATATTGATGCCCCTAACCGACAAGTTCTAGGTGCTGTTTTTCACTGAAACTGAGCCAGTGGGATTCACATCATCTATTTTTAGGGAAACTTGTTTTGTTCAGTGTCAAGAGGAGGCAAACACAGAAGGGTAGGAGTCTATCAAATGTCGGCACTTCTAAAGCATGGTGAATGACGGTACCACTTAGGGAAATGGCATCAATGCACAGGAAAGGACACCAGATCCACTCACTGTGTATGCCTGGAGGCCTCATTCAAAATGGTGAAGAGGCTATTCCGCCAGTCACTGAAGGAACAGATTGTGGTGCATGCTGGAACAAATGACACCTGACGTAGGGACTCGTAGGTCATACTCGGATCATTCCAGCGACTGGCAAAAAAGGTTGAAAAGACCAGCCTTGGACACAGAGTTTCAAAGAATTTGCAGCAATGTCCCCGGAACTGAGCACAGTCCTTTGGTTCTGAGTCGAGTGGAATGACTGAACCAGAGACTTCGAAGTTTCTGTGACAAGCTAGGCTGTGACTTCCTGGACTTGGCGACACAGGATTGAGAACTGTAGGGTTCCCCTAAACAAGTCATGTGTGCACTACACACCAGAGGCTGCTACTCAGGTAGCTGACTGTGTGCAGGGCACACACAAGGGTTTTTTTTTTTTTTTTTTTTTTTTTAGATTAGGCAACTCTCCATCCAAACCAGGTAATGAAAGCTATAGGAAAACCAGAAGCACCTGTTCTAAGATCAAAAGAAATGCCTCCCACAGGTGTATCAAAGTCTTATTGGTGAATTGCCGAACCATTCCCAACAAAGTGCCAGAGTTTGAAGCACTCCTGGAAAGCAGTGAAGCTCACACAATACTAGGTACAGAAAGCTGGCTGACACCTGAAACTGACAGCAGTGAGATATTTGGGGAAAATTGAAGTATATACCAAAAGAATAGGCCAATGAGAAATGGAGGTGGTGTATCTGTCATAGTAGACAACAAACTCAAATCCACCCAAACAGAAATTGAAGCTGCATGTGAACTGTTTGTGTGAGACTCCTATTTTTGTTTGTGTGAGACACCAAACCTGACGCAACCAAAAACTTTGGAGAAAACCTCAGTTTGCTCACATGTAAGTTCCTTACTCATACTGTAATCATTGGCGTATACTTTAATCATCCAACAATCAATTGTGAAAATTACAGTTATGTCAGTGATGGGCATGATAAGGCATATTGTGAAACATTATTAAATACCTTCTCTAAAAACTACCTAGTTTAGATAGTTTGGAACAAAACGCATGATGGAAATACATTGAATCTAATAGCAAGAAATAGACCTAACCTCCTGGAGGACATCCACATTGAAACTGGTTATCAGTGTTTATGACATGGTTGTGGTAACAATTATTACCAAAGTACCAAAGGCAACCAAAACAAGCAAGAAGACAGATATGTTCAGTAAACTACATTAAAAAAAGCAGTAGTATCATATCTCAATCAGGAAATTGAAACTTACAGCACAGGGCAGGAACATGTGGAGGAACTATTGCTCAAAATCAAAAGAGTTATTGACCCAGTAAAACGGTTCATAATGGGAGGGACCCTCCATGGTAAACAGTCACTGTAAAGACACTTCTAAAGAAACAGAGATTACTGCACAATAGCTGTAAAACCCTCCCCCCATGAACCATGGACCTTGCCGTTGGTGGGGAGGCTTGCGTGCCTCAGCGCTACAGATAGCCATACCGTAGGTGCAACCACAACGGAGGGGTATCTGTTGAGAGGCCAGACAAATGTGTGGTTACCGAAGAGGGGCAGCAGCCTTTTCAGTAGTTGCAGGGGCAACAGTCTGGATGATTGACTGATCTGGCCTTGTAATAATAACCAAAACGGCCTTGCTGTGCTGGTACTGCGAACAGCTGAAAGCAAGGGGAAACTACAGCCGTAATTTTTCCCGAGGGCATGCAGCTTTACTGTATGATTAAATGATGATGGCGTCCTCTTGGGTAAAATATTCCGGAGGTAAAATAGTCCCCCGTTCGGATCTCCGGGCGGGGACTACTCAAGAGGATGTCGTTATCAGGAGAAAGAAAATGTCAGATCCCTTAATCCGGCAGGTAGGTTAGAAAATTTAAAAAGGGAAATGGTGAAGTTCGGTGGCAGGAGGAACAAGACTTCTGGTCAGGTGACTACAGGGTTAGAAACACAAAATCAAATAGGGGTAATGCAGGAGTAGGTTTAATAATGAATAGGAAAATAGGAAAGGGGGTAAGCTCCTACAAACAGCATAGTGAACACATCATTGTGGCCAAGATAGATAGGAAGCACAAAGCTACTACAGTAGTACAAATTTATATGCCAACTAGCTCTGCAGATGACGAAGAAATTGAAGAAATGTATGCTCAAATAAAAGAAATTATTCAGATACTGAAGGGAGATGAAAATTTAATAGTCATGGGTAACTGAAATTCGGTAGGAGGAAAAGGGAGAGAAGGAAACATAGTAGGTGAATATGGACTGGGGCAAAGAAATGAATAGGAAGCTGCCTGGTAGAATTTTGCACAAAGCACAACTTAATCACAGGTAACACTTGGTTCAAGAATCATAAAAGAAGGCTGTATACATGGAAGAAGGCTGGAGATACTAAAAGGTATCAGATAGATTATATAATGGTAAGACAGAGATTTAGGAACCAGGTACTAAATTGTAAGACATTTCCAGGGGCAGATGTGGACTCTGACCACAATCTATTGGTTACGACCTGTAGATTAAAACTGAAGAAATTGCAAAAAGGTGGAAATTTAAGGAGATGGGACATGGATAAACTAAAAGAACCAGAGGTTGTACAGAGTTTCACAGAGACCATAAAGGAACAATTCACAGGAATGGGGGAAAGAAATACAGTAGAAGAAGAATGGGTAGCTTTGAGGGATGAAGTAGTGAAGGCAGCAGAGGATCAAGTAGGTAAAAGGACAAGGGCTAGTAGAAATCCTTGGGTAACAGAAGAAATATTGAATTTAATTGATGAAAGGAGAAAATATAAAAATGCAGTAAATGAAGCAGGCAAAAAGGAATACAGACGTCTCAAAAATGAGATCGACAGGAAGTGCAAAATGGCTAAGCAGGGATGGCTAGAGGACAAATGTAAGGATGTAGAGGCTTATCTCACTAGGGGTAAGATAGATACTGCCTACAGGAAACTTAAAGAGACCTTTGGAGAAAAGAGAACCACTTGTATGAACATCAAGAGCTCAGATGGAAACACAGTTCTAAGCAAAGAAGAGAAAGCAGAAAGGTGGAAGGAGTATATAGAGGGTCTATCCAAGGGCGATGTACTTGAGGACAATATTATGGAATTGGAAGAGGATGTAGATGAAGATGAAATGGGAGATACGATACTGCGTGTAGAGTTTGACAGAGCACTGAAAGACCTGGGTCGAAACAAGGCCCCGGAGTAGACAACATTCCACTGGAACTACTGACGGCCTTGGGAGAGCCAGTCCTGACAAAACTCTACCATCTGGTGAGTAAGATGTATGAGACAGGCGAAATACCCTCAGACTTCAAGAAGAATATAATAATTCCAATCCCAAAGAAAGCAGGTGTTGACAGATGTCAAAATTAACGAACAATCAGTTTAATAAGTCACAGCTGCAAAATACTAATGCGAATTCTTTACAGACGAATGGAAAAACTAGTAGAAGCCGACCTTGGGGAAGATCAGTTTGGATTCCGTAGTAATGTTGGAACATGTGAGGCAATACTGACCCTACGACTTATATTAGAAGCTAGATTAAGGAAGGGCAAACCTATGTTTCTAGCATTTGTAGACTTAGAGAAAGCTTTTGACAATGTCGACTGGAATACTCTCTTTCAAATTGTGAAGGTGGCAGGGGTAAAATACAGGGAGCGAAAGGCTGTTTACAATTTGTACAGAAACCAGATGGCAGTTATAAGAGTCGAGGGACATGAAAGGGAAGCAGTGGTTGGGAAGGGAGTGAGACAGGGTTGTAGTCTCTCCTCTATGTTATTCAATCTGTATATTGAGCAAGCGGTAAAGGAAACAAAAGAAAAATTCAGAGTAGGTATTAAAATCCATGGAAAAGAAATAAAAGCTTTGAGGTTCGCCGATGACATCGTAATTCTGTCAGAGACAGCAAAGGACTTGGAAGAGCAGTTGAATGGAATGGATAGTGTCATGAAAGGAGGATATAAAATGAACATCAACAAAAGCAAAACGAGGATAATTAAGTCGGGTGATGCTGAAGGAATTAATTAGGAAATGAGACACTTAAAGTAGTAAAGGAGTTTTGCTATTTGGGGAGCAAAATAACTGATGATGGTCGAAGTAGAGAGGATATAAAATGTAGACTGGCAATGGCGAGGAAAGTGTTTCTGAAGAGAAATTTATTAACATAGAGTATAGATTTAAGTGTCAGGAAGTCATTTCTGAAAGTATTTGTATGGAGTGTAGCCATGTATGGAAGTGAAACATGGACGATAAATAGTTTGGACAAGAAGAGAATAGAAGCTTTCGAAATGTGTTGCTACAGAAGAATGCTGAAGATTAAATGGGTAGATCACATAACTAATGTGGAAGTATTGAATAGGATTGGGGAGAAGAGAAGTTTGTGGCACAACTTGACCAGAAGAAGGGATCGGTTGGTAGGACATGTTCTGAGGTATCAAGGGATCACCAATTTAGTATTGGAGGGCAGCGTGGAGGGTAAAAATCGTAGAGGGAGACCAAGAGATGAATACACTAAGCAGATTCAGAAGGATGTAGGTTGCTGTAGGTACTGGGAGATGAAGAAGCTTGCACAGGATAGAGTAGCATGAAGAGCTGCATCAAACCAGTCTCAGGACTGAAGACCACAACAACAGGTGTAAAACAAAGTGTAGGGCTATAGATAAATAGACGCCGAATGAAACGTGTTTGGCTGTCAAGAGAGCAGTGCATTAAGCCTTTAATGACTGCTGTAGCAGAGTACTTTCAAATGATCTTTCACAAAACCCAAAAAATTCTGGATCTATGTAAAGACCAAATTTAGTGTCCAGTCACTAGTGAATAGAACAGGAACTGAAATTGAGGGAACCAAAATAAAAGCTGAAATGATTAACTCTCTTTTCAAACGTTCCTTTAAAAAGGAAAACCCAGAACTGCCCCAATTTAATACTCATACCACTGAAAATATGAGTGAAATCATCAGTATTGGCATCAGTGGTGTTGAGAAACAGTTGAAATCATTAAAATTGAACAATGCTTTTGGACCCAATGGAATCTATATCAGATTCTACAATGAATTTGCAGCTGAATTAGCCCCTCTTCTAATTGCAATCTATTGTATATCCCTCAAACAAAAATCTGTGCTCAGTAGTTGAAAGGAAATACAGGTAACACATGTCTGCAGGAAGAGTAGTAAACGTGATCCACAAAACTATCGTCCAATAACTTTGACACTAATTTGTTGCAGAATCTTAGAGCACATTCTGAGGTACCTTGAACAGAATGACCTTCTCCATGTCCACCGGCATGTGTTCCTTGACAAAGGCTATGTGAAACCCAACACATACTTGTCTCACATGACATACTAAAACTTCAGACCAACAGATTCAGGTAGATGCAGTGTTTCTAGATTTCTGAAAAGTATTTGACACAGTATCACACCAACACTTATTGTCAAAAGACTGATCATATGGGGTATCAAGTGACTGGATTGAAGACTTCTTGCAGGGAGGACACAGCATGTTATCTTGGATGGAGAGTCATTGTCAGATGTAGGAGCAACTTCAGGGTGCCCCAGGGAAGTGTGGTGGGAGTCTTGCTGTTCGTGTTGTATATTAATAACCTTGCAGACAATATTAACAGTAGCCTCAGACTTTTTGCCGATGATGTATTTATCTATAGTGAAGTACTGTCTGAAAGAGGCTGCAATCAATGTTCAGTCAGATACTGAAAATATTTGAATGTGGTGCAAAGATTGGCAACTTGCTTTAAATGTTCAGAAATGTAAAATTATGCACTTTACAAAACAGAAAAACATAGTATTCTATGAATATAACATCAATGAGTCACAGGTGGAATTGACCAATTCATACAAATACATGGGTGTAAAACTTTGTGGGGATATGAAATGGAATGATCATACAGGCTCAGTTGCGGGTAAAGCATGTGGTACTCTTCTGTTTGTTAGTAGAATACTGGAGAAGTGCAATTAGTCTACAAAAGAGACTGCTTACGAATCACTCGCGCGACTCATTCTAGGGTATTATTCAAGTGTGTGGGACCAATACCAAACAGGACTAACAGGGTTAATGAACACATAGAAAGGCAGCACAAATGATCACAGGTATGTTTGACCCATGGTAGCATGACACTGAAATGTTGAAATAACTGATCTGGCACGCTCTTGAAGGTAGCCATGAAGGGTTCCGAGAAAGTATACTAACAAAGTTTCAAGAACTGAGTTTCAATGATGACTCTATGAACCGCTCACATTGGGAGGATGAGGATAAAATTAGAATAATCATAGCAGACACAGAGGCATTCAAACAACCATTCTTCCCGCGTTCCATACGTGAATGGAAAAGGAAGAAACCCTAATAATTGGTACAATGGGATGTAACCTCTGCCATTCATCCTACAGTGGTATGCAAATTATGGATGTAGGTGTACATTAACCACTTACAACTTGGTAAAACCATCATGATGAAGTACTATGTTGAACTCCTCGACAAACTGAAGAAACAACTGACCTCCAAATGTTGATGAAAGCTGAGAAAAGGAATCTTGTTTCTGGACGACAATGACCCCCTACGGGGTGTCCATAACACAGCAAAAACTGGCAGTTCTGTACTCTGAAGTCCTCAAAGATCCACCCATTACACCTAATACGGCCCCTCAGACTACTGTTTCCACACCTAAAGAAAGAGCTGATGGGAAGGTGAACACTGAGGAAGCCAGAAAGGCTGTGGATGAGAGGTTCGCAGCATAAGCAAAAAATTAATTAATTTTAGATAGGCTAAGAAGCTGGAGCAAAGATGCCAATAATGTCGAAGTTCATGGGGGAATATGATCATTAAGTATATTAATAAATTATTTCAAACCCATAACAGCATTTTTTTTTCTTTATAAAACTAAGGACTTTTCAGCAGCTGCTCATAGTGTGGTGGCAGCTCCAATAATTGCTGTGTTCAAGTGGAACAACAAGCTTTTGTTCTGTGCAGAATGGATAATACATAAACATTATTGTTTGTTCTTAAACCATGTTCAAATTAGCTCATACATATGAAGCTGTGGACCCACAAACCTGGTCAGAATAAATCAAGATTAATATAAATATCTTGACAGGAGTTGTGGATTTTTAAATCTATTGATGGGGCTTATCTTTTTTATCAAACAAATGAAACGTACATAGATTGCACCACCTATATACCAAATAGCATAAAGGCATCTCATTTTGCATATCACCAATAATATTCAGTTTCCCATACTCGCAATGTTAGTATCCCCTCCCCCCCCCCCCTCTCCCTCACTTCCCCTCCTGTCCCTTATTCTATCCCCTTACAATTCCCTTTCCTCTTTCCTAGTCACTCATCTCCCCCCCCCCCCTCCTCCCCCACAAGCAGAAAGATCAACTACAATGACCACTCAGCAACAGTTAATGGGTCGCATGAATAAAATGAATATACTTTATACTAAAAATATTGGAGAGCATTCGCAGGTTCGCGTGAATAAAGTAAGTCAGAGAAAATACTTCATCCGAGAATGTTCTCAGAGTGAGTAAAAGTGTGGGGAAATTAATCAAAACAAAGAACATTCTCCGATTTCTTATGAATAAAACTAGAGCGACTTCTCACAAACGGAGAACATTCTCTGTTTTTGAAGTCAGCTTTGTAGCATACCTTGAGCTGAGTAAGTTATGTTGAGGTTAAGTTTCACTGAGATTTTCAGTAAAACTGGCAGGATTTACAATGCCTGGAAGGCAAAAAAAGACATGTAGCTCAAAAAATAGTGAAGAGAGAAACTGTAGAAATTTATATGGGTTTAACAATAAAACATTATTTGCCTGGTGAACTTTCTGCCCGAAAATCATGAAAGAAGAGGGGCAATCTTCCTAAGGAAGTGAAAATTAAAACATTTTTGTTGCTGCCTACCAGAATCAAGTTTTCAGACTGATGTATATGAAAACTTAGATATACACCAGACAACTATGTCTGTGACATGTTAATCATCATGTTTTCTCAAAGTATAAATCTTATATTTTGTTATGTTGGAAATGAGTACGCACATCAGAGAAATTAATATCTGGATTATTAAAAACATGGCAATCTGTTTCTCATAATGAACCACACGGGCAACTGCATACACACTTGACATGCAAGTGAAACATTATGTGTTGTATTTAACTAAAATTATCTCGTGTTAGAAGAAACTAACAGAGTCAAGGTTTCGAGTAGATGAAAAGTCATGTAATTTTAAGATTTTGTTCATATAATGTGTTCACCTAACTTCAGCAGTAAAAATGTTTAATTTAGCATTGGAGGGCAGCATGGAGGGTAAGAATTGTAGAGGGAGACCAAGAGATGAATACACTAAGCAGATTCAGAAGGATGTAGGTTGCGGTAGGTATTGGGAGATGAAGAAACTTGCACAGGATAGGCTAGCATGGAGAGCTGCATCAAACCAGTCTCAGGACAAAAGACCACAACAACAACAACAACTACAACTTCAGCAGTAAAAAAGTTTAATGGATGTTGAAAATTTGGTTACATTGCAAGAAAATGCATTTTTGCAAGCTGTCGGTAATTGTCTCAAATAATTTGTTGCCACACTTAAAAGTAAAATTGAAATGTAGTGCAACTCCCAGAACACATTGATGCCAGCTCCATATTTTTAACACTGAACAGTTTGCCTGTTTGAGAGGATTGAATGACATGTAACATTACACATGTTCTGTGCTGGACACAGCAGACAACATACACAAAGAACTTTCTCAAGAAGGAGGGGAGGCCATGAGAATGTTCTCTTCTTTATTCATACGACCCAACGCTTGCAGTGTAATACTGACAGAAGACAGATGGCAAGAGGCAGTAAAGTGAAACATGCAAGAAAAACTCAAATTTATTCCAACTGTCTCAAGCCCTTAAGGATCTAACTGTCAAAAACAGGATATGTAGTGTTTTTCTGATGTTTGAATAGTTTCTGATACACACACGCGACAAGTAGGCTGCGTCCTATGGTACCAAGAAGGAAAGGGGCTGTGCCTGAGCCTTTTCTCTGCAATTTCCTTTCTCTGAGGAGTGACAGTCCTGTAACATGTTCAGGAGTACTGCCGTAAAGTTTGGAAGGTAGGGAAAGACGTACTGGCAGTAGGGCAGCTGTGAGGGCAGGTTGTAATTAATCATTAATATATGCTCTGGGCAGTAGCAGCAATACACAGTCACTATTGTACAGTTTCAATTGGACGTTTGTTGAGTATGGACTACACCACTTGTTCACATAATTTAAATTCATTGTAGTCATGCGACTTTACTAACCAATATTATTACTAGTGTGAGTTTACTAAACAGATCATCATCAGTGTACACAGTGAAACTAAAATAGCATAATATGAAAATCTCCTTTGATGATGTGTAAAGCTATTTAAAATTTATTCATAGCATCAAGCAACCATTAACGATTACCAAGAGGTGAAGATGATTTATGAAGCACCTGCCTGACAGATCAGTGAACTTACTTTGCCAGTCAAATGAATGAAAATTTAATGAAGGATGAACAATGCAATGTAACTAACTTGTAAGACTGCCACAAGTGGATAAGATGTGTAGATAGATAGATAGATTAGTTTTTCGTTCCATAGATCCGTGTTGAGGAGTTCCTCGTGGATGTGGAACATGTCACCTTATATATATTTTAAACTGAAATAACAATATTAATAGTATAAATATATACAACACATCATTTGTTTCTATTAAAAAATTCGTCAGTGGAGTAGGAAGAGTTGGCCACTAGTAAGTCTTTCAGGCTCCTTTTAAACTGATCTCTATTTGTAACTAAATTTTTTATGTTTGCTGGCAAATTATTGAAGATGAGTGTTCCTGAGCAGTGGACCCCTTTTTGAACTAAAGTAAGTGCTTTTAAGTCCTTGTGCAGATCATTTTTGTTCCTGGTATTGTATGTATGAACTGAGCTCTTTGTTGGAAAAAAGAGATATATTATTTAGGACAAATTTCATTACGGAGTAAATATACTGAGAGGCAGTAGTTAGTATACCCAGTCCCTTGAAGAGGTTTCTACAAGACGTCCGTGAGTTTACTCCACAAAAAATACGTATTACACGCTTTTGGTCTCGGAAAACTTTTGTTTCACTTGAAGAGTTACCCCAAAATATTATACCATATGACATTATGGAATGAAAGTAGGCAAAGTATTCAAGCTATTTCACTTTTATGTCGCCTATGTCTGCTAACACTCGAATTGCAAATACAGATTTGTTAAGGCGTTTCTGCAGTTCTGTGGTGTGCTCCTCCCAACGGAATTTATTATCAAGTTGTAATCCCAGGAATTTAAGACTGTCAACCTCTTCTATCTGCTCTTCTTCGTACTTTATGCATATGCTGGGTGGAAACCTCTTACAGGTTCTGTTGCTCCTGTTCCTTTCTGGTTCTACCAGTCTCCTCTTCACTATATCCCATATTGTTTTTATTTTGTTCCCTGACATTGCTATCTTCTTCTCGTAGTGTACTTGTTTAGACGTCTGAATTACTTTTTTTAATATCTTACAGTATTCCTTGTATTTAGCTAAATCATCAGCATTGGAGCTATTCTTGGTCGACAGATACATTTTCCTTTTTGTCTTACAGGAAATTTTTATTCCTTGTGTGATCCATGGTTTTATTATAGACTTCTGTTTAATATGAGTAACGTTTAGAGACAAACAGTTTTCAAACATGGTACTGACATTGTTCATGAATGTGTTATATTTTTCATTCATGTCATGAGCGCTATAAACATCTTTCCAGTTCATATCTTTGAGCAGTTTTCTAAAACACTCAATTTTTGGTTGATTGAATACTCTCCTGTACTCAGATTTAGCAGTCTTGATAATCTGCTAAGACTTTACATCTAAAACAAGGAACTGCATGTCATGATCTGATAGTCCATTTATTACAGGTTCTATGATATGATTTTGTTCCTTTGATTTGTCTATAAAAATGTTATCAATGGCTGTCCTTGAGGATTTAGTGATCCTAGCTGGAAAGTTTACAGTGTGAGTTAGATTGAAAGACAACTTTACTAACTGCAGTAAATGTTTACTGGAAGATTGAATTAGAAAATCTGCATTAAAGTCACCAGCAATCAAAATTTCTTTGTTTCTTACTGTTAAATAACCCAAAAGAGCTTCTAGATGATTTATGAATAGATTATAATTTCCTGCAGGTGCTCGGTAAATAGTTACTATTATATAGGATCTATTATGGAACTCAACTTCTGTTGCACATGCTTCTAGATGCTGCTCTAAGCAGAATTTATTAATGTCAATGTTCTTGAATTTATGGCAGTTTTTAATAAATGTGGCAACTCCTCTTCCCTCCAGATATACTCTGCAGAAGTAGGAAGCTAGCTTAAATCCTGAAATGTCTAACATGTCTCCAGAACATGCCACATTAAATAAGTGTCAATCAACAGTAATTGAGAAACTTCCTGGCAGATTAAAACTGTGTGCCCGACCGAGACTCGAACTCGGGACCTTTGCCTTTCGCGGGCAAGTGCTCTACCAACTGAGCTACCGAAGCACTCACAGCTTTACTTCTGCCAGTATCCATCTCCTACCTTCCAAACTTTACAGAAGCTCTTCTGCGAACCTTGCAGAACTAGCACTCCTAAAAGAAAGGATACTGCGGAGACATGGCTTAGCCACAGCCTGGGGGATGTTTCCAGAATGAGATTTTCACTCTGCAGTGGAGTGTGTGCTGATGTGAAACTCCGCTGCAGAGTGAAAATCTCATTCTGGAAACATCCCCCAGGCTGTGGCTAAGCCATGTCTCCGCAGTATCCTTTCTTTCAGGAGTGCTAGTTCTGCAAGGTTCGCAGAAGAGCTTCTGTAAAGTTTGGAAGGTAGGAGACGGATACTGGCAGAAGTAAAGCTGTGAGTACCGGACGTGAGTCATGCTTCGGTAGCTCAGTTGGTAGAGCACTTGCCCGCGAAAGGCAAAGGTCCCGAGTTCGAGTCTCGGTCGGGCACACAGTATTAATCTGCCTGGAAGTTTCACATCAGCACACACTCCGCTGCAGAGTGAAAATCTCATTCTGGAAACATCCCCCAGGCTGTGGCTAAGCCATGTCTCCGCAGTATTCTTTCTTTCAGGAGTGCTAGTTCTGCAAGGTTCGCAGAAGAGCTTCTGTAAAGTTTGGAAGGTAGGAGACGGATACTGGCAGAAGTAAAGCTGTGAGTACCGGACGTGAGTCGTGCTTCGGTAGCTCAGTTGGTAGAGCACTTGCCCGCGAAAGGCAAAGGTCCCAAGTTCGAGTCTCGGTCGGGCACACAGTTTTAATCTGCCAGGAAGTTTCACATCAGCACACACTCCGCTGCAGAGTGAAAATCTCATTCTGGAAACATCCCCCAGGCTGTGGCTAAGCCATGTCTCCGCAGTATCCTTTCTTTCAGGAGTGCTAGTTCTGCAAGGTTCGCAGAAGAGCTTCTGTAAAGTTTGGAAGGTAGGAGACGGATACTGGCAGAAGTAAAGCTGTGAGTACCGGACGTGAGTCATGCTTCGGTAGCTCAGTTGGTAGAGCACTTGCCCGCGAAAGGCAAAGGTCCCGAGTTCGAGTCTCGGTCGGGCACACAGTATTAATCTGCCTGGAAGTTTCACATCAGCACACACTCCGCTGCAGAGTGAAAATCTCATTCTGGAAACATCCCCCAGGCTGTGGCTAAGCCATGTCTCCGCAGTATTCTTTCTTTCAGGAGTGCTAGTTCTGCAAGGTTCGCAGAAGAGCTTCTGTAAAGTTTGGAAGGTAGGAGACGGATACTGGCAGAAGTAAAGCTGTGAGTACCGGACGTGAGTCGTGCTTCGGTAGCTCAGTTGGTAGAGCACTTGCCCGCGAAAGGCAAAGGTCCCAAGTTCGAGTCTCGGTCGGGCACACAGTTTTAATCTGCCAGGAAGTTTCACATCAGCACACACTCCGCTGCAGAGTGAAAATCTCATTCTGGAAACATCCCCCAGGCTGTGGCTAAGCCATGTCTCCGCAGTATCCTTTCTTTCAGGAGTGCTAGTTCTGCAAGGTTCGCAGAAGAGCTTCTGTAAAGTTTGGAAGGTAGGAGACGGATACTGGCAGAAGTAAAGCTGTGAGTACCGGACGTGAGTCATGCTTCGGTAGCTCAGTTGGTAGAGCACTTGCCCGCGAAAGGCAAAGGTCCCGAGTTCGAGTCTCGGTCGGGCACACAGTATTAATCTGCCTGGAAGTTTCACATCAGCACACACTCTGCTGCAGAGTGAAAATCTCATTCTGGAAACATCCCCCAGGCTGTGGCTAAGCCATGTCTCCGCAGTATTCTTTCTTTCAGGAGTGCTAGTTCTGCAAGGTTCGCAGAAGAGCTTCTGTAAAGTTTGGAAGGTAGGAGACGGATACTGGCAGAAGTAAAGCTGTGAGTACCGGACGTGAGTCGTGCTTCGGTAGCTCAGTTGGTAGAGCACTTGCCCGCGAAAGGCAAAGGTCCCAAGTTCGAGTCTCGGTCGGGCACACAGTTTTAATCTGCCAGGAAGTTTCACATCAGCACACACTCCGCTGCAGAGTGAAAATCTCATTCTGGAAACATCCCCCAGGCTGTGGCTAAGCCATGTCTCCGCAGTATCCTTTCTTTCAGGAGTGCTAGTTCTGCAAGGTTCGCAGAAGAGCTTCTGTAAAGTTTGGAAGGTAGGAGACGGATACTGGCAGAAGTAAAGCTGTGAGTACCGGACGTGAGTCGTGCTTCGGTAGCTCAGTTGGTAGAGTACTTGCCCGCGAAAGGCAAAGGTCCCGAATTCGAGTCTCGGTCGGGCACACAGTTTTAATCTGCCAGGAAGTTTCACATCAGCACACACTCCGCTGCAGAGTGAAAATCTCATTTTGGAAGCAGTAATTGAAGTAACCACTTTCTCCGAACAAACCAGTTACAAACAACAGAGAAAAATATAACGTCAAAAATCATGTATTAATCAAAACTGATAAAAATGGATGCAAAAATGAATGCTCGAAGTGTTTCAATATTCTGGTTACAACTTTAATCAAAAACAAAAATTGTGTGTTACCCTACCACTTGTGGGCACAATGGTTGCTCTTAGAGAGTAGGCAGAACACACATCTTTTTCATCGACTGCTTCTCCTGTAGCCATGTTGTCTTCATCATCAGCATCGGGATTCAAGAAGTAACTCGTTTCTCGCACAATCTTCGCACTATTGCTGTCTTTGTGCCAAGTGGGAAACATGTCCTCAGAAATCTAGTCAAAAAAAAAAAAAAAAAAATTACAAATGCTAAAAGTAAATGATAACAACATTAATGACTAACAAGTAAGAAAAAATGAGCAAACTAAACTCTGCAAGTTAATGTAGATTTTTAGGGAATTCCAGACCAGATTAACAAGCTACAAAAGAAGCTAAGCTTTCACTTGTAATATTCATCTCTTCTTGCGTGTTTTATACTTTAAGATACATCACACAAATGTGCCAATAAATTTAAAATTATGACATAAATGTCTGGTCTACTGGGCTCGAAATTCTTTTAAGTGTTCAGTTTTAAATGGCTCTGAGCACTATGGGACTTGACATCTGAGATCATCAGTCCCCTAGAACTTAGAACTACTTAAACCTAACTAACCTAAGGACATCACACACATCCATGCCTGAGGCAGGAGTCTAACCTACGACCGTAGCAGTCGCATGGTTCCAGACTGAAGCGCCTAGAACCGCTGGGCCACACCGGCTGGCTTAAATGCTCTGTGATTTAGAAATTCATCCCACTTTCTCACATGTAACATAATTCATCTTGCGTAAAAAGAAATTTACTTCGAAAGTAATGTTTTTCGAACCATTGTTCGCAATACTATACAGAGACGGTTAGAAATAGGTTGGATTTAGCAGTTGCCAGAGAGCGCCAGAAAACTGGCATTATTGTGCGTGCGGAACTGCAGTGGTGTACGAAGTCCACATATTCGCATGTATATAGCACTAAGAAAGCTTACATTACACTATAAAAGAAACAAGACAGAGGATACTCCAAGAGCATCGGAAGTTCGTAAACCATACTAAAATGCATAATTTGGCTTGAAGTGCACATTGTTTTCTTCCAGATTCACAATGAAGTAGGTCCCATCTGATATTAAGCTTTTCAGTGTAGTTTTTGGGATAAAAATTTTCTTGGAGTACCAGTACTGTTTGATCTCATTTTTGGTTCTTTATTATGGCAGAATGCCATACATGGCAGAAGATAACGTGCACTTGAAATTCAGCGAACAATTAGAACAACAAATTTCTTCAGCAAACTTGCAAAAATAACTTCATTGTTCTGTAAGGCGATTAATGCTTGACTGCTAATAACTTGGAAATAAAATAAAAATCAAAAAACTGAAACTAATAATATATTTTCGCCCTCCGTAATTATGTGAATGTATTTTAATTCACTTGATATCTCCTGGCCACAGAAATCCGTTTTGTTTTCATTTGACATGGGAGCTGTAAACGAAGAGGAAACAGCGAAATCGTAAATGATTTATGGTCACAGGTTATGTGGAGACTAACCTCCTCCCCACTACAACTCAGATAACTCTGTGCATGCTCGAATCTGGCAGCTAGGGTGTGCGAGAAAAATTTTTCTCATTTGCACCTGGCTGCTTGCTGCTACTGCCGATACAGGTAACAGCCACACATCAAGTAGCCGGAAGTGGGAAAAGGTACTGGTCATATGCGAGTCAACTGCGCATGCGCATGAGCCCGCTGGCAAATGGTCAAACGAACCTAATATGAACAGATGTGACGTCACGCTCATAGCTAAAGACTAGTTTACACAACAACACTAGGTTACAGGCAACTGCGCTACCGGCCACTGCGCATGCTTGCCGCGTGTTTGTGCAACTCGTTGGCGAAACTAAACACTTCCGGCGTGTTCCAACTTTGGTGACATTAGTTGCATGTGTTTTGAGGTTGTGTGTGTGTGTGTGTGTGTGTGTGTGTGTGTGTGTGTGTGTGTGTAGAGTGTACACGAACTGAAATATGAAGCGGGGAGCGAATAATAATGTTCGCTTTTTGGATATCTATGCTTTCCATAGGTGTTTGTGGGATTTCAGTGATACTGATTAGAAAAATAAGCAACAAATGGTGCAAATGGCTCTAATCACTATGGGACTTAACATCTGAGGTCGTCAGTCCCCTAGACTTAGAATAAACCTAACTAACCTAAGGACAGCTGCCTGTCCGAGGCAGGGTTCTAACCTGCGACCATTGTGCCAGCGAGGTTCCAGACTGAAGTGCCTAGAACTGCTTGGCCACAGCTGCCGGCAAAAATAAGTAACATATTGCTACTGCTGAGACCATCATGTGCGATTGTAATATAGATGGTTTGACAACATCTGTGCTGCATGGCAATGAGTTAAGAGCACATATACAACTGAATTAAGAAAAATACAAGGTAGTTTAATTCTAGCTGTGGGAATGCTCCCATCTATAAGACAAAAATCCCATCATTCGAGTTGGCCAACTCATTGTTAAGGAATACTGTTGACAGGAGGGAAGGCTACACAAATTCAAGAAGCTCCATTCTTTATTCAATATTCATCTATTTAAAACATCGCTGCAGAGCTCCCCATTCACATATGTTAGAATTTTGAAACATTGAAAGTGTACAGAGCTATCTTCAGGAGAGAAGTTTGCAAACCAATCTCTTCTCAATGCGGCCTGCTTTGAATAATTATCGTTGCTTATGTTAATAATTATTGCTGTTAATATTGATAATTATTGGTGTTAATGAAAAAGCATCATCACCAACTAAAACCATATCTTATAGCATGCCGAGTGTTCTCGATTGTAATGCACGCAATATGACATGTAATTTCAATTCTGGTGACAGTGCTTCATGCATTACAGTACCTTTATTACTTATCGCATAATTAACTCTATTTAGAAGAAATGGGAGCAGTTCTGGTGACATTCTAAGATAATTAAAAGAACTTCTTGGATCTTCCATTATAAATTATTTCAGCAAGGATGCTGAGCAACCGAGCTGACGTCTTTTCTTCATCCAGTCACAAATCGAAACACATTTCTTATTTTTTTCTTATGCAACGATTCCATACAACAAGCTTTAACTCCATCACAACTCGTGCAATGTGCAGCTGCCAAAACTGTCATTTCAGACACAACTCAGGGGAACACAAAACGATGAAACTGAATTTTATACTGGTGTAGCCATGTCTACAGTCATATATGAAACCACTAGCATGCAACTCATTCCACGCAACGAGTGGTGCAACCCAACTTCGTCACGTAAATTATAGGAACTCTACTCATAGCAAGCAGCTTGTTTGTACGAAGTATTACATAATCTCCGCCCTAGGGCCTTTGACATATTTTTGCTGTTTGCAGATGCTTGTGCGTGCACAGTGTTTTTTTTATTGTAAATGGTGCATTTCCTTTGCCACTGAAGTTAGATTTTTTCCCCCTCTCATTTACGTTTTATTGCTGCAGTATCATTCTCCAGTAGCAGGATAGAGTAACATTCTTTGCTAGAGAATCAATTCTTACCAGTCAAAATTGCAAAAATTTAACTGAAAGCTAAGACAATGAAAAATTCCTGGAATTCCGAAAAATTCCCAGGTTTTTCCCGGATTTTCCGGTTGTCCTGGGTCATGTACACCCTGGATGAATTTTTTTAACCATGTTTGAAAGTCACAGAATGCTATTTTTTCTGTCATATTACCAAACACTACTGACATAATTATTAAGAGTGTCTTCTCCGCTCCAGCTATCTGTATTATGTAAATATTTATTACTAACAATATAAAAAAATTCCTTTTTATAAGTTTTTACGAATTATTTACTTGAAAATCTCCATCCGATAACTTTCGAGAATTGCACAAAATACTGTTTGGTTAATGTGTTAGCAGTCAGTGCAAACAAAGTGGGCAATATTTTTCTGTGTAAAGTGTTAAAAATTTTTCAACATTCTGCATATTTCACAACACTGACTTTCTAGTGTAAAATACGCGTGTTGGCAACACTATTTCCAGCACTCTTCTTTTCATAACAAACAAGTGAGAACTTGTACATAAACCATTCTGCATTGTGTTTTGTGTTTGGTTTGAACTTTTTGTTGGTTACAGTGTCAGTGAGGAATACAGTAGTGAAAGAGTGAGATGTGTGGACTATGAAAAAAGACAAAAGTAGATGGTATATAACAAAAGTGAGAAACACTTCACAGTTGTTTGAAATCTGCCAGAGGTACTGCAGAAATATCTTGGTCCTCAAATAACGGTATTAGCATCACATCCATAGTGCAGGATATTTTCAGCAACAGGGCATGGGAAAAGTGCGTGTTATGGGGTAGGCTGTCTCTGTAAACATCTTGCAACAAGATTTAATCTCAAGCACGAAGCTGTTGATGCGAAGAGTGGCCTGCTATTATATGGTGTGGTAGGAATTCAATCAAGTCACCACTGGGTTGCATCCCAATGTGGCACATACATTGCAAGAAGGGTTCTCCACAAAATGCAGCCTGTTACTGTGTGTGTGAAATGCGGAGACCACAGTACACATTCATAGCGAGCCGCTTCATTTCTTGAGTGTACGACAATCAGTGGTGGGTGGGACAGATAATAAGTATCCTTTAGGACACCTCATGGTCCTGATAATGCTTTCAAATGGCCATCATCAAAAGATCAGTGTGCAGTGTTCCCATTTCCCAAGTACTGCTCTTGTTGGATCATCCTTGTCCATGTGCAAATCCAGCTCAGCTATACACGTTCGATGAGAAGCAGATGAGAGGGAGGGGGGACTCTTTTTGACAGTGCAGTGTTGATAGTTACACTGTAGTCAATTTTAATTCATGGAAATTTGGAAATTAATGAAGAAGTAAAATCATGACAGAAGACAATAATAATTTGTGAATAAAATAAACAATTTTTTCAGCCTCCAGTTGTAAGGATTTTTTTTTTTTTTTTTTTTTTTTTTTTGTATTATCTTGCAACTGAAGGCTGAAAAAATTGTTTGTTTTCTGTACATTTCACGATTGCTGTATGCGCTGCATTATGTTAAAGATTTGTAAATTTATGAATAACATTATAAAAAGAAAAATGGATGTAAATATTCTCATATATAAGTCACAAAGCAAACTTTTGTTATAAAATGCTTATGAACAGAATTATGAATTGCTTTCTCACTCACATATACTGTTCTTTTACCAGCCAACAGCAGAATGATTTCATTTAATAATGAAGAAGTACTGAATAGAATTGGAGAGACAAGAAATTGGTGGTACAACTTGACTAAAAGAAGGGATTGGTTGATAGGATACATTTTGAGTCATCAAGGGATCACCAATTCAATACTGGAGGGAAGTGGGGAGGGGGGAAGGGTAAAAATCGTACAGAGATACCAAGAGATGAATACAGCAAGCAGATGTAGGTCAAAGTAGTTATTTGGAGATGAAGAGACTTGCACAGGATACACTAGCTTGGAGAGCTGCACAAAATCAGTCTTTTGGACTGAAGACCACAACAGCAATATACAAACCACAATCTGTGATGGGAATTGGATGCTTTCCTTCACATATTTTCTGAATGTGCCTCACTCACAGCTTCAACATGAACCAAAATAGACAATATTAAGTGAATATTGTGAATATGCATTAGTTCTCATATATAAGTCACAAAGCAGCTGCAGGTTTTACTGTGTAACAACATTCAAGCCATGATTATTGTCTCCATATAACCCCCAACAATTTCTCTGTTAATACAAGGGCAAGTCAATTATTATCCGAAATTTAGTTACTTTTTTTTATTTTGGTAGTACTGTCACTTTACGCTGATGATGCATGCTTTGTTGATTTGTTGTTATATCTTTGCAATTTTCAAGCTTCTAGGTTAGTTTTGTTATCACTACCGTACTGTTAATCATGGCTGCACCGCTGTCTATTTGCACCAAAGAAGAGCAATGTTCAGTGATCCACTTTTTGTGGTTGGAAGGTGTATCAGATGCCGAAATTCATCAAAGACTTTCGGTGCAGTATGGGAACAGTGTTTTTCCACAATGAAGTGTCTACGAATGGATTGAAAAATTCCGAAACTATTGACGAAGTGGCACATTGTCTGCAAATTAGTCACGGTTCTGCCTACAAAATCATCCACAACAGACTTGGGTTTCATAAAGTTAGTGCAAGATGGGACCCAAAACAACTCACACAGTTGCATAAACAAACACGCTTGGACATCTGAAAAAAACATTTGGACCACTGTGGTAACAAAGGGGACAACTACTTAGACAGTATCATTACTGGTGACGAAGTAGGGATCCATCATTATGAGCCGGAGAGTAAACAGCAGAGTATGGAATGCAAACATCCAAATTCGCCACGCAAGAAAAATTTCAAGACCCAACCATCTGCAGGAAAACTGATGCTTACAGTTTTTTGGGGCGCACAGCGTCCAGTACTGGAACATTATGGGGAAAGTAGCACAACAGTAAACAGTGCACGTTACAGTGAGAAGCTAACTGCTAAGCTAAAGCCTGCAGTTCGAAGCAAAGACTGAGGATTGCTGACGAAAGAGGTTGCGCAACAATGCCCGTGTCCGCATACTGCTGCCCACACTGCTGAACCGCTCCAGAAACTCAAATTCGAAGTACTGTATCATCCTCCATATAGTCCCAATCTTGCCCCCCTCTGACTATCACTTGTTTGGTCCACTCAAGTAGGCCTTAAGGGGCTGTCAATTTGCCTCGGATGAAGCAGTGAAAGAAGCGGTTCATTCCTGGCTCGCAGCTCAACTGAGAACCTTCTTTTATGAGGGCATCAGGAAGCTTGTACAACGATGGACCAAGTGCACTGAGACGCAAGGAGACTACACTCCTGGAAATGGAAAAAAGAACACATTGACACCGGTGTGTCAGACCCACCATACTTGCTCCGGACACTGCGAGAGGGCTGTACAAGCAATGATCACACGCACGGCACAGCGGACACACCAGGAACCGCGGTGTTGGCCGTCGAATGGCGCTAGCTGCGCAGCATTTGTGCACCGCCGCCGTCAGTGTCAGCTAGTTTGCCGTGGCATACGGAGCTCCATCGCAGTCTTTAACACTGGTAGCATGCCGCGACAGCGTGGACGTGAACCGTATGTGCAGTTGACGGACTTTGAGCGAGGGCGTATAGTGGGCATGCGGGAGGCCGGGTGGACATAACACCGAATTGCTCAACACGTGGGGCGTGAGATCTCCACAGTACATCGATGTTGTCGCCAGTGGTCGGCGGAAGGTGCACGTGCCCGTCGACCTGGGACCGGACCGCAGCGACGCACGGATGCACGCCAAGACCGTAGGATCCTACGCAGTGCCGTAGGGGACCGCACCGCCACTTCCCAGCAAATTAGGGACACTGTTGCTCCTGGGGTATCGGCGAGGACCATTCGCAACCGTCTCCATGAAGCTGGGCTACGGTCCCGCACACCGTTAGGCCGTCTTCCGCTCACGCCCCAACATCGTGCAGCCCGCCCCCAGTGGTGTCGCGACAGGCGTGAATGGAGGGACGAATGGAGACGTGTCGTCTTCAGTGATGAGAGTCGCTTCTGCCTTGGTGCCAATGATGGTCGTATGCGTGTTTGGCGCCGTGCAGGTGAGCGCCACAATCAGGACTGCATACGACCGAGGCACACAGGGCCAACACCCGGCATCATGGTGTGGGGAGCGATCTCCTACATTGGCCGTACACCTCTGGTGATCGTCGAGGGGACACTGAATAGTGCATGGTACATCCAAACCGTCATCGAACCCATCGTTCTACCATTCCTAGACCGGCAAGGGAACTTGCTGTTCCAACAGGACAATGCACGTCCGCGTGTATCCCGTGCCACTCAACGTGCTCTAGAAGGTGTAAGTCAACTACGCTGGCCAGCAAGATCTCCGGATCTGTCCGCCATTGAGCATGTTTGGGACTGGATGAAGCGTCGTCTCACGCGGTCTGCACGTCCAGCACGAACGCTGGTCCAACTGAGGCGCCAGGTGGAAATGGCATGGCAAGCCATTCCACAGGACTACATCCAGCACCTCTACGATCGTCTCCATGGGAGAATAGCAGCCTGCATTGCTGCGAAAGGTGGATATACACTGTACTAGTGCCGACATTGTGCATGCTCTGTTGCCTGTGTCTATGTGCCTGTGGTTCTGCCAGTGTGATCATGTGATGTATCTGACCCCAGGAATGTGTCAATAAAGTTTCCCCTTCCTGGGACAATGAATTCACGGTGTTCTTATTTCAATTTCCAGGAGTGTATATTAAAAAATGATGTTCTTGTAAGTTTCCTATTGGATTACAATAAAATTTTATAACTGCTTTGTGGATAATAACTGACTTACCCTCGTAATTGTATTAAGGGAATAAACAAACTATGGCAAGGCTGCAGTGATAAGACAGAACTTACTTTGCGGTATCCAGTCAATGGTATACGGATGTCAGGCCCTATCTCCAAGATTATATTCCATGGGTTTGGTTTGACACTCTTCTTTTGCAAGTGCAACAGATGCTCTATTGCATCATTAAAATTGCACACCATAGAATCATTAACCTATAAAAAGAATGACAATAAATTAATATTGACAAACACTGTTGCCGACAACTGTTGAATGAGAATACAGAATTACATGTCACAGTCTTAAAGTAGCCTATACTACAAAACAAGGATGAACACTGCCCATATCCCATCTCCACAGTGGCTTTTTAAGCTAGAAAAAAGAATTCTCTGAGAATTCCAGGTATGGGTGGAAGATGGTGTCATTAAAACCTCCTCATGCATTAACGGGGAGTGGGAGAAGGGGAAGGGGTATACAGCAATAACGACTTCTCTTTCCTCTCAGTTGTCATATATTAGCCATAAGTAGTAGTTTAACAGCAGTTTTTTTAACATCGATAATTTATATGGAATAATATTTCAACACACTTTGAAATATTAAGCATTTTAAAATTTGAGACTTGTAATACTCATTAAAATTAAACAATGGAAACTCCAGGCAGGAGATGCTGGAGTCAGCAGTCATGTGTGCAAGAGGCGTGCTTACTTGTGTGTACGAATGGTGTGTGTCTCTTTTTTTACTAATGAAAGCTTTGGGTGAAAGCATTATGTGTCTTTTAATTGTGCCTGTTTGCAACTTAATGTGTCTTCTTTCTGGTAAGTAGCAACCTGCCATTAAATTAAATTTGAATACTAGGTAAAAAATGGAGACCTTGGGTCAAGCTGCTGGAAAACCATTCTGGAGTGTAATTAGCAGTCTCCGAAACGGAGGTAAGAAGGAAATGACAAGTATTTTGGACAGGTCAGGAAGACTGCTGGTGAATCCTGTTGATGCCATGGGCAGATGGAGGGAATATTTTGAAGAGTTGCTTCAATGTAGGTGAAAATACGATCAGTAATGTTTCAGATTTTGATGTACAATGGGACAGGAATGATGATGGAAATAGGATCACATTTGAGGAAGTAGAGAAAATGGTCAATAGATTGCAGTGCAATAAAGCAGCTGGGGTGGATGAAATTAAGTCGGAACTCATCAAATACAGTGGAATGTCAGGTCTTTAATGGCTACACAGGATAATTGAAATGGCGTGGGAGTCGGAACAGGTTCCATCAGACTGGACGAAAGCAGTAATCACACCAATCTTTAAACATGGAAACAGAAAAGATTGTAACAACTGCAGAGGTATCTCTTTGATCAGCGTTGTAGGTAAAATGTTCTCAGGTATTGTTGAAAGGAAAGTGTGAGTATTAGTTGACGACAAATTGGATGAAAATCAGTGTGGGTTTAGGCCTCTTAGAGGTTATCAGGACCAGATCTTTAGCTTACGGTAAATAATGGAGAAGTGTTACGAGTGGAACAGGGAATTGTATCTATATTTTATAGATCTAGAAAAGGCATAAGACCGGGTTCCTAGGAGGAAGTTATTGTCCGTTCTACGTGATTATGGAATAAGAGGCAAACTTTTGCAAGCAATTAAAGGTCTTTACATAGATAGTCAGCCAGCAGTTAGAGTCGACGGGGTAAGACAAGGCTGCAACCTGTCTCCACTGTTGTTCATATTATTTATGGATCATATGTTGAAAACAATAGAATGGCTGGGTGAGATTAAGATAGGTGAACACAAAATAAGCAGTCTCGCATATGTGGATGACTTAGTTGTGATGGCAGATTCTATATCAAGTCTGCAAAGTAATATTACAGAGCTAGATCAGAAATGTAAGGACTATGGTATGAAGATTAGCACCTTCAAAACGAAAGTAATGTCAGTGGGAAAGAGATATAAACAGATTGAGTGCCAAATAGGAGGAACAAAGTTAGAACAGGTGGATGGTTTCAAGTACTTAGGATGCATATTCTCACAGGATGGCAACATAGTGAAAGAACTGGATGTGAGGTGTAGCAAAGCTAATGCAGTGAGTGCTCAGCTACGATCTCCTCTCTTCTGCAAGAAGGAAGTCAGTACCAAGACTAAATTATCTGTGCACCGTTCAATCTTACGACCAATTTTGTTGTATGGGAGCGAAAGCTGGGTGGATTCAGGTTACCTTATCAGTAAGGTTGAGGTTACGGATATGGAAATAGCTAGAATGTTTGCAGGTACTAGTAGATGGGAACAATGGCAGGAGGGTGTGCACAATGAGGAAATCAAAGAAAAACTGGGAATGAACTCTGTAGATGTAGTAGTCAGGGCAAAAAGGCTTAGATGGTGGGGTCATGTTATACGCATGGGAGAAGCAAGGTTACCCAAGAGACTCATGGGTTCAGCAGTAGAGGGTAGGAGGAGTCGGGTAGACCAAGGAGAAAGTACCTGGATTCGGTTAAGAATGATTTTGAAGTAATAGGCTTAACATCAGAAGAGGCACCAATGTTAGCACTGAATAGGGGATCTTGGAGGAATTTTATAAGGGGGACTATGCTCCAGACTGAACGCTGAAAGGCATAATCAGTCTTAAATGATGATGATGGTAAAAAATGCAGTATTCCATGAGATTTTATGAAATTCTGTGAGATTTCCCTGAATTTGCCAGGTAAAATCTAATTATCTGCGAATTTCAGGTTTTCCAGAAGAATCACCACCCTGATCTCCCTCATACAGAAAATAAGCCATCTCATTCCCATTTAATAACGCCAGGGTGCATAAATTTTCTTGTCATTCATAGATATACAACTGTGTATCTTTGGGAACAATTTTAGTGACAGCCTCTTATTCTGCCACAAAAGGACCTGCTGGTTTAACACAGCGAAACCTCGCTTAACAAGCACTTCCCATAATGCGCGATTTGCGTAACAAGCAAATCAAACTGTAAGAAAATTACTCGCTTATCAAGCGATGTTTTGTATAACGACTGAGGAGGATTTAGTGTGACGTCACCAGCTGTTTGCGCGCGACAGGGGGAAATGTTCAACAATATGAACACCTTTGATTGTCGGCAGTGTCATATGAACAATGTCTTTAGTACAGCCTGCAGTCTGGGTATAGCACTCTTTCTGTTACTATCTTAGCACAGCTTAGGATCACACATTTTTGTGGACTTGTGTTCACAGAGTGCTTTTTTGTGTGCACATTTTAATAATTGTCATAGAAATGTCCCAAATGTAAAGCTGCATGACCTTAGACATGAAACACGCGAATGTGGTGTGAGCATTGCTGATTTAGCATGCACATAAAAACGGTCTGCGTCAACTGTTTGCCCTATCCTCAAGAACAAGGAGATAGATGCTTCAAAGGGAGTAACAAGAGTATCGAAACAATGGTTCCACATTCTGGATGATGTCAGAAGATTGCTCTTGATACAGATAAATGAAAAGCAATTGCAAGGGGACAATATTAACGAAACATCATTTGTGAGAAGGTGAGAATGGTTTTCACTGACCTCATTAAGATGATGCCAGGATTATTACCGGCCGAAGAAGTGTTTAAGGGAAGTCATGGATGGTTTGAGAATTTTAAGAGAAGAACTGTCATCCACAGCATTGTGAGGAACGGCGAAGCAGCTATCTCTGACTCAAAGACAGCAGAGAACTTCAGCAGCAATTCACGATGCTCGTAGATTCTCAGGCTTATCTGTCACATCAGGTTTTTAATTGTGATGAGATGGGTCTATTCTAGAAAAAGATGCAGAAATGTACCTTTGTAACAGTAAAGGAGAATGCACTGCCCGGTCACAAGCCAATGAAATAGTGTCTCACACTGCTATTCTATGCCAATGCAAGCGGTGATTTGAAAATCGAACCACTGCTTGTTTACCATTCACAAACTTCAGAGGTCTTCAAGAAGAACACGTTAAATGTGATGTGGAGGTTCAACAACAAGGCTTGGGTGACACATGATCTTTTTTGTGACTGGATCAATGAAATCTTTGGTCCTTCAGTGAAAAATCTTCACTTGAGATGAATCTGCCACTTCGTGGCTTGCTTGTTATGGTCAACTCTTGCCCATTCTCCAGGCCTACAAGACTGCCTTCTTGAAGAATTTCTGCGCATCAAGATCCAATTTCTGCCTTCCAAACACCACTCCAATACACTAGCCTATGGACCAGCAGGTTATTGCTAACTTTAAGAAGCTCTGCACTGAAGCACTCTTCGAGTACTGTTTTGAATTGACTGAAGCTACCGAACTCACTCTCAGAGAGTTTTGGAAATATCGCAACAACATTGTTGCCTGCATAAAGATGATTGAAAAGGTATGGGAAGAGGTTACCAAGAGAACTCTCACTTCTGCTTGGAAGAAGCTTTGGCCGGAATGCATTGTCAAATGTTACTCTGAGGCATTTGAATCAGTACCTATGGAAACTGTAGTCAACCAGACTGTGTATCTGGCCAAGAGCATGGGACTAGAACAATGATGGATAACAATGATATTGATGAGGTTATGGAAGATCACAGCCAAGAAATGGCCACTGAAGAGCTTAGAGAATTTCAGGGTGTTTCACACCAGGAAGCTCTGGAGCGGACTACTTCTTCTTCTTCTTCTTGTTCTTCTTCTTCTTCTTCTTCAGAGGAGGAGGAGGAGGAGGAGGAGGAGGAGGAGGAGGAGGTGGAAGCGGTAACAGCGAAGCAGCAATCTTCTGACACAATAAGAGAAATCCTGAAAGCCTGGGAACCGGTAGATTGAAAATCACCAACCCAATAAAGCAGTTACTACACATGCTACGAATTTATTTTGTGACAATGCTGTGTCATATTTTCACCAAGTGTTGAAGCATTGGCAGAAACAAATGACTATAGATAGCTTCCTGGCAAAAAAGAATTAGTTATGTATCATGAATAATGAAGTATATAATACTGCATGTATAATTTTCTTGGAATAAATGGTATGAATAAGTTAAAAGTTTTAGTACTTTCTCTGCATGGAATGCATTGCCGTATTTTACATTAATTTATATGGGCTAAATTGTTTTGCTTAACGAGTGTTTCACTCTACAAGTAAGATTCTGGAACGAATTATGCTCGTCATGCTAGGTTCTACTGTAATTACATATCTGTATAGCTTCATGTGTGTGTGTGTGTGTGTGTGTGTACTAAGGTTCAGATTTCCCTTCCCTTTCGGCAGTAACTGTTCCTGCGCTTGGTTATCTGCTGTCTCAGTTCTTTGGAGGATTTTTTCTCCTTTTCTGTGACTTGAGTGTAACCTCTCTCATCCATTTCTTAATATTACTTCTGTATGTAGTTCTCTTGTGTATAGTGCCCTGATATTACCAGATTAGGTTGGGTGTCCTCTGACACTGTCAAGGTATCTGGTATTTGAATGGTGAGGACAGAGACTCCGTAGTACATCAGTATCCCTTTTGTCAATCCACTTGGGTGCAAGTGTTCTACATGGCCACAAAAGTTCACGAGTTGTTTCATTATGACGTCACTCACGGGTTTACTGAGACGTTACACCACCACATTGC
The DNA here is from genome assembly GCF_023897955.1 of Schistocerca gregaria. NCBI lineage: Eukaryota > Metazoa > Arthropoda > Insecta > Orthoptera > Acrididae > Schistocerca > Schistocerca gregaria. The sequence goes on from NC_064928.1 coordinate 133,751,859, forward strand.
TCCACATCTTCCACCCGTCATACTACTTTTCTGATGAATCAGCATTCTCTGAACTCCAGTGTGATAATTATTTGTTTGTAATTTCTGCTACCAGACACTTTTAATTTATTTTATGTTTAATCTAACATAATACAACGCATTTTGAACATGTTCTATTCATCACCAAGCATGCATGCATGCATGCATGCATGCATGCGTTACTTAAAAATAAATTTTCTTAAACTAAATTAACCTAGAACTGTTTGCCCATTGTTCACTATTGTAGTGGCTGGTGTGGCATTTGGGGGGGAGGGGGCCAGTGGATGGCCAGATATCGATGTCAGTTACATCTTCTGCTGATTTTTCCTGTTATTGGATATGTATGACATCACAGCCTGTATAGGATGCAGACAGATTTGCATCACTTGTACGTTGCAAAAATCGTGTCAAAGGCTTTTTGTGACAGTTGATCACTTGCAAATTTATCCTCTCGTAGTACCAATGACCTAAAATAACTGTACTGTGGTGACAGATTTTGACATTTCTGCTAATATTTCTATTATCATGGAGTTCAGTGATAGAGCGATAGCCCTGTATGCCATTTCCAATTTAACAATGTGAGCCTTACTTTCCTCTTTTTCTCTGATGTCCTCTGCAATGATTTCATTGAGGTACTTAAGTTTTTGAATCGGATAATATGGCCAAATTCAGTGTCAAGGACGGTGGCACTCATATCAGTCATAAATCCTGACTTTTCAAAGGAGATTTGCAACCGTCTTTTTCTGTTCATTTCTTCAGAATTTCAACGTGGGTGCACGCTGTATCACTGTTTGTGGAGAGTATGGCCGAGTCATCAGTAAATGCCAAACAGTCAATACTGACATTTTGCCTCTTGCTTTTTCCTAACTTTATGCCACGGTCACATCATGGCTTGCTCCATGTGGCATTCTATTATGACTTTCTCTAGAACCTGGTTAAAGAACATAGGTGATACACTGTCTCCTATTTGCACACCTATTTTGATACCAAATAGATCTAAAGTCTCTTCCAGAATTTCTCCTTGGACTGAGTGTCAATAAGCATCTGTTTGATGCGAACATGTTAAAAATATTTATTAATTAAATGAATCAACAAGTTTACTGTTACCAGTCACTGTTTATTGATTTCCAAAACGTATTTCAAAGGTTTAAACGTGTCGTGGAGATAAATAAACAATGACTGGTAACAGTAAACTTGTTTCATTTAATGTCAATAACAGTCATGGTAAAGCCTAACCTAAAATGTCCGCATTTAAAATATTTATTAATCACAGAATGCAGCCTTTCATTGCCAGTATTTGCATTTTAGTGATATATTATGTCCTAAACCAATAAAACAAATATCACCAATAAGTATTAAACATCTGTGTTTAATTAACCATTAGAAATGAGACACACAGATTGGGAAAGAGGGGGGTAAGCGTGGGGACAGGTTGGCAGGACTGCAGCTTTAAACAAGTAATTTTTGGACAATATGGCTTTCTTACATGCCATAATTGCAGCCTGAGACTCTACTTTCTTTTTTTGAAATTTCTGTTATCAAAAGTTTTGAAATACCATGCGGTGATTCTATGTCAAGTGGTCTATGGGTCCCAACTCTACCATCCCTGAGTTTGTTCAAGTTTTACGTGTAGGTTTGCTAAACAACCAAAGGAAACTATGAAACTTTTCAGCTCACAAGCTTTAATGCTTTTCTCACAAACTCGATTCAGTGTCTCATCATTAGATATTTGATGTATCCATCTAATCTTCGACATTCTTCTATAGCACTGTATTTTAAATGCTTCTATTCTTTCCTCCCCTGAACTGTTATTGTCCAAGCATCACTTCTATACATAACTACATTCCAGACAAATACCCTGTCTCTTTCTCAGAAAGGCTTTTCTTGTTACTGCCAGGCCAAGTTTTGTATCCACTCTGTTTCAGCTGTTATCAGTTATTTTACTGCCCAAACAGTAACATGGACTAACTACTTTTAGTGTTGTATTTCTAAATCTAATTCCCTCAGCATCACCTGGTTTAATTTGACTACATTCTGTTGCCCTCATTTTATTTTTGTCAATATTAATGTCAGAAGCTCTTTTAGAGACACTATCTATTCTGCTAGCCAGATATTCCAAGTCGTTTGCCATCTCTAGAATTACAGTGTCATAGCCAAACCTCCCTGAACTTTAATTCTATTTCCAAACATTTCCTTGGTTTCCAAGCTGCTAGTTCAATATACAGATGGAATAACATTGGGGATATGCTCCAATTCTATCTGACTTTCTTTCCTCAACTACCACTTCCTTTCCAAATTCTTTAATTCTTATAACTGCAATCTGGCTTCTGTACAAGTTGTTTCCATTGAGTTTCAAAAAGTGCATTCCAGTCACATTGTCAAAATCTTTTTCCTAAACCTATAAATGCTAAAACCAAAGGTTTCCATTTCTTCAGTCTATCTTCTAAGATGATTCGTAGGGTCAGCACTGCCTCGTGTGTTCCTACATATCTCGGGAATATATATTGCAAAGAAATGGAATAGTTTTGTTACAGGAAGCCTCCCAAGGATCTTAATAACTCCGAGGGAATGTGCATTTCTCCAAGTACCTTGTTTCGACTTGGGTCTTTCAGTTCTTTGTCACATTCTGCATGCAGTAGGCTATCATATCTTCTTTCTATTCTTCATCAACCTCCTCTTCTCATTCCATGATATTGTCTTCAGGTTCATTTCCCTTGTATAGCTCTTGTACACATTTTTCAATTTTCTGTTTTCTCTCAGTGCTGACTTGTGACTTGAGCTCTTAATATCCATACTGACAATTCTCTTTTCTTTAATTTCTCTAAAGGTTGGTGCATAGGTTTGTAGCATTTTGTTGATATTCTGGTTGCTATGGGATTATTACTCAATTGATATTTTTTATTTGTAGTTCACTGTTGTTTTTTCGGTTTACGTATTGTCATTTTGTCATTTGGAGATACTGGGTGGAGATGTGGATGCTAGAAAATGGGAGTGTCAAGTGGAGAAATCAAAACATTTCCGACATTCTTCTTTTTGAGATCAATACAGGAGTTGACAGTAACAGAAGCAACCAGAAACGTTTGTGATGTGCATGGGAATAATGCCAATGGACAGAGCATGGCAAGAAAATTATTTTATTGTTTTAAGGAGGATTGTTTTGACATTAGTGACTCTCCACGCTCAAGAAGACCTTCATTGTTTGATGAAGATTGTTTAAAGACATTAATCCACAATGATCCATGTCAGTGTACCCAAGAACTGGCAAATGCAATGAACTGTGATTATAATTACACCATTCTGCAACATTTGCATGCAATGCGGAAGATTCCAAAATTGGACACATGGGTACTACATGCTCTACGCCAAAATCACAAAAATCAGAGGGTAGCTGTATGTGCATCTCTGTTTACTTGTCCCCAATCGGCTTGTGACCAACACCAACCATTACTGATAAGAAATGATGTCTTTATGCTAAAATTAGGAAAAGAAAAGAATCGTTGAGCCCAAACAAAGCAACAACTACCTGAACAAAGACCTGTGTGTATTCACAAAGAACACTGTTATGCATCTGATGGAACAGCACTGGTATGGTGTACTATGAATTACTTCCTGAGGTGTAAACATGACTGGTCACATTTATTGTCAACAGCTGAAACATTTTGCATATGCAATCCAAGGACAACGAAGAAAACTGTGTGAAGTAATGTTACTCCATGGTAACACTTGCCATCATTCTGTTAGACTGACAAAAATGCCATACAGGAGTTGGTTGGAAATTCATTCAGCTCCCACCTTATTCATTCCGCCCCCTCCTTATTCACCTGATCTTGCACCATCTGATTTTCACGGTTTCTGTGCTCTATCAAACAACCATCAATTTACTTCCTTTCTGATGAAAATGTGTTCTGAACATGACTAGATGATTTCCTCGCATCAACAAAACGTGACTTCTAGAGCCGTGGAATCGAAAAGTTACTCTATTGTTGGCGGACTATTGTAGATCGTGAAGGAGAATATATTAATGATGATGAAAGTCTCTGTTATGTGTATCTTTGGTTTTTATTAAACATGTGGAATAATGCTACGAACTTATGCACTAACTTAGTATGTTTATCATATTCGCATATACCTCTAAAGCTTTGCATTTCTCTCCTCCAGCTATTCCTGTCTTGCAATTTTGTGCCCTCTCCCTGGGAACTGTTAACCTCACATAAATTAGACCAAACAAAATGTTAGGATGTGAGCTGTTGTGTGTGGTTCATTATCCAAATAACTTGCAGTCTTCCAAAGAATAACTGCACATACACAGCTGTCTTGCACCTCATTTCAGCTAACACCACACTGGCTGTTCACCTTATGGCCAGAATATACGAGCCCATGGGGCTACACCTGTGTGAATTCTGTCAGTCAATTTGCCCATTACATGTGGCTCATAGTCACGCATCACGCGTCCCCTATGTCAGTCAGATATCACTCACAGTGAGAACTACAGGTGACTCCCTCTCATCCTTGGGTCTGCATGATCTGCCCTGTCTTTCTTTTTAACCTTTCCCAACCTATTGCCATGTAGTGTTATCTCTTTTACTTTTATGTGACAAGATTGGAGACCGCTGTATGTTAGTGTTGTTCGTTTTTGGTCTTTTTACCAGGCCTGGTGGGATATATAAGGCACTTGAACAGTGTCAGATGTTGATTGATTGTTTTGAAGGATGTGGAGATGCCGCATACATGTGTGAGACAGCTCTATCAGCACCTGACCGATTGAAAGGGACCTCACTGTGGGTTTCCATTTGGCCCAATTGTGCAAAATATCCACACATGCGAGGCATTTGGATGTGACTCAGGCCCAGTGCTGAACTGGGAGATGGGCACAGGCCTGCTCTTAGTCCAGGTTCTAGTAGACCAAATTCCATAATAATAATAAATAAAAAATCTCTGATTTATCCCATATAATCCAGTTAAAAAGTATACTTTACTTTTTCCCATGCGAAAATACGCTTTTCCCGAGCTATGTGACAGTAGGCTTTCCATAGATTTTCCCTCAGAACTGTAAAACTTATCAATCGTTTGAATGGCGTTAACATTTTATACACTGGCATAGAACTTCCTAGCACTTTGGATGAGGGGAGGGTGGGAGAGGAGTTTTGGAAAGACCTTTGATGTGCAGGACATACACAGCATATTTTCATATTATGAAAGTATAAATTCGAATTTCACCAAACACAGCATATTAGTTTCCAGAGCATTGAAATCGAGATTGCGATGCCATTTTGTGAGCCAATCATATCTTATGCCACGTGATCTCACCAGCTGACGACAGCAGAGCGTAAGACACATGTTGTAGTCAGCCAACAGCAAGATCACTGTTAAGTAGTGCAGCACACTAAGAGGAAAAGTTACCGGTTTACATTAATACACAAAGTGTACCTACAAGGAAAACTAAGCTTTCAAATATAATATTGGTCTGGAAGATTAATAAGCTACTAGAGAAACTAAGGTTTCACATGTAATATTGATCTTTTTATTTGCGTGTGTTATTCTTTAACATCTCACACAAATGTGCCAGTAAATTTAAAATAATGACATGAATGTCTGGTTTTCTGGGCTCGAAATTCTTCTAAGTCGCTAGTCCTCAAAATGTTAAGTTTTAAACAAGAGTCAAACACTCTGTTATTTAATAAATTCATCACATATTCTCACATGTAACACAATTCATCTTCCGTGAAAGGAAATTTACTTTGAAAGTAATGCCTTTCAAACCATCATTCGCAATACTTTCCCGAGACTGTTAGAAATAGGTTTGTTTTAGCAGTTGCCAGAGAGTGTCAGAAAACAGGCATTATTGCACATGCGCAACTGCGGTGATGTAAGAAGCCCGCATGTTTGTATGTATAAAACATGAAGAGATCTTACATTATGCCATAACAGGAACAGGACATCAGAGGATACTCAAAGAGCCTCAGAATTTTGTAAAAAGTACTAAAATGCATAATTTGGTTTGAAGTGCACATTGGTTTGTCCAGATTCACAATGAAGTATGTCCCACCTGATATTAAGCTTTTCAGTATGGTTTCTGGGATGTATATTTTGTTGGAGTACCACTAATGTACTATCACGAGTTTGATTCGTTATTATGGCATAATGCCATAAAAGGCAGAAGATGAAAATGTGGACTTAAAATTCAGTGAACAACTGGAACTAGCCAATACTGTGGAATGAAACACTTTGTTTGTTTGCCTCAGCGGAAAGATTAATACAGCCAAATGTCTTTAGCAAACTGACAAAAACAACTTCATTGTTCTGCAAGGCAATTAATGCTCGACTGCCAAAAATGTGGAAATAAAATAAAATCAGAAAACTGAAACTAATAATATATTTTTGCCTTCCATAATTATGTGAATGTATTTTTATTCACTTGATAGGGCCTGGCCACAGAAATCTGTTTTGTTTTCATTTGGTGTGGAAGCTGTAAACAAAGAGGAAACAGCAGAATCGCTTAACATAAACATGGGTCATGTGGAGACTAACCCCCTTCTCACTACAACTCAGACAACACTGTGCATGTGCAAATCTGGCAGCTACGGCGAGCGAGAAAAAATTTTTTCTCGTTAACGTCTGGCTGTTTGCTGCTATTGACGATACAGCTAACAGCCACATTTCAAGTAGCTGGAAAGTACTGCTCATATGCAAGTCAACTGCGCATGTGCACGAGCGTGCTGCAATTGCTCAAACAAACTTAATGTAAACAGCTGTGATGTCACATTAATAGAAAGCAGTTTACTGTTACAAAGTATTGCATAGTTTTGTGCATTCTGGTGTTTTTTTGTTGTACATGGCACATTTACTTTGTAATTAAGTTTTATTTATTTTTTCTCTCGTTTATGTTTAACTGATGCAGTATTATTCTCCAGTAGCAGGATACAGTAGCATTCTTTGCAAGAGTATCAGTTCTTACCAGTCAAAACTACAAAAATTTAACTGAAAACTAAAACAATGAAGAATTCCCAGAATTCCGAAAAATTCCCAGATTTTTCCTGGTTTTTCCTGTGTTTTTCCCGCATTTGCCGGTTGTCCCGGGTCATGTACAGCCTTGATCCAGATATTGTGCACCAATCAAATTGTAATCCCTTCACTTTGGCACCTGCCATCTGACAAGGAACCTCTTGAGTGTGAGGTCACAAATTCAATCTTTAGTAAGGCTCATTTGAAAGTATTGTATTAACAATTACCAGCTGCTCATGACTCACCATGCTTTAGGAGGGCAACAGAAAATGAGTGTCCCAAGGCATAGCACTCAGCCTTCTATGGGATGCATGTATTATACCCCACAAAATGGTCATAATTGACATCCAAGAAATGTTCAAAACCAACCATTAAATTGCACAATGCCTGGACAACAATGGTGGGCCACACTAATTGCAAAGATTCACTCCATCAAGATTGAAGACGAACTCCTTGGGAGTTACATACCATGCAGGATGTTCAGCTAGGTATCCGCTCTTAAGGAATGCATACAGAATCATATCGCTGTAATGGGGTGACGAGAACTGGCGGAATAGGAGGGCATGCAACCAAATGTGAAACAGTCTATCGTGGAGCTTATCAAGAAACTGGCTATCCTTTAAGCCACTGCTGCAGATAGTGCGATAAATAATATGTTTCACAGGCACAGAAAAAACAAACCCTGAGAGGTTGAATTTGTCCAATTTTTCCAAATGGTATGAACTGCAATGTCACACATTTTATAGGAGGAATAGTTTGCTTGAAAGGAGTATGATTTTTCTATGCAGACCAGGAATCTAGCAAAAGCAAGTTATTCTGAGCAGCTATTGGGCAAAAGCAATGCTCATACCATAGCTGTAGTTCCCTTACTTCCGTTTTCCCTCTCTTACTTGCTGTGATGTACACATTCCCTACGCCCTTGTGAGATCACGCACATCATAGGAAGTGGAGCACTTCCGGCTTCTCGCAGAACAATAAATAACTTTCCAGCCAATTTACCACCCAGATTAACAGTCGCCATAACTGAATATGAAAGTGTTAAGGCACTGATATCAGTTTATTTCGATACAACTCTCTTGGCACCTCTAATTTTCAGGGTTCCTTTCATATGCATTTCCTCTTCAAATCCCAATTGGTCCAAGTTAAAAAAAAGTCCTTACTCAATGATGAGATAAGTCTGTTTATCTCAACTACAAATTTTTGGGCAGATTCCATAGTTTACTGGGTATTGGCAAGATGACATTTTGTTTGAAATTTTGTTATCTTACGTCTTCCAATTCTGTTGTACTCTTTGAAGCTAGGAACTGCTTCCATTGCAATCACTGTAATCTATGTTGCGCACAATTTGATCTGCTTAATGTAGCAGGTCACTATCAAACATATCCTGTAAATTGCATTAGGCATCCTTGAAATGCGCAAAAACCAGTTTTTGTAAAAAGTGTGCCACGTCATCCCTTGAATATCCGTAGTTTTTCTTATGCACTTCACCGTCATATACTTGCAGACTTATTAGAAATCTGTTTACAGTTGTTTTTTTACAATACTGTAGATAATCTTCCACATACATAATTATGTTTAGTAACCACTGTTTGGACAATGATTGTCCTTTACTAAACTTCATCAGAGACGAGGTTTGTGGCTGCCTGTGCAACAAGGACGACAAACTACACAGCACAACACCTGTTTCAATATTACTTTCGCGTGTTAAGCACCTATCATCATTATCATATTCCCCATGTACACTGTCTGCACAGTTGAGTGCATACAACACCAAATGGTCTACTGACTCATTTTGCAGAAATGCTTATATTTTATCTGCCATGTCTTTCTCACTCTGCAAAATTCCTTGGGTTCCTTTCTGACTAAATGTCAACCTCGGCAGCAGTTGTAGATATACTGTAATGTTTGCTTCATTTATCGTTGCCATTGCTCTGCGTTTTATCAACACCACTAGCACTCTAGCAACACTAAGATGAAGAGAGGAGTTAAAAATGACTACACGTCAATCCCAGTCGACCAAGGAGAAGGCAGCTAAAAAGAGGGGCGTAGTGAAAGCTCGGTAAAATATGCCATTGAGAAATGGAGGTCTCAAACTAAAAATTAAATGGCCCTTGCCATATTGCTACGACAGATAAAAAGTAAAACGCGATTGACAGCCTTCATGTCATTCACTAAAACGGCTTATAACGCAAGACGGCAAACACAAACAGAACGTAAGGGGTTAAAAAAAAAAAAAAGGGTATTCTGTCAGGAAATGGCAGACTGTCAAAAGCTGAGCACAATGTGTGCAAAGTGATGGGGGAGTGCCACTGAACAAATGGCAATGGCTAAAAAGACAGAGCCCGATATGCAACCTAGCTAAAACGATCTCCTCAAGGTGAGAGGGTCGAGAGGAGGTTGTCAGAGCCACTGGGAGAAGCTTAATAACCTGGGGCTTGTTCCCACAAAGGGAGGACCAGTGGTGACACCAAAGTGACACCACCTACTGAGAGAAGGTAACACAGAGATCATCGGAGGGAATGTAAGGCAGAAGTACGAGGACTGGAGCCTTGGCCGCAGCATTGGTGGCCTTGTTTCCTACAGTTCAACTGTGCTCCATACCCTCACCATCAGATACTTCAATTCCTGCCCAATGTTATCATTAGTACCAATATTGTTCTCGCACGGTACTGAAACATGATGCAATAAATTATAAATTTAAAAAGGCCGAGGGTGCAGATCTAATATCTCTCCACAAGCCAACGTTCCCATATACGACAAAATGTCAACCCTAAACTAATCTTGAGCAGACTATAATACCAGGTGCTTATAAATGTATATCGGGGTTTTAACGCTTTATAATATTTATTACATTAAACTTATAGTTATAAATGATATGTCAAATGAAAGAGCAACTCAGATAGTTTCACCAAGATCCTTATAAATGGCACACATCAAGTCTATAGTTGAATTTATGGGCCTTTCTTTTTTGGTGAACCTACTGTAACTGGCACATCTTACCTTGATAAACTAGAGCAATGGTTCTTCCCTCAGTTGGAATAAGATGAGGCAGAGAACTTCATTTTCCAGCAAGATGGTGCACCACCTTACTGGCATACCGAAGTACGCGATTGGTTGAACTTCACTGTAGCCTTGTGCTGCATAGGCTGCAAGGGGCCCAATGACAGGGCTTGCTTTGCATGGCCTTCACATTCACCCGATCTAACGCCATGCAATTTTTCCTTTTGGGCTTCATCAAGGATTGTATGTACATGCCTTCACTACCAGCAGACCTCCCTGAATTAAGAAACCGGACTGAAGCAGCTGTTGCTACAATCACTGAAGACACACTTATCAACGTTTGGGAAGAACTCGGGTATAAATTTGATGTGTGCCATGTGACAAATGGTGCTCACATTGAACATTTATAAGGTTCTTGGTAAAACTGTTTGAGTTGCTCTTTCATTTGACATATCATTTATAACTGTAAGTTTAGTAAAATAAATATTATAAAGCATTAAAACCTCGATATTCATTTGTAAACATGCTGTAAATAGAGTTGAATACAATTTAGGACTGCTGGCTTAAAAAGGAATATTATTGTAGGTAAAGGATAAGTTTTTTTTTCAAGTAGCTGTTCGAAGAGGAAGAGTACCTGTCTGTATCTTCACAAGAGACAGATTTCTGGGAAGTTTCAAGGTTTAATTATATTGGATTTATTGAACGCTACAGATATGGTAGCATTAAAATATGCACAATGTAAAAAACTTTGAAACCTGGTAGAAACTTGCAATATTAGAAGGCTCATCATATCTGGTGGGACTGGTAACTATTGGATATTTTCCCAACAGCTGGTGCAATAGTTTATGCCATATTATATACATTCTTCTCATTTTTTAATTGTGTTAAGCATTCAATAGACTTAAGCACTCACCTGCATATGGTTTGCGACATAACATCATATAAATGTCACTCCCTCTCGTGATCAGCCAGCCAAGGCTCAAAATATCAACAAAGAAAAGAAACATATTTTGAGGGGAAGGGCTTTAACTGGTTGCCTTTTTTTCTGCATTATACTTAATTTTTACTGTTGTAGCATTCAACCCTGAACATGGGACTTGTAAAAGAAATTGTTCATACTCACCTCATCAATTATTTTGGCCAGAACAGCTCCTGATGTACACTGACCAATTTTCAGATTCTTGCTTTCATCACCGTTACTAACTTCATCACTTGGTATCAGATCTGGACCTCTTTATGTGTTGAAGAACAAAAACAACCAGATCATTTTCAGCAATCACAAGTGTGTCAGTGACTACATCAAGGACGTAGTAATAAATGCTGGCATGCCGTATTTCTAAGACACATAACTAAAAAATGAATTTGTTAAACAGAATGAGGGCATACACTTTTAATCGCATCTTACAAATGGAGCATACAACTAATCGGTTGCTGAGTTTGCCCATCTTTTGCATGGCTGCAGTACATACCTAAATATGACAAATTCTGCTCTAGTACGATGCATTTCTCAACTGCTTTCTAGAAATCGAGGTTCGAAGTTTTACGAGACTGTTGAGTACCGTACCAGAGTCATGGCGATTTGCTGACAAACATGTTTGTCAATGTAGGAGGTAGCCGAGATAGACTGGGAATACTGCAAAAGCATGCGTCTACCTAACAGATGTTTTTAAAACTGCAGTCACAACATAAAGTGCATGAAGCATCACAAATATGTGAAAGTTCATCATACCTAACTAAGATCTCATCTAGACGAAACAGATAACCCTACTCTGACCTCGTAGCACAATTACTTTGGAAGCTACAGAGTCATAAAGATATACAAATTATTATTAAAAATTAAGAAAATTAATAATTTTTGTTGCACTAACAGTACAGAGCTGAGCAAAGACTCAAGAATTGTGTAATGCAAAGTAGGCTGCTGGTCTGGTAGCATAAGTTAGGAACTAATATGTATTTTTGTGCTATTAGTACTTTCCCTTATTTTACTAGTAACTTCAGTAAAAATTATTGTTAACACCAATTGGAAGAAAAAAAAAACACAATCCAGCACAATGAAGTAAAGCTAAAGATGAGTCAATTGGGATGCTGCAACCTACAGTACATTCAACCTTATTCGAGAAAATTGACATTAAATCGTTTCAAAAAATTTTATCTCAATGGCAATCAGTCAAAATAGCTCCTAAAAATAGTATCCACTCCCAGTAACATCCGCCAATAACATTATACTATTCTTAAGTGACTTGTCTTTGTGTTAACTTTTATATTGCGGAGCATGAGTTCAACACTATGCAGATTGTAGGGGAAATATGAGTTACAGGAAAGTTATGAACACATAATTTGACATATATGACACATAAATAAACTGAAAGGTATGTAAATAGTGAAGCAACACATAAGTTCACTGAGAAACAGTCACTTTGACTATAAGTAGGGGAGAGCAGTACTTGTGTGGGCAGTTTTTTTGCTGGCCTGGGTTGCAAAGAGTATTGCCAGTGAGTGTCAAGGTATGACCAGTGAAACAGTCACACATATCGACTTCGAAAAATTCTGCAAGTTTTCTAAGTTGCAGGGCTTCTAAATATTCAGACTGTAGTTGGAGTTTGAAATATTTGTGAGGTCTCTGAACTTTGAAACACTTTTGACTGACATTTGACTTCACATTGTTTATCAAACTTAAAGTTATGCAAGCTCAGGGGACTTCAATTCTGTGTAGGCATCTCTGGTCATCGAAATGCTTTGGATGAAATTCAAATTTTGAATGTTTTATACGAAGTGGGAATATGCCAGCTTGCGAACATTTGTGCATTGACCAGCGGCCATTAAAAGTACATATGACATGCACTGTGTTACTGTGCTGAAAAACTAATAAATGCAGTGGATTTGGTTAAATGCTTTGTTTAAAAATCCTAGTCACTGTACCGTATTAAGAAACAGGCATTGCTGTTTCAGAAGCATACGAGGTGTGACAATAAAGTAATGAAACTGATTTTCTTTGCAAGATGTGTCAACCCTGCATGCTTGCGTAGGCACAATATCTTTGACCTTGGCCTATAAGCTGCTTCTAGTCCAAGCGGCACATCGATGCAACTGCTCACTTGTGAGTTGTGCTGTAAGAAGTTAACACGTTTGTGTCTCTTGTCACAGAAATGGAACCCCATAATATTGTGCAATGGTATGCCATTTATTTTTGCGTTAAATTGGGTGAAACGCGACGACAACTTATAGTAAGCTTCAGTAGGCTTTTGGAGAGGAGGTTATGTCAAGAGCTCAAGTTTTTCATTGGCATAAAATGTTTGGTGATGGCAAAAGGAATGTTGAAGAGGAAGACCGCAGTGAACGACCATCAACCTCACGGACGGATGTCAACTTGGCCAATCGAAGATTATACGTGAAAATGATTGCAGAAGAACTGAACATCAATTGAGAAACGGTTTGTCTAATAATAACTGAAGATCTTAGTATGAGAAAGATTTGTGTAAAAATGTGGCAGACGATCTGTTAGAGCAAACGAAAATCAATCCAGAATTGTTGAGCTGTGTTATCACTGGTGATGAAAGTTCGTTTTTTCAGTATGATCCTGAGACAAAACGCCAAAGTTTGCAAAGGTGCTCAAAGGGATCACAGACCAAATAAAGCTTGCATGTCAAAGTCAAACATGAAATGCATGCTTGTGTGCTTCTTTGATTCCAAGAGAATTGTTCATAAAGAGTGGGTGTCTCCTGGACAAACAGTTAACAAATATTAGAAATTTTAGAAAGACTTCATAAAAGTGTTCTTCGTGTCCGTGCCAACATTGCTGACAATTGGATTCTGCATAACGATAATGCGCCATCCCATATACTGCTCTGTCAGTGCAATAGTCTTTAACCACCTTATTCACCAGATATCGTTCCGTGTGACTTTTTTCTATTTCCAAGAGTCAAAACGGCAGTCAAGGGGCACCATTTTCAAACAACACAAGATGCCCAAAAAGCTGTGACAAGGTTCTTGGAGGATATTACAAAAGATGAGTTGCAGGAATGTTACCATCAATAGCAGAAGCACTGAAAAAAATGTGTGCAATCACAATGGAGCTACTCTGAAGGAGACAACACTAAACTTGACTAAAATGGTAAGCAACATTTTTTTCACATCAGTCTCATTACTTTATTGTCGCATCTTGTATTTTCAATTTGACTTTCCCACCACATGATGCTATTGTCTCACTGGTTCATAGATTTTGGTGGGCATGAAAGTAAAAGCACACACCTCTTCTCTGGTCTCCTAGACATCCACAACTATTACAGCCATATTTTTATATAGTCCCAGAGAGACGTATTGTCCTGAACTGTTGCAAGGCCCATGTTTGGAGGGATTAAAATCTATAAGCCCCAGGTGTCTCAGACACCAATACCATTTTCTGTGAATTTGTTGACTGATATTGTACAATTTGGAATAATAGTAGTTTATTTGCTGCCATGCCACTTCCGGTTGCACATGTTACATTAGTATCAACAAATGTACACCACAAGCTTCCATAAAGAGCACGGTGGAGGTTTCGATGCATTGCTGTTAGTCATTCACTGTCTTGTTCCCTCACAAATGGAGCAAGGGAAAAACAATTCTCTATATGCTTCTGTATGAACTCTGATAACTAATCTTGACTTCGCAGTCCTTACATAAGGTGTTACGTTGGTGGCCACAATATTGTTCTGCACTTCATTTCAAACACCTGTTTTCTAACAGATTTTTACTAGTGTTTTGCAAACTATTCATTGCAGGGATTCCTTTCCGAGTTCCCGGAAAATTTCTGTAATACTAGTGTGTAGATCGAACCTCCCGGTAACAAAACCACTGGCACACTTCTGACTTGCTTTGATGTCTCCCTTTAATTCAAGGATCTCCAACCAGTGGCATACAGGCGGGATGAAGCTCAAAGAAAGTATCAATGTGGCCCAAGGAGTGAACATCTATTACACACTCGGTAAAAAAAAAAAAAACACAACTTTATGTAAAGCTATGATAAAGTAAATATAGATATACTGGCAGAAGTAAAGCTGTGAGTACCGGGCATGAGTCGTGCTTCTGTAGCTCAGTTGGTAGAGCACTTGCCCGCAAAAGGCAAAGGTCCCGAGTTCGAGTCTCGGTCGGGCACACAGTTTTAATCTGCCAGAAAGTTTCATATCAGCGCACACTCCGCTGCAGAGTGAAAATCTCATTCTGTAAATATTTTCAATTTGACTCTCCCACCACATGATGCTATTCTCTCACTGGTCAATAGATTTTTATATTTTTTTTAAAACCAGTGGTTATTGTTAATGTTAAGCATATTATGCGCGACCCAAAAATATTTCTCTTCTTCCAACATGGCCCGGGTAAGGTTGGTTGGTTTGGGGGAGGGAACCCAACAGCGAGGTCATCGATCCCATCAGATTAGGGAAGGATGGAGAATGAATTTGGCCATGTCCTTTCAAAGGAACCATCCTGGCATTTTTCTGAAGCAATTTAGGGAAATAACAGAAAACCTAAAGCAGCACGGATGGATGTGGGTTTGAACTACTGTGCCACCTCAGTCAGTATGGCGCAGGTAAGCTACCAGGTTGGAAGCCCCTGCTATAATTCAACCTTGTGGGGATCCCAAACATTCAAATAGTACTCAAGAATGTGTTGCACAAGTATTCTGTAAATGGTCTCTGTTACATATGAGCTACAGTTCCCTAAAATTCAACATCGACCATTCGTCTTCCCTACAACTGACGTTACATGGTAATTCCAGTTCATGTTGTTTTGCAACATCATGCGTGGATATTTAATTCATGTGACTGTGTCAGGTATTACATCACTAACACTCTATTCGAACATTGAGGTAAACCAGTCATTAATCCCAAGACTGTTTTGAACATCTCAGTGCTTTATTAGTCACGGTCCTGTTGGAGATGGTGTGCAGTGCTTTCCTCTGACCTTTGAGCTAAGATAGTCAAAGGGGGACCTACAGTTTAAAGCGGATTCCAAACCACAGAGTAACTTGACATCATTCTCATCAACAAATTCCCAGAAGTGAAAGAAGCGATAAGTGACAGATGAAAAGCCTACAACTGACTGGTGATCAAACCTGAAGCCTTTGGATTTGTAATCTAGCACTTTACCACTTAGCAGCTGACAGGATTGCTTTTCTTTCTCGTATGCATTAGCTTACATTTTTCTGCATTGAGAGGAATATTTCATTCACCATACCATGTAAAAATTCTGTCTATCAACCTGTACTCTCCTACTGTCGCTGAATGGTGACACTTTCCTGTACACCACAGCAACATCAGCAAACAAAGATTGCCTGTAATATAGTTATGTATATGCAAAACAAGAGTGGTCCTACCACACTCTCGTAGGGCAACACCTGAAGATATCTTTATCTCTGATAAACAGTCGCCTTCCAGGACAAAGTACTGGCTTCTATTACTTACATCTACACCAACATGGATACTCTGCAAATCACATTTAAGTGCCTGGCAGAGAACTCATTGAACAATCTTCACAATTCTCTATTATTCCAATCACGTATACCTCGTGGAAAGAACGAACACCTATATCTTTCTGAACGAGCTCTGATTTCTCTAATTTTATCATGGTCATCATTGTCGCTATGTAGGTTGACGTCAACGAAATATTTTCGCACTGGGGGGAGAAAGCTGATAAGATTTCTCTGCAACAAAAAAACCTTTGTTTTAATTATGTCCATCCCAAATCCTGTATCATTCAGTGACACTCTCTCCCCTATTTCGTGATAATAGAAAACACCCTGCCCTTCTTTGAACTTTTTTGATGTACTCCATCGATCCTATCTGGTAAGGATCCCACACTGCGCAGCAGTATTCTAAAAGGGGACGGACAAGTGTAGTGTAGGCAGTCTCCTCAGGAGATCTGTTACATTTCCTAAGTGTCCTGCCAATAAAACACAGTGTTTTGTTAGCCCTCCAGGAACACACAGAAAATGTGTTCCTTTCAATTTAGGTCGTTAGTACTTGTAATTGCTAGGTATTTCGTTGAATTCACGGCCTTTAGATTTGACCGATTTATAGTGTAACTGAAGTTTAATGGATTCCTTTTAGCACTCTTCTGGTTACCTCACATTTTTCGTTATTTACGGTCAGTTGCCAATTTTTGCACCATACATGTATCTTTTCTAATCATGTTGCAACCTGTTTCGATCTAATGACTTTACAAACAATAAACGACAGTCTCATCTGCCAACAGCCTAAGACGGCTGCTCAGATTGTCTTACAAATTGTTTATATAGATAAGGAACAGAAAACGGCCTATAACACTACCTTGGGGAACACCAGAAATCATTTCTGTTTTACTCGATGACTTTCCACCAATTACTACGAACTCTGACCTCTCTGACAGGAAACTACAAATCCAGTCACAAAACTGAGATGATATCTCATAGGCATGCAATTTTACTACAAGCTGCTTGTGTGGTACAGTGTCAAAAGCCTTCCAGGAATTCAGAATCAATTTAAAATCCCTTGTCGATAGCACTCAACACTCAGTGCAAGTAAGGATCTAGTTGTATATAACAAGAAAAATGTTTTCTAAATCTGTGTTGACTGTGTGTCAATAGACCATTTTCTTCGAGATAATACATTATGTTCAAACACAATATATGTTCCAAAATCTTGCTGCATATTGACGTTAATGTTGTTGTTGTTGTTTTCAGTCCACAGACTGGTTTGATGCAGCTCTCCATGCTACTTTATCCTGTGCAAGATTCTTCATCTCCCAATACCTACTGTAACCTACATCCTTCTGAATCTGTTTAGTGTACTGATCTCTGGGTCTCCCTCTATGATTTTACCCTCCACGCTGCCCTCCAATACTAAATTGGTGATCCTTTGATGCCTCAGAATATTCCCCACCAACTGATCACTTCTTCTAGTCAAGTTGTGCTACAAATTTCTCTTCTCTCCAATTCTATTCAATACTTCCTCATTAGTTATGTGATCTACCCATCTAATCTTCAGCATTCATCTGTAGCGCCACATTTCGAAAGCTTCTATTCTCTTCTCGTCTAAATAATTTATCGTCCCTGTTTCACTTCCATACAAGGCTACACTCCATACAAATACTTCCAGAAATGATTTCCTGATACTTAGATCTATACTCTATGTTAACAAATTCCTCTTCTTCAGAAACGCTTTCCTTGCCATTGCCAGTCTACATCTTATACCCTCTCTACTTTGACCATCATCAGTTATTTTGCTCCCTCAATAGCAAAACTCATTTACTACTTTAAGCGTCTCATTTCCTAATCCAATTCCCACTGCATCACCCGATTTAATTCGACTACAGTCCATTATCCTCGTTTGGCTTTTGTTGATGTTCCTCTTATATCCTCCTTTCAAGTCACTGTCCATTCCGTTCAGCTGCTCTTCCAAGTCCTTTGCTGTCTCTGACAGAATTCCAATGTCATCGGCGAACCTCAAAGTTTTTATTTCTTCTCCATGGATTTTAATACCTACTCTGAATTTTTCTTTTGTTTCCTTTACTGCTTGCTCAATATACAGATTGAATAACATAAGGGAGAGGCTACAACCCTATCTAACTCCCTTCCCAACCACTGCTTCCCTTTCATGCCTCTCGACTCTTATAACTGCCATCTGCTTTCTGTACAAATTGTAAATAGCCTTTCGCTCCCTGTATTTTACCCCTGCCATCTTTAGAATTTGAAAGAGAGTATTCCAGTCAACATTGTCAAAAGCTTTCTCAAAGTCTACAAATGCTAGAAACATAGGTTTGCCTTTCCTTAATCTATTTTCTAAGATAAGTCGTAGGGTCAGTATTGCCTCACGAGTTCCAACATTACTACGGAATCCAAACTGATCTTCCCCGAGGTCAGCTTCTACCAGATTTTCCATTCATCTGTAAAGAATTCGTGTTAGTATTTTGCAGCAGTGACTTATTAAACTGATAGTTCGGTAATTTTCACATCTGTCAACACCTGCTTTCTTTGGGATTGGAATTATTATATTCTTCTTGAAGTCTGAGGGTATTTCGCCTGTCTCATACATCTTGCTCACCAGATGGTAGAGTTTTGTTAGGCCTGGCTCTCCCAAGGCTGTCAGTAGTTCTAATGGAATGTTGACTACTCCCAGGGCCTTGTTTCAACTTAGGTCTTTCAGTGCTCTGTCAAACTCTTCACACAGTATCATATTTCCTATTTCATCTTCATCTACATTCTCTTCCGTTTCTATAATATTGTCCTCAAGAATATCGCCCTTGTATAGACCCTCTATATACTCCTTCCATCTTTCTTCTTTCCCTTCTTTGCAAAGTATTAGTTTTCATCTGAGCTCTTGATATTCATGCAAGTGGTTCTCTTTTATCCAAAGGTCTCTTTAATTTTCCTGTGGGCAGTATTGACCTTACCCCTAATGATATGTGCCTATACATCCTTACATTTGTCCTCCAGCCATCCCTGCTCAGCCATTTTGCACTTCCTGTCGATCTCATTTTTGAGACGTTTGTATTCCTTTTTGCCTGCTTCATTTACTGCATTTTTATATTTTCTCCTTTTATCAATTAAAATCAATATCTCTTCTGTCACTCCAGGATTTCTATTTGCCCTTGTCTTTTTACCTACTTGATCCTCTGTTACCTTCAGTATTTCGTCTCTCAAAGCTATCCATTCTTCTTCTACTGTAATTCTTTCCCCCATTCTTGTCAATAATTCCCTAATGCTCTCCTTGAAGCTCTCTAAAACCTCTTGTTCTTACAATTTATCCAGGTCCCATCTCCTCAATTTCCCACTTTTTTTGCAGTTTCTTCAGTTTTAATATACAGGTCATAACCAATAGATTGTGGTCAGAGTCCACATCTGCCCCTGGAAACTTCTTATAATTTTAAACCTGGTTCCTAAATCTCTGTCTTACCATTATATAATCTATCTGATACCTTCCAGTATCTCCAGGGTTCTTCCATGTATACAACCTTCTTTTATGATACCTGAACCAAGTGTTAGCTATGATTAAGTTATGCTCTGTGCAAAATTCTACCAGGCGGCTTCCTCTTTCATTTCTTCCCCCCTAATCCATATTTACCTACTACATTTCCTTCTCTCCCTTTTCCTACTATCGAATTCCAGTCACCTATAACTATTAAATTTTCGTCTCCCTTCACTATCTGAATAATTTCTTTTATCTCATTATACATTTCATCAATCTCTTCGTCATCTGCGGAGCTAGTTGTCATATAAATTTATACCACTGTGGTACATATGGGCTTCATATCTATCTTGGCCACAATAATGCGTTCACTACGCTGTTTGTAGTAGCTTACCAGCAATCCTATTTTCTTATTCATTATTAAACCTACTCCCGCATTACCCCTATTTGATTTTGTATTTATAACCCTGTATTCACCTGACCAGAAGTCTTGTTCCTCCTGCCACTAATTCCTACTATATCTAACTTTAACCTATCCATTTCCCTTTTTAAATTTTCTAACCTACCTGCCCGATTACGGGATCTGACCTTCCACGCTCAGATCCGAAGAGTGCCAGTTTTCTTTCTGCTGATAAAAACGTCCTCCTGAGTAGTCCCCGCCCGAAGATCCGAATGGGGGACTATTTTACCTCCGGAATATTTTACCCAAGAGGGTGCCATCATCATTTAACCATAAAGAAAAGCTGCATGCCCTCATGAAAAATTACGGCTGTAGTTTCCCCTTGCTTTCAGCCGTTCGCAGCACCAGCACAGCAAGGCAGTTTTGGTTATTGTTACAAGGCCAGATCAGTCAATCATCCAGACTGTTGCCCCTGCAACTACTGAAAAGGCTGCTGCCCCTCTGCAGGAACTATACATTTGTCTGATCTCTCAACAGATACCACTCCGTTGTGGTTGCACCTATGGTATGGCTATCTGTATCGCTAAGGCACGCAACCCTCGCCACCAACAGCAAGGTCCATGGATCATTGGAGGGGGGGGGGGGGGGGGGGGGCATGTTAATGATATCGGCCTTTGATTTAGTGGATTACTCCTACTACATTTCTTGAATATTGGTGTGACCTGTGCAACTTTCCAGTCTCTGCAAACAGATCTTTCATCAAGCAAACGGTTGTATATGATATTTAGGTATGGACCTATTGCATCACCATACTCTGAAAGGAAGCTAACTGGTATACAGTCAGAACTAGAAGACATGATTTTATTAAGTAATTTAAGTTGCTTCACTACTGAGTATATCTACTTCTACGTTACTTATGTTGGCAGCTGTTCTTGAGTTGAATTCTAGAATATTTACTTCATCTTCTATGGTGAAGGTATTTCGGAAGGCTGTGTTTAGTAACTCTGTTTTGGCAGCACTGTCTTCCTTAGTATCTCCATGGCTATCGAGTAGAGAAGACAATAATTGTGCCTCGACATACTTCACATACGACCAGAATATTTTTGGTTTTTGTGCCATGTTTCGAGACAAAGTTCCGTTGTGGACACTATTACAAGCATCTTGCTTTGAAGTCCATGCTAAATTCTGAGCTTCTGAAAAAGACAGTCAATCTTGGAGATTTTGCAATCTGTTCATATTTAGCATGTTTTTTTCATTGTTTCTGCAAGTGTTCTGACTCAATTTGCGTATCAAGGAGGATCAGCTCCTTTGTTTATTAATTTATTTGGCATAAATCTCTCAATTGCTGCCGATACTATTTCTTTGAATCGAAGCCACATCTGGTCTACGCTTACACTGTTAAATTGAAAGGAGTGGAGACTGTCTCTCAGGAATGCAAGTGAATTTTTATCTGCTTTTTTGAATAGGTATATTTTTCATTTATTTTTGGAGGATTTGGTGGTTACAACAGTCTCCACTGTGGCACTGTGCCAAATGCTTTCTGGGAATCTAGGAATATGGAATATGTCCACTGCTCTTCACCGGTGGTGCACAGGATATAATATGAGAAAACGGCAAGCTGAGTTTCACACAAGCAATGGTTTCTAAATTGTGTTTATATGCGAGTGAAAGCTTGTCTCTCCAAAGGAAACTTGTGCTGCCACAGTTGTTGGAGACTGTACCTATTGTTTCCTGCAAGAGAAAGTGGTGCGGGGCACCAAACTTCTTTGAGATCAATGATCAAAAGCAGCTGAATATGACGTACCCTCATTGTCAGATGGGAAGAGGAGGTCCTACCCTGTGGTAAACATGACTGATAGAACTTTCTGCTATGGATGTTTTTCTGTGATTACATGATTTGATGGCATGTGAAACGCTAGCAGCATGGACTGCAGGGGAGTTCACTAGCAACGCCCTAGCTGCCATTCTCACTGTAAATAGGTGACAGAGATATTTTAGAGGGCATGTCAAAGTTTTATCTGCTAATACAATGTTTGCAGATAGCAAGGATGAAACACAGGAAGTGAAATGTTATTTACAACTTGTACAGAAACTATACTGCAGTTGTAAGAGTCTAACAAGGAGACGGCACGACTGTGGGGTCAGGGATTTGTCCGAAATTTTGTGTGGTGAAAGAGGACCCCTAACACCTCACATGGTT
Source organism: Schistocerca gregaria (assembly GCF_023897955.1). Classification (NCBI taxonomy): domain Eukaryota; kingdom Metazoa; phylum Arthropoda; class Insecta; order Orthoptera; family Acrididae; genus Schistocerca; species Schistocerca gregaria. The sequence continues at coordinate 133,774,399 of NC_064928.1, forward strand.
AAAATATTAGGACGCACTACCTGGAAAATCCCGAGAAAAATCGATCCAAAGTTTCTTAGGTGCCGTATGAGTATAAAATGTTGGTCCAGTCCCGAGTCGCCATTTGGCCTACATGGTTAGCACTCAGACCCTTATGCCAGAGGTCTCGGGTTCGATTCCCCCTCCCACACTTTTTTTTTCTTCTGTTGCTTGCAAAATTGCAGCGCATTGTTACAGGATAATAGTGAAATTAATTCCCAGGAAGATTGTATAAAAATTCATTCTATAATTCACAATCAATTATTGTCACCAATATTCCAAGACATGATTCAATATTCCTGGTTTGCCTCAAAATTATCAGAAACTCAAAACATTTTCGTAAATGTTAATGGGGCATGTTTTTGTACAGATTTAATCCAAACGCCCTGTGATTGTAAAAAATCCGTTTTTATATGTTGCGCAAGATGTCGCAAAAATTATTGCTTTGTTTGTTTTTATGATAATTACCTCTGCACTTCTTGTTTATAATTATTATATGTATAAAAAATGAATGTTTCCCAATCAACTTTGTTATTCTGATTAAAAACCCAATGTTTTTTTCTCATATACTTTACAATGAAAAATGGAAACCCCACCGCCATGAATTGTGTTGTTGGACATAAATAAAATAATTTTTATTCAATAATGTAACTAATTTGTTAAAGATAATGTAGGTTTGGAAAACTTTCTGAATAACTGGTGGAATAACAAAAGAAAATGAAACAGAAGAAAAAAAAGTGCCAGAGGAGGAATTGAACCCGAGACCTCTGGCATAATAGTCCGAGCCCTAAACATCTAGGACAGACGGTGGCTCGGCAATTCACAAACATTTTATACTCGTATGACACCTAAGAAACTTTTGATCGATTTTTCCCGGGATTTTCTGAGTAGTGCGTCCTAATACGTCAACCACGTGAGGTGTTAGAGGTCCTCTTTCACCACACAAAATTTTGGACAAATCCCCGACCCCATGGTCGTGCCGTCTCCTTGTAACAAAGGGAGTAGGGTTTTAGCCTGTCCCTCAAGTTATTTGATGTTGTACAATGAACAAGCAGTAAAAGAACCAGAGGGAGAAGAGGATTAAAGTTCACAGGGAAGGAATAAAAAATGTAAAGTTTTCCGATGACATTGTAATTCTGTCAGAGGTGGTTCAATGCTCAGAATATCAATTGAATGGAATGGATTGTGACTTGAAAAAAGGTCATAAGATGAACACGAAAATAAAACTATGAAAATGGAATGTAACTGCATTACATCAGGTGATAAGGATAGCATTAGATTAAGAAAATGAGACACTAAAGGCAGTAGAGGAATGACAATGGCTGAAGCATATAAATACATTATTCAATACTCCACCAGTTGTATACTGATGAGAAAACAAATTGAAACACTGAGAAGGAATTGTGCAACATGAACAAAAGTTGGTAGGTTGTAGTTTTGAGTCCACCCAAGAAGCGATCAAAGAAGAAGCCGTTAAGATCTTCAGACAAACACATGGCTCTTAATGTGTATTGAAGGAGCTGCTGTCTCTAGAGCTGTCAATGACTGATATTGTTTAGTAAACAGCTGCATCTACAGATGTTGGTTGGTTTTCAGTGTATGGCGTGACGGGATAAGTAAGTACAAAGCCAAACACTCTCTCTGAAATTTCCTGAAAAAGAAAAACCATGACAGAAGCTTCCAGAAAGTGTTGATGACTACAGCAGAAATGTGTTACGAAGGAAGTACATGATTTGATTTTTTGTAAAGAGCTGCCAACAACTGACAGGTGTTTGCTGCCATGAACGAAAATCGAGATTCGGGCATTTTTGGAGAACTAAATCTTATAAATTAATTTATAAATTTTTATAAATTAATTTTAAATATGTTCAGTGTGGATGCAATAGGATGCTAAAAGACACCAATGATATCATTTTACAGGGGAAGCATTATCTGCAAACCACTGCTGTTGTTGTTGTTGTTGGGTCTTCAGTCTTGAGACTGGTTTGATGCAGCTCTCCATGCTACTCTATCCTGTGCAAGCTTCTTCAACTCCCAGTACCTACTGCAAGCTACATCCTTCTGAATCTGTTTAGTGTATTCATCTCTTGATCTCCCTCAATGATTTTTACCCTCCGCGCTGCCCTCCAATACCAAATTGGTGATCCTTTGATGCCTCAGAATATGTCCTACCAACCAATCCCTTCTTCTAGTCAAGTTGTGCCACAAATATCTCTTCTCACCAATTATATTCAATACCTCCTCATTAGTTATGTGATCTACCCATCTAATCTTCAGCATTCATCTGTAGCGCCACATTTCGAAAGCTTCTATTCTCTTCTCGTCTAAATAATTTATCGTCCATGTTTCACTTCCATACAAGGCTACACTTCATACAAATACTTCCAGAAATGATTTCCTGATACTTAGATCTATACTCGATGTTAACAAATTCCTCTTCTTCAGAAACGCTTTCCTTGCCATTGCCAGTCTACATTTTATACCCTCTCTACTCTGACCATCATCAGTTATTTTGCTCCCTCAATAGCAAAACTCATTTACTACTTTAAGCGTCTCATTTCCTAATCCAATTCCCACAGCATCACCCGATTTAATTCGACTACAGTCCATTATCCTCGTTTGGCTTTTGTTGATGTTCCTCTTATATCCTCCTTTCAAGACACTGTCCATTCCGTTCAGCTGCTCTTCCAGGTCCTTTGCTGTCTCTGACAGAATTCCAATGTCATCGGCGAACCTCAAAGTTTTTATTTCTTCTCCATGGATTTTAATACCTACTCTGAATTTTTCTTTTGTTTCCTTTACTGCTTGCTCAATATACAGATTGAATAACATCGGGGATAGGCTACAACCCTATCTAACTCCTTTCCCAACCACTGCTTCCCTTTAATGCCCTTTGACTCTTATAACTGCCATCTGCTTTCTGTACAAATTGTAAATAGCCTTTCGCTCCCTGTATTTTACCCCTGCCACCTTCAGAATTTGGAAGAGAGTATTCCAGTCAACAATAACACTATAAATCCTCAAAATCAGCATCTCTGTCTGGGTTATCCAGCAGAAACGAGTCACACACATTTGGACGTAAGTACGTTACATCAAAGGCTGTTTGTGGACTTTTAAATCTTCCAAGACTTACCAAGCGCGAAAGCGCCGGTAGACAGGCACAATAAAATAACACACAAACACACACACAAAATTTCGAGCTTTCGCAACCGGCGGTTGCTTCGTCAGGAAAGAGGGAAGGAGAAGGAAAGATGAAAGGACGTGGGTTTCAAGGGAGAGGGTAAGGAGCCATTCCAATCCCGGGAGCAGAAAGACTTACCTTAGGGGGAAAAAAAGATAGGTATATACTCGCGCACACACACACACATATCCCCCCATACATATACAGACACAAGCAGACATATTTAAAGTCTCTTTAAGCCCTCACACTTAAAGTTCCCATCTCTGGCCGTAACCCGTCTTTCCATCAGTCCTTAATGAAAGTCCTCAATCCTTCCTCTCCCACATCCACACCAGCTGTTCAGAGCATCCTCCTACAGGCCAACTGCAAATTAGAACAGCATTCCACCCTCCACCTCAAAAAACTATCGAATCTCCTGGTTTCCCACCTCCGGAAGGGCAACTCACTCACCCTCCACAACCCTTCCAGCAAATCTCAACCTCCTCTCATTGGACACAAACCCAGTCTCTCCCATCTACTCAATCTCCCACTTCCAACTCCACTCCCCCCAAAACCTCAAAATTCTAAACAACACAATCTGGAACCACAACACCCCAATTCCGTAGTTAAGCTTTCCTCCAAACCTCCCTCCCAATCTGAAACCTCCGTCCTATCCAAAGGCCTCAATATCAGTCCTACTCCCAGATTCAACCAAACAGCCCTCATCAAAGATTTACTGTCCTACACTCGTAGTCTCTGCTGAAAATATCACTTTGCCACAAAGAAAAATAATCCTGCTCCTAATGATCCAACTCCCCAAGACACTATCGAAATTGAACCCTGCCCGGAACAGTTCCGTCCTCCATCACAGCGGGACCCACCTCCTCTTCCTCAAAATCACTCTCTCCAAACTTTCCAGGAATTTCTCACTTCCAGCCCTGCATCTCAATCCTTCTTGAAAAACCTAATTCGTATTCCCAACATCACCACAGCTGAAGCCCAGGCTATCCGTGATCTGAAGGCTGACCGATCCATCGTCATTCTTCCGGTGGACAGGGGTTCCACGACCGTTGTACTTGATCATCGGGAGTATGTGGCTGAGGGACTGCGTCAGCTTTCAGACAGCATTACATACAAAGGTTACCAAGGTAATCCCATTCCTGATGTCCAGGCGGAGCTTCAAGAAATCCTCAGAACCTTAGGCCCCCTACAAAACCTTTCACCTGACTCCATCAACCTCCTGGCCCCACTGACACCCTGCACCCCTACCTTCTACCTACTTCCTAAAATTCACAAACTCAATCATCCCGGCTGCCTCATTGTAGCTGGTTACCAAGCCCGCACGGAACGTATCTCTGCCTACGTAGATCAACAGCTTCAACCCATTACATGCAGTCTCCCATCCTTCATCAAAGACACCAACCACTTTCTCGAACGCCTGGAATCCTTGCCCAATCTGTTACCCCCTGAACCCAGCCTTGTAACCATTGATGCCACTTCCTTATACACAAATATCCCGCATGTCCAGGGCCTCGCTGCGATGGAGCACTTCCTTTCACGCCGAACACCTGCCACCCTACCTGAAACCTCTTTCCTCATTACCTTAGCCAGCTTCATCACTTCTTCACTTTCGAAGGCCACACATACCAACAATTAAAGGGAACAGCCATGTGTACCAGGATGGCTCCCTCGTATGCCAACCTATTTATAGGTCGCTTAGAGGAAGCCTTCTTGGCTACCCAGGCCTGCCAACCCGAAGTTTGGTACAGAATTATTGATGACATCTTCATGACCTGGACTCACAGTGAAGAAAAACTCCAGAACTTCCTCTCCAACCTCATCTCCTTTGGTTCCATCAGATTTACCTGGTCCTACTCCAAATCCCATGCCACTTTCCTTGGCGTTGACCTCCACCTGTCCAATGGCCAGCTTTACACATCTGTCCACATCAAACCCACCAACAAGCAACAGTACCTCCATTATGACAACTGCCACCCATTCCATATCAAACGGTCCCTTCCCTACAGCCTAGGTCTTTGTGTCAAATGAATCTGCTCCAGCCCTGAATCCCTGAACCAATACAACAACAACCTGAAAACAGCTTTCGCATCTCGCAACTAACCAGAGCCACTTCCTCATACCCCCAAACCCAGAACCTCCCACATAAGAATCCCAAAAGTGCCTCACTTGTGACAGGATACTTTCCGGGACTGGATCAGACTCTGAATATGGCTCTCCAGCAGGGATACGGCTTCCTCAAATTCTGCCCTGAAATGAGATTCATCCTTCACAAAATCCTCCCCACTCCACCAAGAGTGTCTTTCCACCATACACCTAACCTTCATAATCTCTTAGTTCATCCCTATGAAATCCCCAAACCACCTTCTTTACCCTCTGGCTCCTATGCTTGTAACCGCCCCTCTCACCACCACCTACTTCAATCCTGTAACTCAGAAGGTATACACGATCAAAGGCAGAGCCACGTGTGACAGCACCCACGTGATTTACCAACTGACCTGCCTACACTGTGAAGCTTTCTCTGTGGGAATGACCAGCAACAAACTGTCCATTCGCATGAACGGACACAGGCAAACAGTGTTTGTTGGTAATGAGGATCACCCCGTGACTAAACATGCCCTGGTGCACGGCCGGCACATCTTGGCACTGTGTTACACCGTCCGGGTTATCTGGATACTTCCCACTGACACCAACCTATCAGAACTCCGGAGATGGGAACTTGCTCTTCAATATATCCTCTCTTCCCGTTACCCACCAGGCCTCAACCTCCGCTAATTTCAAGTTGCCACCGCTCATACCTCACCTGTCATTCAATAACATCTTTGCCTCTGTACTTCCGCCTCTCGACTGACATCTCTACCCAAACTCTTTGCTTTTACATATGTCTGCTTGTGTTGTGTGTGTGTGTGTGTGTGTGTGTGTGTGTGTGTGTGTGTGTGTGTGTGTGTATGTGTGTGGGTGTGTGTGTGTGTGTGTGTGTGTGGGCGCTCCCGGGATTGGAATGACTCCTTACCCTCTCCCTTAAAACCCACATCCTTTCGTCTTTCCCTCTCCTTCCCTCTTTCCTGATGAAGCAACCGTGGGTTGCGAAAGCTTGAAATTTGTTTGTGTGTGTGTTTGTGTTTGTTACTGTTGCTATCAATGTACCAACACTTTCATTTGGTAAGTTACAGAATCTTTGTTTTATATATAAAAGGTAGTGCACAACAAATAGGCAGTAGATGAAATGGCTAGGAACACAGGGAAAACTTTTGAATTCCACTATAACACTGACACTAAAGTAGTCTGATGAATTTTTGGAATGATGAACTTTTTGACCAATGCGCTTACGTATTACACAATTTTCCCACAAAAAGTGGTGAAATATACTTACATGGCAACAAATGAAACATTCATGGAATTCAACTCATTTATTATTCCATCAACATGTTGGTTATCAACATCACCAGCACAGTCACTAATCAACACCAATGTAGTTGTCGTGAACTGTTTACCCCTGTTGACAGAAATGTGGTTCATTTGTCAATGAGAATTTTTAATCACACAGTTAAATAAAGTAGCAGCACTGCAGGAGAAAACATCTATGAAAAATAACCAAATCTAAGATATGATGATTACGGTTGATTTCTAGTAGTCTGCGAATTAGTAAACAAAATATATAAATCACTAGACATACAAGGTAAACCCGATCTCCATCCACAATTTTTGGAGGTTGTTCAGTGATATTTTCTGAGTAGGCTATGAGCTGATCCTTGCACAGAAGAAAACAGCAACCAGCCACTGTTAATGCATTTTATTGACAGATCTACATCTATGTGATTGCTCTGCTATTCACAATAAAGTGAATGGCAGAGGGTTCAGTGAACAATGTCTCTCTACTGTTCCACTCTTGAACACCACACAGGAAAAATGAGCCCTTAAATTTTTCTGTATGTGCCCTGATTTCTCTTATTTTATCATGATGATCATGTCTCCCTATGTAGGTGGTTGCCAACAGAATGTTTTCGCAATTGGAAGAGAAAACTGGTGATTGAAATTTCATAAGAGGATCCCGTTGCAATGAAAAATGCCTTTGTTTTAATGACTACCACTCCAATTCACGTATCATGTCTGCGGCACTATCTCCCCTATTTTGTGATAGTACAAAACGAGCTGCCCTTCTTTGAATACTCCAGAATAGGGTGGACAGGCATGGTTTAAGCAATTTCTTTAGCAGAACTGTTGCAACTTCTAAGTGTTAAGCCAATGAATTGCAGTCTTTGCTCTACCCACAACATTATCTATGTGATCGTTCCAGTTTAGATTATTTGTAATTGTAATCCCTAAGTATTTAGCTGAACTCACAGCCTTAAGATTTGTGTGACTTATCACATAATTGAAATTTAGTGGATTTATTTTAGTACTCATGTAAATAACTTCACTTTTTTTTTTTTTTATTAAGGGTCAATTGCCACTTTTTGCATCACACAGATATCTTATCTAAATCATTATGCAATTCATTTTGGACATCTGATGGCTTTACAGGATGGTAAATGACAGTATCATCTGCAAAAAATCTAATAGGGCTACTCAGATTGTCTCCTATGTCATTAATATAGATCAGGAACAATAGAGGTCCTGTAACACTTCCTTGGGGAATGCTGGATTTTATTTCTGTTTTACTCAATGACTTTCTGTCTATTATTACAAACTGTGACCTTTCTGACAGGAAATCATGAATCCAGTCGCACAACTGAGGTGATATTCCATAGGTACACAGTTTGGTTAGTAGATGCTTGTGAGGAACAGTGTCGAAAGCCTTCTGGAAATCTAAAAATATGGAATCAATTTGACATTCCCTGTTGATAGCACTCATTACTTCATGAGTACAAAGAGCTAGTTGTGTTTCACAAGAATGATGTTTTCTGAATCCATGCTGTGTGTCAATGAATCATTTTCTTCGAGGTAATTGATAATGTTCGAACACAGTACATGTTCCAAAACCCTACTGCAAATCAATGTTAGTGATATAGGCCTGTAATTCAGCGGATCACTCCTATTTCCCTTTTTGGGTATTGGCGTGACTTGAGCAATTTTCCAGCCTTTAGGTCTGGAACTTCCTATGAGCGAGTGGTTGCATATAATTGCTAAATATGGAGGTATTGCATGAGCATACTCTGAAAGGAACCTGACTGGTATACAATCTGGACCAGAGGTCTTGCCTTTATTAAGTGATTTACACTGCTTTGCTACACTGAGGATATGTACTTCTATGTTTTTCATCTTGGCTGTTGTTCATAATTGGATCACGAATATTTACTTCATCTTCTTTGATGAAGGAGTTTTGAAAGACCATGTTTATCATGCAGTGAAGGTATTTATTGCATCTTGTCACTGGTGTGCTTTATGGATGACCAGAATCTCTTTGAGTTTTCTGCCTGTTTTTGAAACAGAGTTTTGTTGTGGAAATTATTAAAAGCATCTCGCACTGAGTACGCGTTATACTTCGAACTCTGCCAAACTTTACGAGTTTTGAGGATTGTGTTCTTTTAAATTTGGCATGTTTTTTTCATTGCTTCTGCAACAGCGATCCGACCCATTTTGTATACCATGGGCGATCAGTACCATAACTTATTAATTTATGTGGTACGTATCTCTCAATTGCTGTCGATACTATCTCTTTGAAATCATTTCACATGTTTTCTATATTACGTGATCAGATTGGAAGGAGTCGAGAATGTCTCTTAAAAAGGTGTCAAGAGCATTTTTATCGACTTTTTTTTAAAAATAAATGTACTTTGCGTTTCTTTTTTATGGTATTCAGCCAAGCAGCAACTGCTTTGTGGTCACTAATCCGTGTATTCATCATTATACTCACTATTACTCCAGGATTATTTGTTGTTAAGAAATCAAGTATGCTTTTGCAACCATTTACACTTCAAGTGGGCTCATGAACCAATTGTTCAGATTAATTTTCTGAGAAAGCATTCAGTACAATTTTGGATGACTTTTATGCCTGTTGCCGGCTTTAAACGTATAATTTTTCCAGCATATCGTGGGTAGATTGAAGTAACCACTGACTAACTGTATGAGTGGGGTACCTATTTGAAATGAGACTAAAGTTTTCTTTGAACTACACAAGTAGTTCTGTACCAGTTTTGGACTGATTGGTCATTCTCAGACAGCTGTTTATATTTCGGCGCACATTTGCTGGTGTTTACATTAGCTTTTTGCTCTTTATTCGCCTTTGTGGTGAAAATTCCTTGGGATGGTGGAGCCCACAGCAAAAAAAAGTGTAAAACGACCTGTTTGACTGTAACTGTAGCTAATAACAACTGAACAATTACACTGTGTTCCACGAGTATTAGCGAGAGTTACAATAAAATAGGCCACTTGTGACACCGTTATTTGCTGTAGGGTGCCACCATTCTGAGAAATTCTCACTACAATGGGAACAAAGAGCCAAAAGCTAATGTAAACATCGACAAATGTACATCTCAGTGTAAACAGCCATCTGAAGATGGACCTCTTGGTTCGAAACCACTAACAGAGCTATTTGTGTGCATATATATCATTGTTAGCAGTGGCTGGTTGTTGTTTTTGTCTTTGCAAGAATCAACCTGTATTTTGAAGACCACTATTTTCTGAGCGTATCAGCATAAGGGACCCGTGGTCTCCAGTGGCACAATACAGAGCAATAATGCAATTATAATTTATTCTGTTTGTAACCTCAATTGCCCTTATTCCTGTGAAAATAATTTCACAACAATGAACCCATCTGTAATATGTAATCACTAAAATGTACTACACAAAACGCAAATATACAAGATGGCTCGAGTATGATGTGGACAGCATGGATAAGTGAGTGAAAGGAAGTCATAAAATCCAAGAAAATGTCTAATTATTACTGCAAATACGGGTTAAAACTATCCTTCATGATGAATATCCCATACGCCAGTCACATGAGCAACAAGGTATGTGTAGAACTTAACAGATGTTAAAAAGAACAGTCATATTTCGTGGCGACTGTGGAATAATAATAGAGACTGAAGCAGAGACAGATGGCATACAGCTGTCTGCACTATAGGGAATGTAAAATATTAGAGAGCAGGGGCTGATGTCCTAAACCATCTGCCCTGTAGGAGATCTAGCACGCAGGAGAGCAAGTTTCAGAAGTGGCTCTCTGTAGGTGGAAGCAGGACGCAATCACATTGCCTCTCTCCCATGCATCCCGATCAGTTATTCAAATAATGCAGGTCTATGTGGCATCTTACTATAGCTCTGTACCAGCCTTCTCCTGAAGTTGCTTCCACACAATGTTTTTTTATGTTCACCTTTGCGCATGTACTTATGTTTCCAACAGCATAACTACATACGCACATTTGTGTATGCATAATTTACTCAAAATGGAGACTGTGCATACAAATGCATTGATGCCGGGTTCATTGGGAATCTCTTGCACTGTTTAGCAAATGATAGGTGACAGGCCTATGTGTATTTTTTTGGGTAGTGTGTTGAGGTTTTGCTGTAAAGTGATTTATGTGTAGTTTATTTATTTAATCGTGTCAGAAGCACCGTACATAAAATCAGAATGATTAACACATACATATCAAGTATATAACAAATACAAAAAGAGTATAAAAGTATACAGACATATAAGCAGAGTCAAGTCTTGGACCAGACTCTGGCCATGTCCAGCGCTTCCGAGGTGGCATTCATCAAATCCTTCATGGTGCAGGTGCTGGGGCACAGGGCACAGCACACACTGCGTGAGGTGGCTGGTGGTTTGAGTGTGTCCACAGTCACACAGTGCCGGTTCATTTGAGAGACCCCATTTGCGCATATTCTCTTTGGATTGTGTGACACCAGAGCGCAGCCCATTAAGAGATTTCCATGTCGTCTATCCTTCCATATGGCCGGGAGGGAGTTCTTCGATTGGGACTAACCATTCCCCAAGGTGTGCGTTTTCTTCTTGCCACATTGCCAGCCTCACTTGCTACGGTGTCCCGACGATGTTTTCTGCTGTGTGTAGGAAGCTTTTTCTAGATTTTAGTCGACGGCAGGCTGGCTGGTGTTTGTACAGTGGGTAGGCAAGTGAGGTCAATGCCTTTGTCTTTTCCTTCCTGGCCACTATTTTCCTTCTAATATCTGGTGGGGCCACGCCTGCCAGGCAGTACAATTTATCAGTCGGGGCTGGTCTCAGACAGCCTGTGATGATACAGCAGGATTCATCAAGCGGTATGTCCACTTGCTTGGCGAGGCTAGAATTGTACCACACTGGTCACGCGTACTCCGCTGCTGAATAGCACAAAGCAATAGCTGTGGTTCTCACTATTCCAGGCTGTGGCCCCCATGTAGTGCCAGTTAGTTTGCGCACAATGTTGTTTCTCGTGGGTACTTTGTATTTAGTGTTCATGTAGTGCTTTTTATAGGTGAGTGCTCTATTTAAGGTGACGCCTAAGTATTTTGGTGTTTCGCAATGTTCCAGGGGCACTCCTTCCCAGTTAAGTTGTAGTCTTCTTGCAGATTGTCTTTTCTTTAGGTGGAAAGTGCAGGTTTGGGTTTTCCCTGGGTTGGGTTTAAGATGGTTCCCCTTATAGCTGGAAAGCTGTTTGGAGGGCTTCTGACAGATTCTGTTCAACAGTTTCAAAGCTGTCTGCTTGAGCGGTAATGGTGCAATCATCTGCATATATGAAGCCTTCGGTGCATTAATGTCTGTTGACGCCACAGAAAATACACTGGAATTTATAGTTGATAACAGACAAAGAAGTCATGGCATTCCACTTCAGAATATTATTTCAATAAATCATTTCCTGAGCATCAAGTATTAGATAAAATGTCTTCAATATAGCAAAGATGCTGAGTTGCAGAACGCACAACAAAAAGACTGATGCAAATATAGCTTTTGGACTGTGAGGTCTTCGTCAAAATTAGACGAGAAACACACACATGCAAACGCAACTCTCACGCACGACTGCAGTCTCAGGCAACTGAGACCACACTGCGAGCAGCACCAGTGCACGATGGAAGTGGCGAATAGGTGGTGGTAAACAGGAGGCTGCGGCGGGGAGGGGGAGGGATAGTAGGGTAAGTGTGGCGGACAGTGATATGCTGTTAAGGAGTGTGCAGGGACGAGGTGGAAAGAGGGTAGGGCAGCTATGTGCAGTTGGGGGGTTAGATGGAGGGCAGGGAAAAGGTGGGGAAAGGGGGGGAGGGGGAGAGGAGGAGGATAGCAGAAAAGGAGAGAAGTAAAAAGAGTAGGTGTGATGGAGTAATGAGGGCTGTGTAGTAATGGAATGGGAACAGAGAAGGGGCTGGATGGGCGAGGACAATGACTAACGAAAGTTGAGGCCAGAAGGGTTTCGGGAACATAGGGTATATTGCAGGGAAAGTCCCCAATTGCGCAATTCAAAAAAGCTGGTGTTGGTGGGAAGGATCCATATGGTACACGCTGTGAAGCAGTCATTGAAATGAAGGATGTCAAGTTTGGCAGCACGTTCAGCCCAGGTGCTCCACTTGTTTCTTGGCCACAGTTTGTCGGTGGCCATTCATGCGGACAGACAGCTTGTTGGTGGCCATGCCCACATAGAATGCAGCACAGTGATTGCAGCTTAGCTTGTAGGTCACATGGCTGGTTTCACAGGTACCCTTGCTTTTGATGGGTTAGGTGATGTTTGTGACCAGACTGCTGCAGGTGGTGGTGGGAGAATGGAGGATGTATAGGACATGTCTTGCATCTAGGTCTATTACAGGGGTATGAGCCATGAGGTAATGGGAGGGGATCAGGGGTTCTGTAGGGATGAACGAGTATATTGTGCAGGTTTGGTGGATGACGGAATACCACTTTGGGAGGGATGGAAAGGATAGTGGGCAGGTTATTTCTCACTTCAGGGATTTTGGAACACATATTATGTTCGAGTATAATGATTTTTCTGGAGACTAGAAATCTACTGTGTAGGAATCAGCATGGGTTTCGAAAAAGACGGTCATGTGAAACCCAGCTCGCGCTATTCATCCACGAGACTCAGAGTGCCATAGACGCGAGTACACAGGTAGATGCCGTATTTCTCGACTTCCGCAAGATGTTCGATACAGTTCCCCACAGTCGTTTAATGAACAAAGTAAGAGCATATGGACTATCAGACCAATTGTGTGATTGGATTGAGGAGTTCCTAGATAACAGAACGCAGCATGTCATTCTCAATGGAGAGAAGTTTTCCGAAGTAAGAGTGATTTCAGGTGTGCCGCAGGGGAGTGTCATAGGACCATTGCTATTCACAATATACATAAATGGCCTGGTGGATGACATCGGAAGTTCACTGAGGCTTTTTGCGGATAATGCTGTGGTGTATCGAGATGTTGTAACAATGGAAAATTGTACTGAAATGCACGAGGATCTGCAGCAAATTGACGCATGGTGCACGGAATGGCATTTGCATCTCAATGTAGACAAGTGTAATGTGCTGCGAATCCATAGAAAGATAGATCCCTTATCATTCAGCTACAAAATAGCTGGTCAGCAACTGGAAGCAGTTAATTCCATAAATTACCTGGGAGTACGCATTAAGAGTGATTTAAAATGGAATTATCATATAAAGTTGATCGCCGATAAAGCAGATGCCAGACTGAGATTCATTGAAAGAATCCTAATGAAATGCAATCCGAAAACAAAGGAAGTAGGTTACAGTACGCTTGTTCACCCACTGCTTGAATACTGCTCAGCAGTGTGGGATCTGTACCAGATAGGGTGGATAGAAGAGATAGAGAAGATCCAACGGAGAGCAGCACGCTTCATTACAGGATCATTTAGTAATCGCGAAAGAGTTACGGAGATGATAGATAAACTCCAGTGGAAGACTCTGCAGGAGAGACGCTCAGTAGCTAGGTACGGACTTTTGTTAAAGTTTCGAGAACATACCTTCACCAACGAGTCAAGCAATATATTGCTCCCTCCTACGTATATCTAGTGAAGAGACCATGAGGATAAAATCAGAGAGATTAGAACCCACACAGAATCATCCCAACAATCCTTCTTTCCACGAACAATACGAGGCTGGAATAGAAGGGAGAACCGATAGAGGTACTCAGGGTACCCTCCGCCACACACTGTCAGGTGGCTTGCGGAGTATGGATGTAGATGTAGATGTAGATAGTTGAAACCCTGGCGGATAATGTAACTCAGTTGCTCCAGTCCTGAGTGGTACTGAGTTATGAGGGGAATGCTCTTCTGTGGCCGAACAGTGGGACTATGGGAGGTGGTGAGAGACTGAAAAGATAAGTCATGGAAGATTTGTTTTTGCAGAAGGTTGGGGGATAATTGGATAATTATGGTTTGCGAAGGCTTCAATAAGACCCTCAGTATATTTCGAGAGGGACCGCCTGTCGCTGAGGATGCAATGACCACAGGTAGCTGAACAATACGAGGCTGGAATAGAAGGGAGAACCGATAGAGGTACTCCGGGTATCCTCCGCCACACACTGTCAGGTGGCTTGCGGAGTATGGATGTAGATGTAGATAGTTGAAACCCTGGTGGATAATGTAATTCAGTTGCTCCAGTCCTGAGTGGTACTGAGTTATGAGGGGAATGCTCTTCTGTGGCCGAACAGTGGGACTATGGGAGGTGGTGGGAGACTGAAAAGATAAGGCATGGAAGATTTGTTCTTGCAGAAGGTTGGGAGGAGAACTGGATAATTATGGTTTGTGAAGGCTTCAATGAGACCCTCAGTATATTTCGAGAGGGACCGCCTGTCGCTGTGGATGCAATGACCACAGGTAGCTAGGCTGTATGGAAGGGACTTCTTGGCATGGAGTGTGTTGCAGCTGTCAAAGTGGAACTATAGCTGGTGGTTAGTAGGTTTGATAGGGACGGAGATACTGATGTAGCCCTCTTTGAGGTGAAGGTCAGCATTTAGGAATGTGGCTTGTTGGATTGAGTAGGACCAGGCGAAACAGATGGGGGAGAAGTTATCGAGGTTCTGGAGGAATGTGGATAGGGCGTCCTCACCCTTGATCCAGATAGCAAAGATGGCATCAATGAATCTGAACAAGGTGATGGGCTTAGGATTCTGGCTGTTTATGAAGGATTCCTCTACATGGCTCATGAATAGGTCAGATAGGATGGTGCCATGCTGGTGCCCACAGCTATAACCTGGATTTGTTTGTAGGTAATGCCTTCAAAGGAGAAGTAATTGTGGGTGAAGATATAGTTGGTCATGGCGTTTAGGAATGAGGTTGTTGGTTTGGAATCTGTGGGGTGCTGGGAAGGTAGTGTTCAAGAGTGGTAATGCCATTGGCATTAGGGATGTTAGTGTAAAGGGAAGTGGCATCAATAGTGACCAGTAGGGAATGATGTGGTAAAAGAGACAGGAACTATGTAGAGTTGGTGGAGGAAATGGTTGGTATCTTTTATATAGGAGGGTACGTTCCGGGTACAGGTTGAAGGTGTTGTTCTATACCATCCTGGATTTTCCATTGTTTGATAAAATGTCTACAATCATATTGCAGTAAAGAATGCAGTACCATAAGTCTCAAAGTAGGAAAATAGAAAAGAATAAGACTACAAATTTGTGAAAAGTGTATTTGAAAATAGCTGATCAACATTCATGCTATGGTGACTTAATAGCACAAAACTGAAGATTCTGACATCTGAACAAAAGAAATGATGGAGCATGTGTAGCTCCTCAACAAAGCATTAGAAATTGAAATGTAGGACATCAATGATGCAAAAAAATACAAAATTGGAGAAGACAACCTCTGTTTTAGTGGATTCCAGAGTCTGACATTCCCGAATTTGTCAAATCTGAGTACGTTAATCTACATCCAATCTTTCATGATTGAAATTGTGCAAACACCTTTTTTACAAGATAAAATACAAATAACATGCTGAAAGTTAAATAACTTTCACTTATCAATCAAGAAACTCCCCCCTTAATTATTTCTTGTTTAAGGAATAGTAATTGAAACACTTCATTTTGAAATGGGAAATAAATAGTTCAAACTGATATTTGTTGCCAGTTACAAACATAATGTTATTGATGGCCTTACTGCTGCAGTTTCCCAAGCACAAAATCTAAAATCTCAATGTAATCTTCTGAAATTTGCAGCCAAAAAGTTGTCGTCACTTTGTCTTTCTTGTGCCTCTGTTATTTAGATACTTCATTATCCATAGAAGTCTCCACGTTTTCTTTTTCTGTCACTTTTTCATTGCGATAAATGCAGCACAAACTCCCAAGCAAAGAAGAGGATCTACAGTAAACTGCTCATACAACGAGGCAACGTGTCAACACAAGACCGCCCGTGCATGCATGCGTGCGTTTCTTTCACAAATTTTTGTAAATGCATTTTTGTCACCATACATTTGCAACTAAGCACGAGGAAAAAGGCATTGTGTGGACACGCCTCAAGAGTCATCAGGCACATTTTCTTTAGTGCTTTGGCAGATAACTGCAATTTTGTTTCATAACTTGAAACTGGAGTTGGCTGATACAATGCTCATAACATCTTTCCTGCAACTCCCAGTGTTAATGGAAAGCATCAGTTTGTTTTCCAAAGAACAACTCACGTGCTGCGCTGTCTCCAGTTGTCTGCTATTGCCACACAGCAGTGCTGCTGGAGTACTGGTTACTCTTCATATTTTTCTGTCCACGTTAATACATATTGCTATACTATATATCGAACTAGACTAACTTCGAGCTGCTCTACCAAATGGTCAGGAAAATTCTGCTCTATGAATCATTTTGTTTGTATTAGGGAAGAAACAGATGCTTTCAGTTGAAACTGGGTATCACATGAAACATGTGTGAGCAGTATTTCTCTGGGCATCTAAACATTGCAAAAACAAAATTGCAAATATCTGCTGAAATACTGGAAAAATGCACATGACAACTCTTAGGAGAGACATCGTGTTGAGGTATGTGTATCTGGCTGGAACAAATGAGTGTTGAATGTACAGTCTCTGCATGACAGAACTGCAATATTAATTATTAAATTCTTGGGGTCCACAGTGTGACTATATACAATTACAGGGCTGT